>NC_048302.1:129230806-129269948 GCF_013100865.1 Trachemys scripta elegans
GGGGGGGGGGGGGGGGGGAATGATATGTGAAATTATTTGTTGAATGTAACATTTACCTTTAATATCCTCCAATTAAGGGAATGTGTATGTTAAAATAACCAGCCAAGCACACAAGACAGCACACTGTCTCCATTAGTGAATGAATCTCCATTAGTATACTTGCTTAATCAGCAGCATTCTACCATATTTTTCCCAGTAGCTAACCTTTGCCAGGACAGTACTGAATTAAGGGTATTGGCTGCCCTAAAAATGTTTAGTTTCCTGGCATTAGTGTCGCCTGGTCAAATGTTTAAAAGTTATTTTAATGCAGTTTTAGGGATGATATTTGCTTCTTTTAAATCCATTTTGGGTATTTCCTCAATAGTCCACAAATCTCCATTTCAGCACAATATATATTCCAGAAAGAGTCCTCATGGCCAAATGATGCAACATTTTTGAGGGTTCCACAAGACTATAAATTAATTATAATGGAATATAAGAACTCCTGTCCCTCCTGGCCATATATTTAACAAGGAAATGGGAGATGTGCTGATTATCACCTAATGCAAATGCATAAGGTTCAAAATAGCCACCAAGAGGAAAGAATGTGCTTTGGTGTTATCACTTGCTATTATGAGAGTGAAAGAACTCACACATGTATAATTAACAGCAACAAATGTCACGCTTTTTTTTTTTTTTTTTTTTTTTTGGCAGGCAGGGTGGCTAAAAAAAAAGAAGCAACACTTTGTGACTTTGTCTATTAGCCAAGTTTAAAGAGTGAGAAGAAAAAAAAAACAAACTTCCAGCCCACTATGGAAGAAAGCACTTCTGGGGTTAAATTCCATCTGTGGTCTATGTTGGATTCTCATGGGATAGGTCTAGATAGGAAGATAGGGATGGATCACACCAGTGGTCCACTTAATCCAATATCCTGTCTCCAACAGCAGCCAGCGCCAGCTACTTCAGAATAGGGTGCAGGAAACCCTGCAGAAAAGGTTTATGGGAGAGCCCAGGGAAAGCATATTTCTAATCCCCATTGGTAAGAAATTGGCTCATGCTGTGAAATTTTGACAGAACATTTCCCACCAATTAGATAAAAACCCTATGGTCCTCCTGTCCAAGTCTTGTAGCCTGTCCTCAGCAACTCTCTTTGCATCTGTGAAGTTTATAACTTCCTATAGGCCTGATTTTCAGAGATGTTGCGCACCCACAGCTCCCAATGGTTTAAACTGGAATCAGGGTCCTCAACACCTCTGAAAATCAGTTCTCAGTCTTTTATCACCTGGGGATATAACCCATCACTCCCCAGAGTGTTATGTGTTTCCCTCTTTTCTTATCCCTGTAGCAAACCTCGTTGCCTACTCTGTCCCCATATCTACTCTGGTGACACCATCAGAGAACCCAACCACATCAGCCACACCATCAAGGGCTCATTCACCTGCACATCCACTAATGTTATATATGCCATCATGTGCCAGCAATGCCCCTCTGCCATGTACATTGGCCAAACCGGACAGTCCCTCCGCAAAAGAATAAATGGACACAAATCGGACATCAGGAATGGTAACATACATAAGCCAGTAAGTGAACACTTCAATCTCCCTGGTCATTCTATTACAGATTTAAAAGTCACTATCATTGAACAAAAAAACTTCAGAAACAGACTTCAAAGAGAAACAGCAGAACTAAAATTCATTTGCAAATTCAATACCATTAATCTGGGCTTGAATAGGGACTGGGAGTGGCTGGCTCATTACAGAAGCAGCTTTCCCTCTCCTGGAATTGACACCTCCTCATCTATTATTGGGAGTGGACTACATCCACCCTGATTGAATTGGCCCTGTCAACACTGGTTCTCCACTTGCGAAGTAACTCCCTGCTCTCCATGGGTCAGTATATAATGCCTGCATCTGTAACTTTCACTCTGTGCATCCGAAGAAGTGAGGTTTTTACTCATGAAAGCTTATGCCCAAATAAATCTGTTAGTCTTTAAGGTGCCACCAGACTCCTTGTTGTTTTTGTAGCTACAGACTAACACGGCTACCCCCTGATACTTGACACCTCTTTTCTTATCTACTCTTTTAGTAATTTCATCCTTTCAATTTGTCCTCATTAGAACCCACAAATACATCACCCCCACCGATGTATTGATGATATTCTCTTTTACAGTGATGCTGTATTTCTGTCAATTCATTTTCAGCTACTAAGAATGCCCTACTTTGTTTTCCCTTCTCAAGTTCCCACTGGTTCCCTCTTATTTCTCAGTCCTCCAATATATTTAAAGAACCTTGTATTGTTTATCTTAATATTCCTTGATCGCAGTGCTTCATTATTCCCATTTGCGCTTTCAATGCCCTCTTTACAGTCCCCCTGCTTCTTCTCATAAAACTCGAACAATGCTGCAGATTGTTTCCTCCCTGTAATATTTTAGAGCTCTGATTTTGCTTGCATTCAACTTAAAGGAGTTTGGGAGTTTTATGCTTAGTTTCGCTTAATGGCGTACACTCCCTCTGAGCTACCTCTCCAACCTCTTTAATCTTTCCCTCACTTTCATCTGCACTATTTCTTTGTAATAAGTATTACCAGTCTATATCACTTAATGCACTACTAATGGTATTTATATTTGGCCTTTTTAAAGCTTAATTTACCTGTGTTCACAGCCAAAATCCCGCCAACAACTGACATTTGAAAGAGTAACCTCAAGTCACCTTCCTTATCATATCCCTGCTCAAATATTATTCACCTCTAGGTATCAGCTACACATAGCAATGGAAAAGCTGGCTCTCCACAATTGTGTTAAGCTCTCCCCACCTTTATCTCCTTATGCTTGAATACAGTATTACATCTGATCTGCAGCAAATTAAAATACCCAGTTATTACTATGAGCCTGGATCTCTGAGAGCACTATCACCTTGGTTTGGAGATGAGAAATATTTTCTGTAAAGACTCCTGATACTTTGCCTGTCAATATGTCAATCCAAACATTTCCGCTCTGTTTCTAACTCACCTATCAAAACTGCCAGAAACAAACTTCAGTAGCTTTTTCTCTTTCCTTCATCTGTTGCTCAAAGGAACAAATGGGAAACAGGAAGTTGTTTGATGTTACAATATGTAGAAGATTTTTTTAATCAGAAATGATTATGGAAATGATCAAAGGCCTCAGGTCCAATCCCCAGCTGGTATAAGTAGGTGCAGTTCCCTATGTGTAAGTGCTGTTTGATGGATGTACACCAGCCGAGAATCTGGCCCCTACATTTTTAAAAATATCCTGTCATTCTGGGTACCCCAGTTTGTGGGTGCCCAACTTTTGAGATGCACCGGCCCAGATTTTCATAGACACCAAGCTCCATAGCTCTCATTGAAGTTGTGGGTGCTCAGTTGTACTAAATTGAGACACTGAGCATTCAAAAATGAAGACAAAAAATTACAGGATGGTTTTCACCCTACTTGGCCGTATACAACAGATGGAGAAAAAATTGTTCCGTGGGGGGGGGGGGAAGCAGAATATCAGAGTCAAACTTCTCTGTGGAGACCTGCAAATTGTTTTCCCCATAACTATGCGGTTTACGGTACTAAGAAAGAGGGAAGTATATTTGAAACAAAAGGGGAAGATTTACAAAGGGCAGGCTTCAGAGTAGCAGCCGTGTTAGTCTGTATCTGCAAAAAGAACAGGAGTACTTGTGGCACCTAGTCTCTAAGGTGCCACAAGTACTCCTGTTCTTTTTCAAGGGCAGGCAAGCACCCAGCTCCTATTTGTGCCTTTGGCAATTCCCCTCCTCCCCTTCCCCCACCCCCCCAAACTGGTAGAGTACCTGGGGTCAGATCCTCAGTTGGTGTAAATCAACATAACCCACTGACTTGAGTGGAGCTATGAGAATTCAGGCCAATCTCCCATGCCACTGGAATGAAAAGTGAGCTGGAAACATACCAGTAGAGGGGGAAATAATATATTAATGGCAAATGTGAACTTAAAAAAAATACAAGGCATTAATACTCAAGGGTATTTGCTATTTGGAGAGTAGAAACCGAAATGCAAAAGAAGGAGATATTATCCTATACGATTAAAGAGATTAGGCAGGAAGTGGTAATGGTGCAAAGTCATTAGGCTTAAGACTGAATATTCATTCAGAAAGCAAACTAATGAAAAGTTTGTGTTACAGGCCAGCTCATTAAAAGGACCCATTGGACTACGAAATGACTGGAGAAAATATTACTTTTAAGTTGAAAGGCTAGAGAGGTAGCGAAGGGGCATTTTTTGGCACCTGATATAGGCCCTGATATTCATTTCCCATCCACTTTACACCAGCTCATATGTTGCCACAGCAACTAGACACCCACAGCTGGCCCTTGCCAGCTGACACAGGTTCATGGGGCTTGGGATGCAGGGCTGTTTCATGGCTATGTAGCCTTCCAGACTTGGGCAGGAGCCCAGGCTCTGGGACCTCACAGGGTCCTACAGCCCGGGTTCCAGCCTGAACCCAGATGTCTACACAGCAGGTAAACAGTCGTCACCCCCAGCTGAGCCCCACGAGCCCAAGTCGACTGGCACATGCCAGCGGCCGGTGTCTAGTTGCTGTGGTGACATAACCTTAAGGTAAGTAAGAATCAGGCCTACAGACTGGAATGCACTAAATATAGCAAATGAGGCTAGATGTATTTTTCTCTTTTACAGAACTATTTTCTTAGCTCAGTGCATTGTATACATGGGTTAACAAGGAAGGGTGTAGTACTGGAGTTATGGTGACCAGATAGCAAGTGTAAAAAATTGAGATAGAGGGCGTGGGGTAATAGGAGCCTATATAAGGAAAAGGCCCAAATATCATGTCCGTCCCTATAAAATTGGGACATCTGGTCACCATAACTGGAGTCAAGGATCAGTAGTACAAAGAATGGAGGCAATGAGGCCATAGAAAGACAGTGGGCCAGATTCTCCTGCTGGAATCAGTTCCTGTGTGTTGCTCAGGCGGTACAAAGGAAATGAATCCAGAATCTCTGCAGGCCCTCCAGGGGAGGAGGGAGGAGTTGGCTAGGAGACTGTTTGGGACCTGGGAGAAGGCTGAAGGCAGGAAAGCAGCAAGAAGGCTTTGCAGGCTGGCCTCCTTAAGCCAGAGAGCCAGGGCTGGAGAGGGCTGAAGGCAGGTGGAGAAGCAGTGGAGGGAGTTGTCTGAGAGCTCCAAGCCAGAGAGCCAAAGAAAAGGACAAGAGAGAGCTGAGGGCAGGGGAGCAGTGGAGGAGCTTACATCTCCAGGGCCGAAGAGCTGGATCCAGAGAAACTGGGAGAGGGCATGGAGGAGTGAAGGATTCATCCTGAGCAAGGATGCTCCCAGCAGAAGCGCTATGGAGGGTTCCACTGGGAAGAATGGGGTGGAACTCTAGTTGGCAGGGCTAAGATGGCTGGCCTGGTAAAGACAGGAGAGGGCAGCATTGGACAGCCCGTGCGTGGTGACAGATGCTAGGGCAACGCTGGAGAGCTGGGGCATAGAGAGAGATGCCAGGACAGCGCTGGAGAGCTGCAGTATGGTGAGGTATGACGGGGCAATATGTTGCATGTAATGTCTTGGACTATGCTGGGGGATTTCTGGAGTAGAGTTGTGGGACCGTGCTATGATTTAGGCGCATGGGACTTTTATAATAAGTGAAACCCACAAAGGCTGTTTACCCTCAGAAAGACTCTGTGGACAACTTCTGGGGACTCTGAAGGAGGGAAATCGAGGCAGACATGTCACCCTGCAGCAGGTGGGCTCTCCTGGGTGGGGTTGCCTACAACAGGGCTAAACCTAGGAACCCATCTTAGCGTCTCCTTTCAAAACATGTTAGAGCCTCTGCTGTATTTTTAGGTGCAATGGTGCTTCAGAATCTGAGCGTCTATTCTTGATTTATATTCAGGGTGTTTCAGCCGTATCTTGCTTAATAAAGAGAATTATTATTACATAAGTGCAAAGGATTATTACTACTCATGCAGCAGCCTCAACACAGTCTGTCTGTTTCATTAAGATTCAGGCCTAGGTGGCTGCAGAGTGTTTGAAAGTACATTTCCAATAAAACTGAATTGATTTTGTTGAAGGTGAAAACATTGGGTATAATTGATCTGGATTTCAGAAAAGCATTTGATACTTTACCGCACAACAGATTAATTTATAAAGTCAGACAGCAGCATATAGGTAGAACTATTGTAATAGGAGTAAACAATGTCCTGAAAAGCAGATACAGAACTCAGTTAAAAGAAAATCTTCAGAAGAGAAGCTGATTACATACAGAGTGCCGAAAAATACTGTACTAAAGTGACGTGGGTTTTGTCCTTTTGGGGCCTGTTTCAAAGCCTATTGACTTCCATGGGTCAAGGCATCACCCCTCAGTCTGTGCTGACCACTAGATGATGGGGATATTGGGAGTATGATGTAAGCTTTCAAGGGTGGTGCAGAAGGCTTGCCAGTATGAACTTCCTGAGAGCCACTGAAGGAACTGTTACTTAATATCATGCTGGTGAGTGTCCTCTCCATAACCTCTCCTGCACATCTGATGATGCCCTCGGAACAGAATTTGTTCGATCGTAGCATGGAGTAATAATAGTTATATCAAGTGCAAAGAAACAAGCAGAGAGAAAATACAAATGTATCCAAAGATACACCAGAAGCTTACGCTAAACCAAGATGCTTTTGTGAGGATCAATATTTTTGGATAACTTTTCTTTCCTGCCACCACTTGTGATGAAGCAGAGAAATTTCCCACTGTCACAGAAGGGGGTAAAGAGAGCCTTTGGGACCACTCTCTTTTACCTGCAGCGATGCCAGGCCTGGAGGAGAAAGAAAAGGAAAGAACCTAGCTCAATCCGGGGTTGATTGGTGAAAAGACAGAAGCCAGCTGCCTCCTTACCTGAGGGGAAAGATCACTAGCCTGCCAGCCAAAGCAGCCACTAGGAAACAAGCACCATCTCCCTGGCCAGAGGAAGAGGCATAGGAGCACTTGACCTAAGACAGAACCAGGTGACCAAAGCGTGGAGACCTTGTGGGGTTCTGACCCCACCAAACACATAGCTGTCTCACCCAGAGGAACGTGGGACCTTAACAGGACTACATCCAGGGTCCACGAGGAGGCATTGTTAGAGACAAGCTACCACTGCAACTTGGACTACAGGGGCTACACCCAAACAGAAGGTACAGAGGTAAGAAGTAGCCCAGGGAAGTGAATATAGACTCCCTGATGGGAGATCCCCTACTCAGGGGTTGACTTACACCAGGCCTTGGGCTGGAAGCCAGTGGAGTGGGAGGCCCTGGGTCCTCCCACTCCCTCAACCTTAAAGACTGAGGCACCTCAACCAAGCAAGGGGCTGGAAATCGAGCATTCCAACCACTAGGCTGCCTGGCTCTCCAAGCCCCCCTGCTACCCCACCCCTCTATGTTCATTGCTGCATGCTTTTGTGCTTCCTGGAACCAGCAGTAAGCAGAAGTGTTGAAATTACAGCTAATGTCAAGAGTACTGGTGATCCTGTGTGTCAAGCTGCTGTCATGGGATTTCTCACTCAATTTATGGTCTCAATGGATGTGGGTAATATTTGGGTAAGTTAAAACTTTGCTCAACTGGTATAAATCAGTATAGGCCCTTGAAGTTTAACTATGCTCATTGGCACCAACTATATAAACTAGCCCTATATAAACTGTGGACGTTACGTAAAATCCCAGAAGTTTATGTAGGGCAGTTCATATTCCAAACCCAGTCTTGGAGGCAAATTTGGCAGCTCTAATATAAATTAAAGATGTTATCTTCACTAAACCTTTTCAGGTTTGCTCCTTGCCAAAGGCCGCATTCTATCTTTGGCTTTAGGTTAGACCATATTTGAAGTACTTTGTGCATACGGCGTTGGTACCACATAAGGCCTTTGTTAGCGAGAGAAAAAAATTCAGAAGAGGGTAACAATAATTCTGAGTTTTGGGGGCTGTGAAGTACAAATTAAAAAAAAAAATCCGCTCTCGTTGATCCATACCGCTGAAGACAAGCGAGGCAATGGAGAGGCGGGAGGATGAATTCCAATAGAGATATAAAACACTCAGAAAAGAAAGGAATGGGCTGAATAACTTCTCTGAGATGGTAACTAATTTGCAAATAAGGCATGGACAGAAGCTGAGCCAAAGACTTGAATATAAATAGTTTGAGCAGAACAGTGGAAAGTGAGAATGAGAGCAAATTGACAGGGTCAGTAATAGAAGCAAATGCAAATTAGAGTTAGAACAGGATGGATAGTTGGACAAGGAAAAATTACAGGGGTGTAACAAATCTGCGGAGGTATAATAAGAAATGCAGCACCAGTACCTTACTCAATGCAATGCTTTCTTCAAGCACTTTGTTGAAGCCAGAAATTAATTTTAAATAAGATTTGCCTTCACCCACTAGGGATTTCACAGATCGTCTCGGTGTAGGCCCTGCAAGGGATTGTACTTCTCAGCTGTTTCCTCTGTAGGCTGATTTGCTTCTCAAGAGCACACACCTTGATGGACTATATTTTATCTTTACATAACTTCTTTATTTTGCAATTACTAAGACACAGGACAGCTGTGACATACAAAGGGCTTATTGATCCCAGTTCTCACATGGTGCTAACCTTTGGGATTTGCAATGATGCAGTATAGAACTGTAGATGGGATTTTCTAGAGGGCCTTTTCTAGATTAGTGGGTACTAGCTTCTCAGAGCTCAAGAGTGGGGCGAGCCAGAGTTCAGAACCCCCGGACAATAGTGACTTCTTCTCCTCAGCTCAACCACAAGAGGACCCAGAAACAAGCAGGGAGCAGCTCCCAGCTCATAAGGCCCTGGTTAATAGGCAGTGTGGACCCCCCACCCAGCATGCACCTCCCACTTGGCCTCCAGAGACATCTGCATCCCGGGTACTCACCTTTCTGGATGACCTACTTTTTGTCAGGCTCAAAGTCCATGTCCTGGCAGTACCTTCAGAGCCTGGACACCATGGAGTTGAAGCAGTGGACAGCAGGACCCATGGGGGCTGGGTGCAGAGTGGCAAGTGAAGGCTCGATGCTGACATGAGGTGGGCAGATCACAGAGCTTGTGGCTGAAGACTCAGCAGCACTTGTGGTGATGCCAGGAGCAGCTCTGAGCAATGGGACATTTCTGTTCCTCAGAGCTCCAGCAGGGGACTACCCCCTCCCACCAGGTAACCTCACCAGCCTCAACTCATTGCTGCAATCACCAATTAGCCACCCTCAGAAATCTGCCACCCTAGGCCGTTGGCTAGTCTGCCTACAGCTAGAGCAGCCTCTGGAACCAGCCTCCCTTTCTTTACAAAACATGCTTACAGGTGAGACAGGTTCCAACTTATATTTAACTGTGACTCAGTGAATGCCGTTCGCAGACACGAAGAAGAGATCTGTGTAGCTTGAAAGCTTGTCTCTTCTGATCCCAGTTTGCTTTCTGAAATGAATATCCACTCCAGAATTTGGTCCATTAAAAACAAATATTTCCTCACCCACCTGGTCTCACTTACATGTGAGAGGCATTTAAATCTCCCTTCAGCATGCTGGGAGTCTCCATTAACCTGTTTACAAAATGGGAAGGGTAGCTTTTTTCTTTCAAAGGGTAAATGAAAGTTGCGAAATGCTTGCATGGAGCCAGGAAGCAGCTAATCTTCCTGTGATGATGTGTGCTTAGCCAGACTTTGGATGCCTGCCTGTTCTTTTAAACCTGGCAGCCTTGAAGCCCTCAAGATGAACCAACAAGCTGCTGAATTTCCAAGTTAGCATCTGCCCTGTGTGGACAACCACATTCTTCTTGGAGGAGGAAAAAAATAAAGTTAGAACAACTGCAGCTCCTTCCCCACACCTCCTCTCACACACTCCAAGTTCTTGTCATGTAGCTGCTGTTTGATAGCCATTGTGAATGGCTTTGGTGAGCTGACTCTAGATCCCAGTGGATATATCCATATCACAATATAACAACCCCCCAATTCACACTATCAGTCTTAGCAAAGTGGGCGAGTACTTGAATGAGTCACAGAGACTGAAAACTATAGGGCTTCAGAGCCTAAAATCTAGCCCAAGCCGTAACTTCCAAGTGTTGTCTACACTGCAATTTTTAGAGCACAAACACAAGCCCTGCTAGCCCAAGTGTGTCAACCTGGGCTAGCTTGCTTATTTCCATTGGCTGTGTAGACATAACCTTTGAGACTGTCGGTCAGGATCAAGTGTCAGACCAGGGGCAAACCTGAGGCTGGGAGTAGCGGAGGAGTTCATAGTAAACCTCCATGCCAGGGTCGATACAAAAGCTCAGAGTCTGAGTCAGGTTTCAAGGTCCGGGTCAGGAGATAAAGTCCAAGTCAAGCCAAGGTTGAAGCCAGGAGTTCAGGACCAGGGAGCAGCAATGCTCACAGTAGCTACAGAAGAGTCACACACTTGCCTGGACACTTCCTGGAATGCCCCTTGGGTTTATACAGGGTGGGAAGCCAATCA
Organism: Trachemys scripta elegans; assembly: GCF_013100865.1. Classification (NCBI taxonomy): domain Eukaryota; kingdom Metazoa; phylum Chordata; order Testudines; family Emydidae; genus Trachemys; species Trachemys scripta. Next base: position 129,241,238 of record NC_048302.1, read on the forward strand.
GGAGCCATGAGGCTGCTGCCTATCAGCATATTCTGATAATTGAAACAAGCCTTGATCTCAGTTCAGCCTAGAATTAAGAAATTAAGAGTGGTAGTTCCCAGAGTGGGGTGTGGGGATGGAAACTGTAGTCCACGCAACCATGCATGCTGGGAAAGGGAGCAAATAAATAAAAAGAGCTTCCTTCTCCTCAGTGAGATAAAAGACCAGGTTTGCTAGTGGGGCTTTCCAATGAGGAGGGGGAACGTAGGATGTGCAAAGATCAGTCCTGGGGGAACCAGCCTGGGAAAGGGCTAGGGAGGAAGCCTAGGGAGAGGAAAGTAAGGATGCCAGGATAGGGTAAGTTTTTCATCTGATAAAGACGGTGTATGAGCTCCTGGACCCAGAAAGTTGAGCCCTGAACTGTGAGGTGAAGGTCTAGACTTGTGCTAGAAAGCAGGCTAAGGAAATGGTCTGGGACAAGTGAAGTAATATGGGCTTGAGGACTGGAGTAGGCATCTGCCTCTTCTTTGGGGGTCTCAGTCTGGGATAGCACCCCTTTTTCACTCCCCTGCAGCAAGGTGGAAGTTTACTAATATCCTCAACAAAGGGCTCTGACCGACAGAGGGACTGGAAACTGGCCAAAGAATGGTTTGGTGAAGCCAGTTTGCTTTGAACTTCTGTCCGACTCTTATTTGTCTAACTTATCTAAAGGATTAATGAAACTACCCTCCCAGCTCAGAGGGAAATTGAGGACTACCTAAAATGGGAAGCAGAGATAGCAGCCACCTCACCATGGGACAAAGCAAAATATCCGTGATGACAGACACCTAGATCCATACATAGTTTGCTAAATAAATGGCCTGATTTTAATAGGTGCTGAGCACCCAACAGCTACTACTGCCTTTGGTGGTGCTTCAGCACTACTAAAAATCAGGCCACTTATTAAAGCATAAAAAATAACCATTTAGGAGCCTAAGTTTTGGCTCCCATTTCTGAGAAATTTTGGTTTTGGACTTTACAAGTGTGTGTGTGTGTGTGTGTGTGTGTGTGTGTAAGGGAAATACAGCCTAGTTGAACTTACTATAGGGCAGATGTACAACTGGTTGGAAAAAACCTATTCAGAGAGTAGTTATCAATGGTTCAGAGTCAAGCTGGAATAGCATATCAAGTGGGGGTCCTGCAGCGAATTGTCCTGGGGCTGGTTCTATTCAATATGATTTGGATAATGACATGGAGAGGACACTTCTAAAGTTTGAGGACAATATAAGCTGGGAGGGGTTGCAAGTGCTTTGGAGGACAAGGTTAGAATGCAAAATGACCTTGGAAAACGGGAGAAATGGTCCTAAATAAATAGGATGAAATTGAATAAGGACAAATGCAAAGTACTACACTTAGGAAGAAATAGTCAATTGCACAAACACAAAATGGGAAATAACTGCCTATGAAGGAGTACTGCAGAAAAGGATGTGGGAATTATTGTAGATCACAAACTACATGAGTCAACAACATAATACCGTTGCAAAAAAAGCAAACATCATTCTGGGATGTATTAGCAGAAGTGTTGTAAGCAAGAAATGAGAAGTAATTCTTCCACTCTACTCAGCACTGGTAAGGCCTCAACTGGAATACTGTGTCCGGTTCGGGGCACCACACTGTGGAAAAAGATGTGGACAAATTGGAGAAAGCCCAGATGAGAGCAACAAAAATAATTAAAGGCCTAGAAAACATGATCTATTAGGAAAAATTGAAAATATTAGATTTGTTTAGTCTGGAGAAGAGGAGACTGAGCAGGGACATTACAACAGTCTTGAAGTATGTAAAAGGTTGTCATAAAGGGGAGGGTGATAAATTGTTCTCCATAACCACTGAGCGCAGGACAAGAAGTAATGGGCTTAAATTGCAGCAAGGAACATTTAGGTTGGATATTAAGAAAAGCTTCCTAACTGTCAAGGTAGTTAAACGCTGGAACAAATTACCTAGGGAGGTTGTGGAATCGCCATCACTGGAGGTTTTTAAGGACAGGTTAAACATAAGCTTGTCAGGGATGGTCTAGATAATACTTAGTCTTGCCTCAGAGCAGGGGACTGAACTAGATGACGATCAAGATCCCTTCCAGTCCTACATTTCTATGACTCTCTCTCTCTCTCTCTCGATATATACACATACACACACACACACACATACTTTGGGGGCAGGGACTGCGTTTTCCTATTCTTCCAGACATCCCCCGCCCTGTCTACCCCAATCCAGGGATATGCTGGCATGGCACAATCTAATCCGTTGAGTTTGCCGTCAAGAAGTGTGAATAAAGGAAAGATTAAAAAAAAAGTTTATGACTGCAATGAGCCAGGTGTCTAATGGGTTCCAAGAACATTGTCTCTGATAGAAAACAGAAGATTGAATCAAGGCTGCTATACAGAAGCATTCCAAAGGATAGCCTACCTTAACCTTCCTCTGTAACAATCACAATGATTTAACACGTAGCAAGGATTTTTAGTGCAGCATTACCATGATTTTAATTAATTTTTGCATCCATATGCAAGCGCTCAATTAAAGGCATTGCTTCCTTCCCATATGCTCTCCGATTTTCTTGTTATGTTTAGATATGCATGTTGCCAAGAGAGAAGAAGGTTAGAGCGAGCACTGCGTAGAAACAAGTACAGTACATACGCGACTAGATTTCTCTCCGCATATTAAAAGAAAAACAGCCTTCCCACTTCCTCCCCATTGAGTATATCTCAGCATATGGGCAGTGCTTTGGAGACCATACACAGGTTATGCCGTTCCTTTAAGGGCACGCAGAGTACAGAACATTCCAATACCAAGTTCCAGACCAGAACGGGGGGTTCTGGAGAGAGTAATCCACAGCTGCCTTCTAATATGAAGTGTGGGAGAAGCAAGGAATCATGACATGGCTGCCATGGTCAAAGGAGCAACCTTCCATTAACACAGGGAGAGGTCTGAGGAGAAAAACAGTGGTAGCTGGGTCTCTTCGTGGTTTGCGTGGAAGGAAGCATAGAAAGGACTAGGAGGAGATCTAGAGGCAGGATACCAAAAGACCCCGGGGAGGTAAAAGACTAGTTGAAATCCCTGGATATAAAGCAGTCAGCTTTGTACTGAGGGGTGAAGGGATTTGACCTTTTGTTCTGTGGGACTCTCCATCACCCAGGAGCTGGATGGATCTCGGCAGAATCTCTAGCAAGGACTATAACCTAAGGAAAGAGGGGGGGGGCACAGGAGGGGTTGATCTTTTGGTCTCCTTTGGAACATCCATTACTCCAAGAGGAGAGGACTTCTTGCTTTTCATCACCCTTGTCTCTGAATGTCCATACAATATGGTAGCTAAGAGGCTACACATAGGACCCAAATCCTCAGCAGATATAAATTGCCAAGTCTCTATTGACTACAATGGAGCTATGCCAGTTCCTACCAGCTGAATATTGGACCCCTGATTTTTAAATAACTATTCATTCTTTCTCCTAATTTAAATACATCTTTTGCTGCATTTCTTCAGCAATTACTCTATGAATGGTCTTTACAGGAGAAAAAAAATGATAGGTATAAGCCTATAAGAAATAGATGTATGAAAATGTATAATTTGGTATGTAGTTCTTCTCTTAATTAAACCTTATCAATGGACAAAGGCAATGGGACAGGATTCAATTAATGTTAAGTTGTTTTTTTCTGTTTTTCAAAAACATCCTAAAATGCAGTTGTTCAACAAAACATTGCAGCTAAAAGGAGCAAACACTATTAAGTTTTCTTCTATATTGCAATGACTTATATAGACTGTAAGCTCTTCAAAACAAGGACTCCATCTATTATTTTTGGCATAGTTTCATTATCCCACATTGCTTTTGATGGTTACAGTGCTAAATGAATAGTTTTAAGCATGAGGTTTATGATCCTTTGTAGATTGCTCCGGAGTGAAGAAGGAACAAATGGTGAGGTGACTAAATAAAGATGCTTTTAAAAATTCATTTGTAATGATCCAAGTTGTTCGTAACAGGGGGAGGGATATATGGAAGGATAGAATTTGTCAGTGCCCCTTTAACACAGGAAGAGTTGAAGACACATATGTTTCAATGTGAGGTTAAAACTACAGGCACTTTCCATTCAAGATTTCTCTAGGTATAGGGCTAGTTGGTGACTTGGACTGGACACCCATGCAATGGAGAAAGAGGGAGGCAGAACCTTATTTATGCTCCTTCTTGGAGTACCTGGATCTTGGATATGGGCATGAAGAAGTAAACAGGTGTTACATGCCTTCATTCTACCCACCCCAGAACAAGTGGGTGAGGACTGAGCAGGGAGGGATGGGAAAAGGTGGATCCTTTTCCCCTTCCACACACTCACAGGACACTGCAGATGAGCTCGTGTGTGGGGGGTGTCACAGTTTGTTGCTAATGTAGACTAGCAGCTAATAACTCTGCCCTCAGATCAAAGGTGGAGTAGACAAGGAATCATGCCTCAAGGGTGCCCTGGAGGTGCAAGGCCTCCTGGGATGTGGCAGACTACACACTGCTCCCTCTCAGGACTGTGCCTGTGATGATGTTCATCCATCGTTATCAATGAAGACCTCAACAACTCATTCTTTCGATGTCCGGGCTCTGTGCGTCCGGAGGGCATGGAACGTCCTGTCACACGTCGGGCAGACATATAATGGCACTGTCGATGGTGTACAAGCAGCTCTGGACTTGCGCAGCTCACGCTTTTTTTCAGCCTCAGCAATACGCCTCGCCTCAGAGGTATTACTGCCTGTGTGAATGAGGCTGTGCCATGCTGAACGGTTCAGTGCGAAGGTTTCCCATGTGGCGGTGTTGATCTCGAAGGACTTCAAAGAGTTCTTCAGCGTGTCCTTGAACTGCTTCTTTTGTCCTCAATGGGAGCGCTTTCCCTGAGTGAGTTCTCCGTAGAAGAGCTGTTTAGGAATGCGTTAATCTGACATTCTCACAACATGTCTGTCCCAACTGGTCTGGGCACTCATCAGCAATGTGTAAACTGACGGCAGACTGGCTCTCGTAAGGACATCAATATCGGGCACTTTGTCCTTCCATCTGATTTTTAGAAGCTTTCGCAGACAGGAAATGTGGAAATGATTGAGCCTTTGTGCATGACTCCGATAGACAGTCCACGTCTCGCAGGCGTACAGCAGAGTTGGAAGCACCACTGCTCGGTAGACCTTCAGCTTCGTTGGTAGGCTGATCCCTCGACGTTCCCAAACATTGGAGCGCAATCGGCCAAATGCAGAGCTGGCTTTAGCAATTCTGCAGTTTACTTCATCATCGATTAACACTGCACGGGAAAGGGTACTGCCCAGGTACGTGAAGTGGTCCACTGTCTGAAGTCTCTGTCCATTTACAGTGATGGACGGTTCTGAGTATGAAGTGTGGGGAGCTGGCTGGTGCATGACCTCAGTCTTCTTGGTGTTAATGGTGAGACCGAAGTTGTTGCATGCAGTTGAAAACTTGTCCATACTGGCTTGCATTTCTTGCTCTGTACTAGCATTCAGAGCACAATCATCGGCAAAGAGAAAGTCTCGAAGTACAGTTTCCTTCACCTTGGTGATGGCACACAGTCGCCTCAGATTAAATAGTTTCCTGTCAGTTCTATACTTCAGGCCTACTCCTTCAGTGCAGTGTTGAAAGGCATCAGACAGAGTGGCAGAGAATATCATGCTGAACAAAGTGGGTGCTAAAACACACCCTTGCTTGACGCCGTTGGTGACTGGGAAGGCCTCAGATGTTTCACCGTCATCCAGGACACGAGCCATCATACCGTGATGAAATTGACGTACCATTCGTATAAATCTGTCTGGGCAGCCAAATTTCAACATGATCCTCCACAGGCCCTGGCGACTGACAGAGTCAAATGCTTTCGTGAGGTCCACAAAAGTTGTGTAGAGTTCATGATTCTGCTCTTGCCATTTCTCCTGTAGCTGACGCACAGCGAAGATCATGTCAATAGTCCCACGTCCCTTGCGGAAGCCACGCTGTGATTCTGGCAGTAAGCCCTTCTCCAGGTGAGTGATCAATCGGTTCAACAGAACCCGTGCAAGAACTTTCCCTGCTGTAGAAAGCAGCGAGATTCCACGGTGATTGTCGCATACCTGGCGATTGCCCTTCCTCTTATAGAGGTGCAAGATGGATGTGTCTCTAAATTCTTGTGGAATGGTTCCCTGCTTCCAGAAGGACTGAAACAGCTCAGTGAGTTTCCGTAGCAGCACGAGTCCACTTACTTTGTACACCTCTGCTGGTATGGCATCTGACCCTGGGGCTTTGCCACTTGACAGCTGATTGGTAGCTTTCTTCACTTCGTCCTCTTCTGGTGAAGCATCCATGGAGTCATTGACTGCAACCTGGGGCATCTTGTCAATGGCCTCATCATTGATGACTGAGGGGTGATTGAGAATTGCTTCAAAGTGTTCAGCCCATCTCTGGAGAATCTGCGTCTTCTCTGTAAGGAGCACAGTACCATCAGAGTTCAGGAGGGGAAAGCTCCCAGAAGACTGTGGACCATAGAGTGTGTTAAGGGCTTCATAAAACTGCTTATAGTCATTCCTGTCCACATATGCCTGTATTTCATCTGCTTTGGCGCTCGGCCACAATTCCCGCATTTTGCGCAGTCGGTTCTGTACTGTTCTGCGAGCGTTGATAAAGGCGGTCTTCTTTGCCACTGAGGATGGATCGTTTTGATATGCACAATGCAGGCAGTGCTTCTCAGCAAGTAAGGCCTGGATTTCTGCATCATTTTCATCAAACCAGGCTTGCCACCTGCACGTGGAGGGCCCCAATACCTTCGATGCAGCTGTATGGACAGTGTTGCGGAATCGCTCCCAGTCTTTCTCAGCGTCATCCTCAATACGAAGATCAGCAAGTTCATTCTCTAGGTCTTCCGCTAGATTTTCAGTGATGCGGCTGTTCTTCAGCTTCGACACGTTGATCCTTTTGAAAGCCTTACAGCCTTGTGGTCGTCTCTTTGGCATGATACAGAGCTTCATTTTGGATACTATGAGCCTATGATCCGTCCAACAGTCAGTGTCACACAAAGCTTTTGTAACCCTGACATCTTGTCTATCCCTTCTCCTGATGATGACATAATCAATCAAATGCCAGTGCTTGGAACGGGGATGCATCCACGAAGTCCTGTTACGGGTAGGAAGGCGGAAGACCGAATTGCTGATCAGAAGGTCATGTGCTGCACAAGTTTTCAGCAGTAACAGACCATTGCTGTTACACTTTCCCACTCCATTTTTCCCGATGACTCCTTCCCAGGCTGCGGCATTGCATCCAACTGTTGCGTTAAAATCGCCAAGCAGAATCAGCTTGTCTGTGCGGTGCACTGACGATACCAGAGTATCTAGTTCTTCATAGAATTTATCCTTCATATCCTCTGGGTTGGTCATTGTAGGAGCGTATGTGCTGATCAAAGTAACTTGTTTTCCTTTTTGAAGCAGAAGCTGCATTGTCATAAGCCGGTCATTCATACCCTTGAGGGAACTGGCAAGTTTCCGAACAAGATGATTCTTGATGGCGAAGCCAACTCCAGATTCGCGACGCTCATCACTGCTGCGGCCACTCCAGAAGAATGTACAGCCACCGCCTGACTCGGACAGCTGTCCTTCACTAGCAAGGCGAGTTTCACTAAGGGCTGCAATGTCAATGTTGTAGCCGGCGAGCTCTCTAGCGACAAATGCTGTTCTTCTCTCCGGTCTGTCTGCCGTGATGTTGTCCAATAATGTGTGCACATTCCATGTGCCAATAGTGATCGGTGTCACTCTAAGTTTTGTTTTTTTGTTCGACTGCTTTAATGGGATCCCCGCCAGCCGCGGAATGCTGGCCAGGGTAAGGTGAAGCAGGCAATGTTTAGGGCACCTTTTCTAGCCCCCTCCTCGTTCTACGGAGGTGAGCAGTGCAATCCTGAATAGGGCTGCTCAGTCGCTCAAGAAGATGCCGAGCTCCACTGCTGCTTCGGTCAGTGAGGAACGACCATTATGTCTGAGCCGCCTATGTGCAGGTCCGCGGCTACAGCTCCCAGTGTATCCACACCTGCTGCTTCGTCGCTCACCACAGGACTTGATATGATGTAATATGATGTCGAGACTTGCACATGAATTGGATTAAAATGAGGGAGAGTTGCGCAACGTCAGCCTCATTCTCTCTTCCCAGTTCCTATCTGTATCCAGTGGCAGGACAGAAGTCGAGACGGCTGGAGATAGGGCAGGGCGCAGTGGATGACCAGGACGCCTATGTGTCTTGTCGTGCTCTTAAGTGTTCCACAACGCTTGCTGTCATTGCTTTCCTGACCATTAAACCAGGTTGCCTCAGTCAGCCGGATCCAGCCTTCGCATGCAATGGGTAGACAGGCCCTAACTCACCGAGAGTCTCATACTCATCGGCTACCCTCACCTGGTTTAGCCCGCCAGTTGAGACGGTCTCTGGGGTGTGGCGTGCTGACAGCTACTTTGGAGCCACAGGTGAAAGCTGGATGTCAAGAGAGGACCAAAGTGGATGAGCTACTCCTAGGAGTACGACTGCTCCCCCATCAGCGGTACTACCCCTCCCTGACAACCCCATACACCCCGGACTGTGCCTAATATGCCTGTAAAGGAACAAATCAACCAGTCACCCTGGTGTTATAACAATTGAAGGAGACAAGAAGAAGGTAATTCAAGGATACTGCCACCTTAATGAATGCACAGGCTGGTGCCTGCTGCAGCAACATTTAAAGATAGACACCGGCAAGCAGCAATAGGATGAAGAGATGGCTATCAACATGGAACTCACTTCTCTGGAGGAGAGGGGAGATGCAAGCCTGAACTGCAATGAAGATAGCAATCTGACAGCTTTAACATCTACAAGTGAATATTCTCAAGCTGTTTTAAACAACATTCAGCCTTCCATTTATCAACACTCAGAAGTAATAAAGGTTGCCACTCATCCGGGGGCTCAATATCAGGTAGACAATCTGACTACAACAAAGACTTTAGCTTCAAAGGACTTAAAAGATAGATAAAAATTGAATGCCATTTCCAGCACAGGCAAGAAGGTTAACTTTATAATGCTTAATAACATCCCCAGTTGGAATCATGTCAGAGTGAAGGGATAGTACGAAGGAGGGAACCTTTGGGAATTCAGACTGATTGCCCCATTGTAGTAGAGAGAAATCTATTTGCAGAAACAAATTGATCTTGCCAGCTAGATAGAGACACGGATCTTAAATGATGTAACCGTGCCTCTGATCATCTGAATCACATGTTGCTCTCCTGTGGCAGCCAAGGAAATAGTGACTCCCTTTTTCCCCAGATCAATAAAATTGTTTGTCAAGACTATCATTCTTACTGGTACCACACATCTCCTGGGCACTATGAGAGGGTCTAATGTTAATCTGATAAAAATAGCTGATGCAGGTAACTAGCAACCTTTGCTGCCAACTCTCATGATGGTTGGTATTTTCTTCTAAAAGCTCCAACTCCTGAAGTCACTTATTTTTAATGGAAGCTGATGTTCCCATATACTTACATAAGTTTCTAGTTCTTATGTTATGCAGTGTAGTTGTAGCTATGTCGGTCCCAGGATATTAGGGAGACAAGGTGGGTGAGGTAATATTTATTATTGGACCAACTTCTGTTCGTGAGAGAAACAAGCTTGTCTCTCTAGCTCGTATGGTGGCAGATAGGAGCTTGAAAATGTAAGTCCTAAAGGCTCAAAACCCAGAAGGCAAATAAAATGACCCCCCCCACACACACACACCCCACACACCTTTTTGTTTTTGTTTGGTTTGGGGACCTTAGAATGCAATATGTAGAAATGTTCAAGAAAATCTGTCAACTTTTTTTGGACAGAAAATGTCTATTAGGTTAGACAAAAACCCGTCAGGAATGGTCTAGATAATACTTAGTCCTGACATGAGTGCAGGGGACTGGACTAGATGACCTCTTAAGGTACCTTCCAGTCCTATGATTCTATGATTCCATTTTGTCAAAATGGAAATGTCTGCGGGAAAAAGTCCCATTCTGACCAAACTTAAAAAACAAAACTATTTTGGTAACTGAAAATGGAGATTTTTCAGTTTAAAAAGGTTTTCAGTTTTTCCTTGAAAACACTAAAATTTCCATAGGAAAATTCTGACAAATAAAAATGTGTTGATAATTGTCTGAATATTTCACGGTGGGCGGGGGGGGGAACATTGCCTAACCATTTATAACACTGTGGTTTTTGGTACTGTGGTCTGTCGGGGTACATCTACACAACAGCTGGGAACTACAATTCCCAGATGAGATGGAAATAGGTGTGCTACCTATGCTTAAGCAATTACCTAAAAGTAGCAATGGGGCCACAGTGGTGTGAGTGGCAGCTCGGGCTAGCCACCTAAATACATGCTCACATTTTTTTGGAGGAATTGTACTCAGACAGCATGCCCCATGTGTAGCCCGGGTTACACTGGTAATTTGAGTATCCTAGCTTGAGTAAAACTGTAGAACTAGTGCATGTATATTTACTCAACACAGGAATCACACATCCCGGCTGCTGTATAGACATACCCTGAGAGACACTTAAATCCCCTATCCCTTTAAATACAATGCAGTCAAAGAGTGTAGAGATCTATGGTAACCCACCTAGGCTCACACTTAATATATTGGCTAGATTTGCCAAACAGAAATGTTTTGAAATATAGCTAAAAAGATTCATTCTTCAAAGCATCATGTCATGATTGCATCACTGTCTGTCCTATCTTCTAGGAGCAGGCAGACATTCACCACTGATGTAAGTATAAGAGTTTCCCTCTTTCATACTCTTTCTTTGGGGGGAGGGATATTTCAGTGGTTTGAGCATTGGCCTGCTAAACCCACGGTTGTGAGTTCAATCCTTGAGGGGGCCACTTAGGGATCTGGGGCAAAATCAGTATTTGGTCCTGCTAGTGAAGGCAGGGGGCTGGACTCAACGACCTTTCAAGGTCCCTTGCAGTTCTAGGAGATGGGATATCTATATTCCTTTCAACTCTCCTGCCTGCTATTGACAAATAGCCTGGGCCAACCTCACTGGTTCCTTGTAAATTTCTTCCTCTTCAGCTCCTTCAGGAGCCTGGAATCACATATGCTATGAGCTCAGGGACACAATTATATCAGTCCTATGCCCCAGATATTCCTACAGACCAGGCTAATTTGCTCTGCCCACCCCAACCTACTAAAAATGGATCCGTAATTAATGATGCTTTAGTGAAGTCATTTGTCTGTAGGTAGCAGGCTTCCCGCCTTCCCTTTTGTGGGGTCACAAAACAAGTCACTTGACTCCAGAAATGGGCACCAACCAAAACCCCAGATCCAAAAACCCCTTCACTATGCATCTCACTCTGAACTCCTTGGCTCAGGGCCACAGCTGTTCGATGCAGCTGTCTCCCATACACCTAATGAAGGGTTTCTTGCAGCTGTGTAAATGGCAGCCGTTTCTGTTTACATTTTTATTTGTCTAAAGGCAGGTTGATTCGGTACCAGCCTTCATTTTAGTTTGGAGCTCTAGCTGTGATCAAATGCAGAAGCTCAAGGCAAAACTCAATTAAAACCCAAACCTAATTTCTTGCTGAAATGACTGAGTTTTACATTGATTTGACAGCAAGCCACAAGCTGGACCAGAAAAAAAGCAGGGCTCATGTTGACTCAAAGCCAGAGCCACAGCTGCTCTAAATCAGCATAGCTCAATGGGCAGAAGAAAGTATTTTGAAGAGTTTGCAACCATGGTACAGTCTCCAGTGATTACAGGTTCACACTCACATTTGGTTAGTTTGTTCCATAGTCTAGGAGTACTCTCGGATTCCTTGTTGATACTGTGATGCTGAGCTCTCACATGGCAGCACCCACAAGTAATACTTTCTGCCATCTCCTTTTGGCTAGAAGCCTCCATCCCATCCTGCTGGACGATGACCTGGCCTCAGTTATTCATACCTTTCTCACTTCTCAGCTGGACTACAGGATGCTGTATACCTGGGCATGAGGAAATAAAGCTGCAGCACATCTCCTCAGTAACACAGGCTGCCACAACCTCATCAAGACTGTCCTCCACCCTCTACACTGACTTCCCATACAATTTTGAATCTGGTGAAAGTCTCTCTCCTTATCTTCAAAGCATTTCATGATCTGTTTCCAGGTATCTAAAAGACCACCTAGAACTCTGAGATGAAGACTGTGATTAGCAGCTTTGCTCCTCTGGCCCAGTGGAACTCTGTACTGTAAGGCTATGTCTACACTTAACACCACTGGTGGCGGCATGTCGTGTATGTGTAGCTACACATTGCGGTGAAAAACAGACTGCATCCACACTGTTGTGTGGAGCTCCACACATTAGCGAAAGGCTCTGGCAGAGGAGAGGCAGCAGGGAAAGGCTCAAGGAAAAGCTCTGGTAGGGAGAAGGAAGTGGGGAAAGGCTCATCCTGAGTCTTTCCCTGTTGGGAGACTCTTTTCCTGAGGAGAGGAAAGTCTCTAGTGGAGGGGAAGAGGCAAGACAGTACCCTGCTAAATCAGCGGTGTAGATGGAAGAGCGGGGAGTAGAGAGTATGTAGTCTATGTACTCATATACATACCTACACCCTTCAGGTGTGTCTTTACTCTACCTGTCTGAGCTGTGCTCACTAGCTACATGGGTTATGCAGGTACATATACTACACATCGCTGAAAGAGGTGTGCAGTCCAACGGTGCCTAAGGATAAAGATCGTCTGAGGGAGACAGAACTTTTTTGGGGGGCCAGCCCAAGATTGTGGAATGAACTCCCTCAGGAACTAAGGGCCATCACAAACCTCCATCCAAGAGGAGCACAAGATAACAATGATATGGTGCAGGTCAGCATGAAAAGCAGTGGTCTCAGCACACCCACTCCCTAACCATTATTGAGTATCTTCATGGAATCACGAGAGAGGAGAATTTTAATATGGATTTAAGGATAACAATGTGGGACTAACAATGAGTTCTACACGCATAATAAAAAAAAATCAAGTCAGCTGAGTTTCAGGCTTGTGGGGAGGAAACAAAAAATTTATATAGAAGACAGTTAAATGTTCTTCCATCCCCCACAACAACTCCTACATTCAAATGACTTAATATTTTATTTCTAAGGGGAAATCAGAAAATTACAAAAGCATGTCAATAATATAATGAGTTATATTTATAAGCATCTTTTGTGCCAAGTCACTCACGGCTCTATACAGACAATTAATATTAAATTATAATCATACACAAATGTTATAAATGTACATTATAAATTAACCAGAAAAAAATCCAACTGCCAACATAACACTGAATATACACAAACATGGGATTATTAAATGCAAATTAACGCAACATGATAAATTGTCCACATGTCCTACTACGATGTTAGGGTTTTTTAAGATGCCTGCAATAGGTTTTTTTGTGTTTTCATTTATTTAACATTTTTCTGCTTATGTTTCTACATCAAAAGTGGGATTTTCAAAAGTGTCAAAGAGAGTGGAGAGAAGGCTCATAAAAAGGTCCTGGGAGGAGTTGCTAGCACTTTGAAGGACAGGATTAGAATTCAAAACAACCTTGACAAATTGGAGAATTGGTATGAAATCAACAAGATGAAATTCAATAAAGACAAGTGCAAAGTACTCACTTAGGAAGGACAATCAAATGCACAGCTACAAAATGGGGAATAACTGTCTAGGCAGTTGTACTGGATCACAAATTGAATATGAGTCAACAATGTAATGCAGTTGCAAAAAAGAATAATATAATTCTGGGATGTGTTACCCAGAGTGTTGTATGTAAGACTAGAGGAAACTGTCCTGCTCTACTTGGCCTTGGTGAGGCCTCCATGCAACACACTTTAAGAAGAAGGTGGACAAATTGGAGAGTCCAGAGAAGAGCTACAACAATTTTAAAAGCTTTAGCAAGTCTGACCTATTAGGAAAGGTGAAAAAAACTAGGCATGAAAATCTTTTCAGCTCATTGTCATTATTAACCCATGACTTTACCAGCAGCTTTGAAGACTCCACATCACAGCTCTTTTAGACTGGTACAAACTGGATTGTTTATTTGCCTTCAAGTTTTGCTGATTTTTATAAACAGTTTTATGTAAATGGCTGAGTTGCGCTTTTATTACATTGGACAATTTAAGGTATGTCTATACTGCGCCCTTCTTTTGGCAGTGTGTAGAATACCTACACCTAGAGCACCCCTAGCATGGGTATAAATAGCAGTCTAGCCAATAAAGACATGCCTGATGTGTGTGGATATATACCCAAGTTGTGCCTCCCTGTCTACACTGGTATGTTTAGCAGTGCAGTGTCCTGCTGCCTCCACACTTTGAAGGCTTTCCACTGCCCAGGAAAAGCAGTTACCCCGCTCCTGAGATAAGAGGAGTGAGAACAGCTGAGGGAAGCTGACTGAGTAGCTGACCACAGGTGTGGCCAGCTCAATCAGGGCCCAGCTGGCCCTGATAAGAGGGCTGTGAGGCAGGAGATGGGGCAGACTCTCACTCCCGCCTTGGAGGGGGAAGGACCTAGCTGCCTGGGGGCAAGGGCAAGGGCAGCGGCAGCGGCAGCTCCAGCTCCAGCTCCAGCCTGGCAACTCACCAGGCTGAGGCCTTGTTAAAGGCCTAAGGAGGCACTGGGGCTGCAGAGGTGCAACCTGGGGATAGGCAGAGGCAGCTGGTCTAACCCCCTTGCCAATGATGAGTGGCCATTACAGACTGCAATCTGCCCCAGAGAAAGGGGGCTAGATAATGACTGGTAGTAGCCACTGAAGTGAAGTGGGCATAGGAGGAAGGGGGTTCCCCTGGGAGGGGAGACCCAGAGTATAGAGGTACTGCTGTGGGGCAGCACCCCAAAGAAAGGGGCACTGTGGTCTGGGAGGGACACGGGGCCTGTGGCAGGTGAGATACAGGCCAGCAGGGGGTGCTCTGAGGCTGAGGAGCTAATTTCCAAGGCAACCAGCAGGAGGCACTGTAGCGGGGAGTGCTTAACTTGCTACACTCCCTCAGCAGGGAAAGACTCTGTCAGTGGGGAAAAGCTCTGCTAGCTCTCCCATGCCAGAACCTTTCCTCTCCTCAGTGAAAGGCTCTGGCAGCATGAAGCTGCTGAAGCTTTTCCCCTCCCTCTCCCCCTGCCAGGGCCTTTCCCTGCCACATGGAGCTACATACTGCAGTATGGACACATCAGGGTTTTCACTGGGGCGTGTGGCTACACATACCATACGCTACAGTGGTGTGTAGTGTAGATGTAGCCTTAGAGTACAGGTCTCCTGCACAACACCAGTGTAAAGTTTACTTCAGCCATGTTTCATGGATATCTTCTTCCAACGTATGATTCTGCTATCTGCTTTTCCATGAGTTCTTAAAGATTTTCACTAGAGACAGAGAAAAAATGCTGATTACCTTTCAGATGCCATTTGGTTGTGGTAAATAGCTGAGGCCATCACTCAATATGACAAGGTTAGACATGCAATTTAGTCTCTGACAAGAGGTGAGACCCAACGTGGGAACACTGATTATGAAAGGCTTTTAAAAAGAGAACACTTTTAATGACAGGCCCTCTTCTTTTCTCTTCCTGCTCCCTTTGTTTTTCTTTTGTGCACCCCGCTTCATTTTCTGAGCCTAAAATTGCATTGTAATCTCCAAGCTGTTCTTGTCCTTGTATACAGGAACAGAGGGACTGATGGATACACTTGTTCTATTTTGTTTCATCTTCGAAAACAAAAGGCCTGAATGAAGACTGTTCTCACACAGATTAAAAAGAGAAAGAGAGAGAAACAAGGCACAACAGCTTTAAAGTCTTGTTGAGAGTGTAAGAAAATTGTGTTGCTACTTAGAGAAGGGAGAAAGAAAGCTGTCAGAGTGGAGAGAAAACAGACGTGCTGTCTGTGTTCCATGATAAACTTCCTTTTGAAAAGAGAATCGAAACTGCAGTGCAGCCCTCAAGGCAAAAAAATTTTGATTGGAACTTTGAACTTGTGAAGAAAATTCACCTCTCACAAGGCAAATGATAAGCTTCAAGCACCAGAGCTGGGAAGGAACTTGAACTCTTAATTTGCACATTGATCACAGGAAATATATTAGAAGTATCAGCAGCTGTTGGAGTGTGTTGAAGAACTAGTCTATTATCTCTGCAGACCTGGGTTCAAGTCATTTTACACATCACAAATAAAAAGGAATTTGGAGGCCTTTTCCTAATGCCCATTTGTCTACAAAAGTTTGGCACCAGTGGAAATTTCCACACAAGAGAGGAGCAGGGCTAGAATAACAGGGAGTGTCACAGGCCAGGAATGAGTTGGGTGGAGGAAAAGATTAGGGTTGGAAGAGACCTCAGGAGGTCATCTAGTCCAACCCCCTGCTCAAAGCAGAACCAACCCCAACTAAATCATCCCAGCCAGTGCTAAACAAAACTTTTCCCCGATATCAGCCATGAGAAATCCATTGGTATGTCCTACAGAGCTCTGCCATTCAAAACATACCACAGACCAATGATAATATGAACATCGAACACCTGGGGGGGGGGTAGGCTTGGTGGTGGGAATGCAACACAGTTCCTCAATAGCAAAACAATTAGATAAATCTCTGAAACAAGTAAGAAATACTTGTTTTATGTACAGGTAAAATGTGAGGGTTAAGGGTAAGTCAATGGTATTTCTATTCATAAGGATGGTGGTGGTTGTTTTTAAAGTCATCCCAGCCAAAATGGCAGGAGTGGGTTCTTAGAAGGATCAGAATGAACATGTGAGTGGCTTGGCAAACAGGTTGGTTTATGCACAGAGGCAGCATGGTAACAAGCAATGATGTGGGAAAAAGGCAACAAAGGAGACACTGATAACAGATCAGAAAGGTATGAATGATGCCTTGGAACCAATGCATTGGAAAACCATAGAAGAGATCTGTCACCATTCTAGCAGGAGTTCAATCCAAAATGACAGTATTTAGCTAATCTTGTAATGTCCTGTGCTTTGCACCAAAGTTTCACAAGACCACAGCTGTTCTGATGAGACTTTGATTATATCTAGATCACATTAAAAAATAGGCCACTTCTGGTTTTAGGATCCAACCTCTAGCCAAAGCTGGAGGGGGTGGGGTCAGTAGTTCAAATCTTTCCCTGCTCCTCCCAAAATCTAGAGAAGTTTGGACTAAGGACTTCATTCATTCCTACACAGCAGGAAACTGTGACTGAGGCTACGTCCTCACTACGGGGGAGCGGGAGGGGGTCGATTTAAGATACGCAAATTCAGCTACGCGAATAGCGTAGCTGAATTCGATGTATCGGAGCCGACTTACCCCGCTGTGAGGATGGCGGCAAATCGACCTCCGCGGCTCCCCCGTCAACGGCACTTACTCCTACCTGCCCTAGTGGAGTACAAGTGCCGATTCGGGGATCGAATGTTACGTCCCGACGAGACACGATAATTCGATCCCTGAGAGATCGATTTCTACCCGCCGATTCAGGCGGGTAGTGTAGACGTAGCCTTAGTGATCTCCCATCTACTGATGCCAGCAGAGCCTACTTAGCTGGTGAGATCATAGCAAAAGGTGGTGTGTCTGTGCATATTTATAAGTATTCTCTGGGGAAAAAATGTTCACTATTGCCGTTTAGTAATTCGTCTGTTGCTTCAGAACTCTAAAGAGAGAGAATTAGTTGGACATGCTGCTGAATTACTGACAATGCACACATCACTGAGCGAAAACCTCTCTGACTTTTTACTTTGAAGAGCTTAGAGAGAATAATTATCTAATTTACAGCCACTGCAGAAAATGACTGTAATAAATGAAGGTCCCGATTTAGAACGGAATGCATCATATGTCTAGTCCAAAATACATTTAATTCTATGGGGGTGGGTGGGGGAATGGGGATGCAATTTACAAAGAAAAAAATCAACATGCAGTAGAGATGCTATGAATAAAGCCCTGAGATGTGCTATGTGTTTAAAAATATCTCCACAATGAGTATACAGAGAGAGACTACAGAACCAAACCCATAGAGGAACCAATTTTATCGCTTGGGTTCATTTCTAACAGTTAATGGAATCTGAAAAAATCTTTCAGGCTCACCTAATTTTAATGGTCCACTCATTTACATCTGAATTCTATCACAGGACTTAACATTCATCTAATCTATTTATTAATAAAGATCAGTATATTGTAATGATACGATGTAGAAATCACAGAAATAATAATTTAAAAAAACAGAGAGGACCAACTCAATCAATAATTGTCTCCCTGTACTCACAAGAAATGTATCGTATGGAATATGCCCGATTCATGAATCAGGACAATTCCTTTCCATACCCAGATTTTGTAATCTGCATGATTACAGTATAGTATAGGTGAGCTGTGTATGTTTAACCACTGTATGGTAAAGTCTCTAATCTGATCTAAACCTTGATAGAACATTGGTATCCAAGTAAGTGTCCAATTTATCTTGAATTCTGGCAATATGCATAAATATCACATGTTAATAAATCTGAGGGCCTGATTCTGCTGTCACAGAGCAGATAATCTGTGCATGACTCTTACATGATCTAGAATAGAATAATCGTTAACAACCAATCATATAATATCTGTGACTTTAAATGCAGGGATGAACCATTTTCCAGTCAGTACCTCCAGCCACTCATACAACATGCCAAAGCATGTATGGATGGTGGGGAGTGTTTCATTAGCAAAGAGTGAGGCTGAATACAGGTTAAGTTGAACAAATGGAACTTTATTAAACACTGTGCACTGCTCTTACCATGTGGCAGAGTTGCTTCCAGAGTTGCTTCCATGGAGACAATGGATTTCAGGAAGGCGGATTTTGATAAGCTCAGAGAGCTGATAGGTAAGGTCCCATGGAAATCAAGACTGAGAGGAAAAACAACTGAAGAGAGTTGGCAGTTTTTCAAAGGGACACTATTAAGGGCCCAAAAGCAAGCTATTCCGCTGGTTAGGAAAGATAGATAATGTGGCAAAAGACCACCTTGGCTTAACCACGAGATCTTGCATGATCTAAAAAATAAAAAGGAGTCATATAAAAAATGGAAACTAGGACAGATTACAAAGGATGAATATAGGCAAACAACACAGGAATGCAGGGGCAAGATTAGAAAGGCAAAGGCACAAAATGAGCTCAAACTAGCTACAGGAATAAAGGGAAACAAGAAGACTTTTTATCAATATATTAGACGCAGGAGGAAGTCCAAAGACAGGGTAGGCCCACTGCTCAGTGAAGAGGGAGAAACTGTAACAGGAAACTTGGAAATGGCAGAGATGCTTAATGACTTCTTTGTTTCCGTCTTCACCGAGAAGGCTGAAGGAATGCCTAACATAGTGAATGCTAATGGGAAGGGGGTAGGTTTAGCAGATAAAATAAAAAAAGAACAAGTTAAAAATCACTTAGAAAAGTTAGATGCCTGCAAGTCACCAGGGCCTGATGAAATGCATCCTAGAATACTCAAGGAGCTAATAGAGGAGGTATCTGAGCCTCTAGCTATTATCATTGGAAAATCATGGGAGACGGGAGAGATTCCAGAAGACGGGAAAAGGGCAAATATAGTGCCCATCTATAAAAAGGGAAATAAAAACAACCCAGGAAACTACAGACCAGTTAGTTTAACTTCTGTGCCAGGGAAGATAATGGAGCAAGTAATTAAGAAAATCATCTGCAAACACTTGGAAGGTGGTAAGGTGATAGGGAATAGCCAGCATGGATTTGTAAGGAACAAATAGTGTCAAACCAATATTGTGGATAAGGGAGAAGCTGTGGATGTGGTATACCTAGACTTTAGTAAGGCATTTGATACGGTCTCACATGATATTCTTATCGATAAACTAGGCAAATACAATTTAGATGGGGCTACTATAAGGTGGGTGCATAACTGGCTGGATAACCGTACTCAGTGAGTTGTTATTAATGGTTCCCAATCCTGCTGGAAAGGCATAAAAAGTGGGGTTCTGCAGGGGTCTGTTTTGGGACCGGCTCTGTTCAATATCTTCATTAACGACTTAGATATTGGCATAGAAAGTACGCTTATTAAGTTTGCAGATGATACCAAACTAGGAGGGATTGCAACTGCTTTGGAGGACAGGGTCATAATTCAAAATGATCTGGACAAATTGGAGAAATGGTCTGAGGTAAACAGGATGAAGTTTAACAAAGACAAATTCAAAGTGCTCCACTTAGGAAGGAAAAATCAGTTCCACACATACAGAATGGGAAGAGACCGTCTAGGAAGGAGTACGGCAGAAAGGAATCTAGGGGTTATAGTGGACCACAAGCTAAATATGAGTCAACAGTGTGGTGCTGTTGCAAAAAAAGCAAACATGATTCTGGGATGCATTAACAGTGTGTTGTGAGCAAGACACGAGAAGTCATTCTTCCGCTCTACTCTGCGCTTGGTTAGGCCTCAACTGGAGTATTGTGTCCAGTTCCGGGCATTGCATTTCAAGAAAGATGTGGAGAAATTGGAGATGGTCCAGAGAAGAGCAACAAGAATGATTAAAGGTCTTGAGAACATGACCTATGAAGAAAGGCTGAAGGAATTGGGTTTGTTTAGTTTGGAAAAGAGAAGACTGAGAGGGGACATGATAGCAGTTTTCAGGTATCTAAAAGGGTGTCATAAGGAGGAGGGAGAAAACTTGTTCACCTTAGCCTCTAAGGATAGAACAAGAAGCAAGGGGCTTAAACTGCAGCAAGGGAGGTTTAGGTTGGACATTAGGAAAAAGTTCCTAACTGTCAGGGTGGTTAAACACTGGAATAAATTGCCTAGGGAAGTTGTGGAATCTCCATCTCTGGAGATATTTAAGAGTAGGTTAGATAAATGTCTATCAGGGATGGTCTAGACAATATTTGGTCCTGCCATGAGGGCAGGTGACTGGACTCGATGACCTCTCGAGGTCCCTTCCAGTCCTAGAATCCTACAATCTATGAATTCCTGTTTTCATGGTATTCAGTCAATTACAGCCCCTCCAGAGAACCTGATCCCTCTGATTTCAGTTCCACTGATCATGATACATCTATTTTATTTTACACCTATTTTATCTATTTACATCTATTTTACAAACATTTTAATATACACATTAGAAACAATTTGATACCCAGAACCCACTCCATGTCCCTTCAGCCAGAGTTTGCTAGCACATAGCCATCTTGGAATCTTGTCTTTACCATGGACTTGTTACAGAGTCTTTGAGATTGTTTGGTCTCCTCAACAAGTGACCACACCAGCAGTGACCTATCTCTGTCTCTCTGTCACCTGTCTCTAAATTTAGCAAACCATCTCTTGGTGGATTCTCCTCCTTCCCTGTGGGGTTGGTCTCCAGATGGTTTTTATTCTCTTCATTCTGTGGTGATCTCTGTATCTCTGTAGGTTTTCTCTGGGTGTTGTATCAGCTGACTCATAAGTGTCTCCTGTTCCTTCAGATCACTTGTCCCTCTTGCATAGTCATGTTGTATGGCGCAGGTACCAGTACACACCCCATGATGCCTTTAATCCACTTATTCTGGTGTCTCTCTGATGGCTGGATCCTTACAGGAGTGACTGTCTTCAAGGCCAGTAGGCCCTTGATTGACCCTTTGCATTCTAATGGCTGCTTTCTCTAATTGTTGGCCGTCTCTTCTCACGGTGTCTCCGTCCTTCTGGCTGCAACAGGTCTCCCCTCATTAGTAGAAGGGTTTTGGTCTTTCCTCCCATCAGTGCCTGTACTGGACTGTTTTGACAACTCTCTGATGGTGTATTCCTATGTGCCAAAAATGCTAATAAGCTGTCTGAACCATAACCAAATCCTCGTGTAACAATCTGTTAGCTGATTCCACCTTGCCATTACCATTACTCTCTGGGGAGGAAGTGTGGTGGCCAAACTCCCATTGGCATGCAAATTCCTTGAATTCTTCTAAGGCAAATTGGGGTCCATTGGTGAATGCAGTGTCCAGAATGACATATATTGCAAAATGGACCCTCAGTTTGCCAATCACTGACTTGTTTCTTGCGTTAAGCAGGGCATCTACCTCCCAGAAATTTGAATAATAGTGCACTGTAATCAAGAACTGCTTTTCACGGAAAGTAAATAAGTCTACCCGCTCCTTTTCCCATGCTTGGATGGGTAGCTCATATGGTAACAGTGTCTCTTTGTGCTGGCAGTTATCACATGACCTGCAGGTGTCTGTCAAGAAAAAGAGTTGTGTATTCATTCGTTGTCAGTAAACACTCGGGAGGCCATCTAAGGCGGTTGTCCATGCCAAGGCGGGAGGCATGTACTTTTTGCATAACAACCTTATATAATGAGATGGGAACAACTGCTCTCTGTCCCCCATTCCTGCACACTCAGCTCATCTTTAATTTGAAAATATGGCTCTGCTCCTACCAATGCTTGGCTTTTGTCTTCTGGCCACCCTGCTAGTGTTGCCCTGTTGACTGCATATAGTTGGATGTCCTTTTCTGTAACCTCTTTGATTTTCAACAGTGAAGCTGATGGATATCAAACTGGGAGATTGAATCCATTAATATGCTGCACTATGTCCTGATCCCCTACCCCCAACTCACTGATATTTGCTCTGCCAGGGTGTCAGCTAATGCCAATAATCATCCTGGGTAATATCTGATCTCTACCTGGTAGCACAATGGAGGTACATCAACACAAACTGCAATCCCTTTGGCGCAGTAAGAAGGGGGTTTGCCATGATTGTCTCTAGGAATTTGTGGTCTGATTGTACTATTATTGGGTAGCCATGTATGTACTGAAGGAATCACTCCACTCCAAATACCACAGCCAGAAGCGCCCATTCTATTTGGGCGAACCGAACCCAGTCTCTGACAGGACTTTGCAGGCATAAGTGACTGGCTGTTCCTGGAAAAGGGCAATACCCAATCTTTTCTCCAGTGCATCACATTGTAGTGTCAGTGGCTCTCCTGGCTGGTAGAACTTCAGGACAGGGCGCTTCATTTTAATTTGCTTCAACATGTCAAACACTTCCGGATGGGGACCTGCCCAAGCCCACTCAACATCCTGCCTTGTGAGCTGTCTGGGTTCTGCTGCTGCAGCCAGGTGCGATCAGAATTTGGACAGGAAATTTATCATTCCTATGCCATGAGCTGTGCCCCTTCCACAGCCACTGGAGCACGCATGTCTCTGACTGCCTGAGCCTTCTGTGGTCTGCTCAGTCCCTCTGCTGTTAGTAAATGCCCAACTTATGTCACCTCATGCTGCTTGAGTTAATTTTTTTCTGTATTTAATTTTATGTTTTAGTTCAGGGATCAGCAACCTTTGGCACGCGGCTTGCCAGGGTAAGTACCCTGGCGGACCGGGCTGGTTTGTTTACCTGCCGTGTCCACAGGTTCAGCCGATCGCAGCTCCCACTGGCCACGGTTCACTGCTCCAGGCCAATGCAAGCTCTGGGAAGTGGCGGCCAGCAAATCCTCGGCCCGAGCTGCTTCCCCCAGCCTCCATTGGCCTGGACCGGTGAACCGCGGCCAGTGGGAGCCATGATCAGCCAAACCTGTGGACGCAGCAAGTAAACAAACCGGCCCGTCCCTCCAGGGTGCTTACCCTGGTGGGCCACGGGCCAAAGGTTGCCGATCCCTGTTCTAGTCCCTGCATCACTGCAGTTTTCTGTCTTGGTCTCATTCAGTTTCTGTATCACTGAATCTTTCACCTACAGTACGGATACTATCTGCAATTTATTTTCATCCCAAGCAGTCCTTCCAGAGCTTGGGTGCATATTCACTGGAACCCCTCTGGTGTTGGGTTTATGCCTATCAGTATGCACAGTCATCTGTAGCAACCAAACAGGGTTCCAAAAGTTGCTGACATGCTGGACTCTTTATGTCTTATGTGCCAAAAGCTGTTCTTCACATTACAGACCGTAAAGGTTCTGGCTTTGGAAAGTTCTGGCAAGGTGTCATCAATTGAGAACAGTGCATAATGGCTTCTTTTCATTGCTGGTTCAGTGACTTTGGGTCTATGCAGATGCATAATTTGAATCATAGAATCATAGAATATCAGGGTTGGAAGGGACCTCAGGAGGTCATCTAGTCCAACCCCCTGCTCAAAGCAGGACCAATTCCCAACCAAATCATCCCAGCCAGGGCTTTGTCAAGCTGGGCCTTAAAAACCTCCAAGGAAGGAGATTCCACCACCTCCCTAGTTAACCCATTCCAGTGCTTCACCACCCTTCTAATGAAATAGTGTTTCCTAATATCCAACCTAGACCTCCCCCACTGCAACTTGAGACCATTGCTCCTTGTTCTGTCATCTGCCACCACTGAGAACAACCGAGCTCCATCCTCTTTGAAACCCCCTTCAGGTAGTTGAAAGCAGCTATCGAATCCCCCCTCATTCTTCTCTTCTGGAGACTAAACAATCCCAGTTCCCTCAGCCTCTCCTCATAAGTCATGTGCTCCAACCCCCTAATCATTTTTGTTGCCCTCCGCTGGACTCTTTCCAATTTTTCCACATCCTTCTTGTAGTGTGGGACCCAAAACTGGACACAATACTCCAGATGAGGCCTCACCAATGTTGAATAAAGGGGAACGATCACGTCCCTCAATCTGCTGGCAATGCCCCTACTTATACAGCCCAAAATGCCGTTATCCTTCTTGGCAACAAGAGCACACTGTTGATTCATATCAAGCTTATCGTCCACTGTGACCCCTAGGTCCTTTTCTGCAGAACTGCTACCTAGCCATTCGCTCCCTAGTCTGTAGCAGTGCATAGGATTCTTCCATCCTAAGTGCAGGACTCTGCACTTGTCCTTGTTGAACCTCATCAGGTTTTTTTTGGCCCAATCCTCTAATTTGTCTAGGTCCCTCTGTATCTGATCCCTACCCTCCAGTGTATCTACCATGCCTCCCAGTTTAGTGACATCTGCAAACTTGCTGAGCGTGCAGTCCACACCATCCTCCAGGTCATTAATAAAGATATTAAACAAAACCGGCCCCAGGACTGACCCTTGGAGCACTCCGCTTGAAACCGGCTGCCAACTAGACATGGAGCCATTGATCACTACCCTCATGGCTTCTTTACCATCACCATGCTGCTTACCCAGGCTGTGCTGGGCTATGATACCCCTACTCTGCAGACTTTCAAGCTGCTCATTTACTGGATTATTTAGCACCACTGGAATTTTTCTTCATGGTAAATACACATTTTCCACTGTGGGATCTTCTTTGCAGTTTTTCTTTGAGGAACCTATTGCCTTTGGAAACCTCTCCATTTGCTTTTAAAATTGATGCCATATGACTCCCCTTTTTGCTTCTTGCATTGCAGCTATAAAATTCTGATGCGGCACCCTGATCAGATCCACGGTTTGTATGGCTGTATTCCCTCAGAGTGGTCTGCGGTGCTTACCATCCATCACCACAAATGACAGTCAATACAGCCTGTTATATTTTGGGTTAGTTACTGTGAGGTCACATTTTCCTATGGCAGTGTTTCTCAAACTGGGGTCACCGCTTGTGTAAGGAAAGCCCCTGGCGGGCCGGGCCGGTTTGTTTACCTGCCCCGTCCACAGGTCTGGCCGATAGCAGCTCCCACTGGCCACGGTTCGCCGCTGCAGGCCAATGGGAACTGCTGGAAGTGGCGCGGGCTGAGGAACTTACTGGCCGCCGCTTCCAGCAGCTCCCATTGGCCTGGAGCAGCGAACAGCGGCCAGTGGGAGCCACGATCGGCCGGACCTGAGGACGGGGCAGGTAAACAAACCGGCCCGGCCCGCCAGGGGCTTTCCCTACACAAGTGGTGACCCCAGTCTGAGAAACACTGTCCTATGGGCTGCATTGTGCTCTTATTGTCCATTATTATATTGTCCATGCTCTGTCTAATGGGTGTGTGCTCAAGTCCAATTCATCCCAAATGTAATGGGGCAGGACGGCTTGCCCTGTAAGGACTGGAGGGCGTGGAGCTAGCCAACCCTGATTACTGAAAGATGCAAACCTGAGAAGGATCAGATGATTTCCCTATAAAGAGCAGCTGGAAGTAGCAGTGAAGGGGGATGGTCAGGGAGAGCAGAGATTGTTAGAAGTGAGAGACTCGAGCAGAATCCAGGGACTTGTGCCTAAGACTCCAAGTAGGAAGGACTGGAAGTAGGAGAGACCCTGAGCAAGCAGGGGGACAGACAAAAGGGATTTCAAAACTCTCCAGGCAGCAAGGGCTGGGAGAGATCCTGACCAAGCAGGGGGAAGGCTACAGAGTTCTCCAGGCAGAGAAGACAGGAAGTAAGAAGAGAGACCTTTGTTTGTTGGACTTTAATTTGGGACAAGTTTTATTTTGACTTTATTTTCTTTGAATAAACTCAAACCATGAGAGGTGTTTTGACCCCAGAAAAAGTGTGTACAGTCTGTGTAAGGGGCCCTGAAGAGGGAGAAACTGAGGCAGGGTGTGTCATATGGAGCTCTGGCCATGAGGGTGCACTCAGGAGGTGGCCAACCCCATTCCACTGAGGAATCCAATTGCAGGAGGCTCCACTATCCAGATGACATAGTCCAGGGCATTTCCCTGTTAACATTGTTGCATGCATGGAGGCTGCTATTGTCTCTCGTTGCTTTCATGAAGCTGATATTCTCTTGGACTCAAGGGGAGCCATGATGTCATCACTGCTCTCTGATGTGCCATCCTCCCCTTGTACAAGTCTCACTGAATCTTTCTGAGAATTTCCTCTGCTCTTGCGCTCACTGATAAAATGGTTCAACTTGCCACAAATATTGCAATGCTGTCCTAGAGCAGGGCACATCAACTTTACCTGCTCCTGCTGTCTTCCACAGCGAATTCATCTCACTACAGGTATAGAAACCCGGCCACCTGCTCTCCTTTGCTATTGTCTCATTGCATGTATTTATGGGGCTGTTGTTCCTCCTAGGGCTTTCAGTCTTTCTCTTGAGGCTTCCACTGCATGCCCCCCCATGTCTAAGCATCTATCTAATGTGAGATCACCTTCCCAGAGCAGCTGCTCCTGCAGGTGGTGATCCCAAGTGCCACAGACTATCCTTTCAGACATTAGGAAGTCTATCAAGTATTCAACATTGCATGTAGCAGCCAGTGTGGGTAAGGCAGTAACATATCTCCTCCCCTTCCGATTGGTCTCTAGTGAAAAAAACCTGGTTTGCTCCACAGTTTCGTTCTACTTTGGGAAGCAATAAGTCCCCAGGGCTCTGAGGACCGCTGTGAAGCTTGGGACACTGCTGAGCTTCAGAGTAAGGCAGACCTCTCTGTCCTGTTCTCCAGTAAGATAAAGTAACATTTTTACTTTCCTGCTGCTGTTCCTTTCCTGCATGGCCAGGTCTGTGGACAACTCAAATTCCTCCTTCCATTGGGTCCATCACTGGGCTGGGTTTGTGTCTGCATCACCACAGGCAACAGAGGCTCCTTACTGAAGGTAGAATAAGTTTTGTCATTCCTCTTTTGAGGAGACATTATCTGATTATAATTTTTTGCTTTTGCCTATTGTCTGACCTATTCGATCCATTTTTACTACCCACTTGGAGCGCACACCAGCCTCCACTAACCCAGAGGACGTAACAATAAAAACAACCCTCTTAGCAGATCCATTGTTCATCAACTGTGCCCTTACTTATCCATCGTTTCAAATGGCAGCAAACAATAGAGCTGGACTTCTTGGAGAACTAAGACACCACACAAGCTTTGCTTGTCACCAGGATGCCTTGGTGAAATTACACCTTTGTCATGTATATTTTGGAGTTATATTATTCCTTATGTCTGTGTCCCAGGCTCAGTTCTGACGGGTTTGACATAAGTATTCAGTGTCAAAGCTATAGTTCCCTCCTCCTCCATCAGGATTCATTTTCTTCTTTTTACCCTGGGCACATCTGAACTTGTTCTTATCGATTCAGCCCCAAACCATAGGCTAAATAAGACTAAGAGCGTGGTCTCACTGAGGTTATACAGTTAGGTTGCTCCTACTCTCCAGAAAACCAGTAAGGAGTCAGAAGCAGAAATAAAAGAAAACAATGAGCCAGGTCCTCGGCTGGTATAAATCAATGTAACTTCACTGAAGACAAAAGATCTATGGAGGTTTAGACCCACTGGGGATTTGGCTCTGATAAACTGCATCAGCACTGATTGGGTCAGAAAAAGTAACTTCCATGTATCTCCCACCGTGCATGTACTGATTTACTAAGAAAAGAACTGGAGCAGCAAAATGCCCTCCCAGCTCCCAAGCTCTTATCAGCTACAAAAGGTGAGGTGTTGAGTACAGAAATTTGATCCTTCTTATGTATACAGTAATATTCCTTTTGCTCTGCTACTCCTGGAGATGAAAAGGCAAGGCTGGATTGTACCTGCTTTATATAAACCAATAACAGAGCAAGAAAGGTATGCAGGAAACCTGAAAACAGGGTAGTGAATCAGCTTCAAATGGTCAGATCGGCCATGTTCCTGAATCAGGAATAAGAGAATGAAACTAATAAGGGGGTGGTCTTGGACTATGGAACATTGAATGTCAGGTGTGGGATTGTTGCAGGTCACCAAACAACCCAGTACAGTAGCACATATTTTTGGAGGGTAAAGAACACAGAGGCAAACTAGCTACCTACTGCCAGTGGAAAACATACTATTTACAATATAGGTATGTCTGAGAGGTCTGTTTTCACTTGGTGATCTTATCTACCCTGTATCAGAGGGGTAACCATGTTAGTCTGAATCTGTAAAAAGCAACAGAGAGTCCTGTGGCACCTTTAAGACTAACAGATGTATTGGAGCATAAGCTGTCGTGGGTGAGTGCCCACTTCGTCGGATGCATGCACTTCGTGGGCAC
>NC_048302.1:129270214-129556509 GCF_013100865.1 Trachemys scripta elegans
AAGTGCATGCATCCGACGAAGTGGGCACTCACCCACGAAAGCTTATGCTCCAATACATCTGTTAGTCTTAAAGGTGCCACAGGACCCTCTGTTGCTTTTTATCTACCCTGGTAACTTTATTACAGAGACTCTGTGATCTAATGATAATGTTTACCAACAATATAGTTTGTCTATCTACTCGGCATACTTATCACTTTAAGTTTTCGAAGTTCAGCAAAACATTAAAGGCTAGATTGGAGCACTTATGCCCTAACCATGCCTAAGGGGTGGTATGCAGCCACAACAGAAAGATTGTGCTTCAGCCAGGCATAATGTCTCTCAGTGTAGATCTTTGCCCAGGAGGGGTGTGCAATCTGCTCCATTTGTAGCCGCCTTTTTGATAATTGCAACATTTCGTACCCTCTGGTCCTCTGATTTTAATGAGAAGTGTTGCCTACTTTTGCAAGCAGCCACTTCATTTTTTTAGATCCTTTGGAACTCCCAGATGTACACCATCTGGTCATGGTGACTTGTTGTTTAACTTATCAATTTGTTCTACCGCTACCTCCTTTGACACTCAGTTCCTGACTGCATCTCATTTCTAAAACAGAGTGGCTCTGATGTAAGTATCAGAGGGGTAGCCGTGTTAGTCTGGATCTGTAAAAGCAGCAAAGAGTCCCGTGGCACTGTATAGACTAACAGATGTATTGGAGCATGAGCTTTCGTGGGTAAATACCCACTTCGCCGACGAAGTGGGTATTCACTCAAGAAAGCTCATGCTCCAATACGTCTGTTAGTCTATAAGGTGCCACGGGATTCTCTGATGTAAGTATCACACTTACACACTCCAGGGTTTGCTGATGCAAAGAAATAATTTCTCTTCTTTGCTATCTCCTTATTGTCCTCCATATATTCCTTTACAACCTGTATATTCAGCAGGCCCACTAGCTCTCTCACAGATTCTAATAGATTCATGAATGTCAGGGTCAGAAAGGACCAATGCCAATCTAGTTTGATCTCTTGCATAACACAGACCAGAGACTTTCACAAGTGATTTTTAAATCTACTCCCACAACCTGAGGTAGAACTAGAGCACATTTATTAAAAAGGCATCCTAACTTCAGTTGAAGATGGTAAGTTGTAAAATTTAGCATATCCCTTGGTAATCTGTTCCAATAGTTAATTACCCTCTGTGTTAACATTAGCACCTTAGTTCTGGTTTGAACTTGGCTGATTTCAACTTCTAGCCATTGGATCTTCTTATGCCTCTGTCTGCTAGACTGAAGATTAATATACTTACAGTTTTCGTTTTGTTTCTGTATATCTTTAGCTAAAATCTTTGGCTAAGATGCAGGGCCAATGCAGAATAAGGAGGGAAACTGGGTAGGAGAGTGGGAAACTGATGAAGTCAAAGTAATAATTCTGTGCCATTTCTGCTCTTACTACAAGAGTTAGTTCTTTCTGTCCATATCCCAGGTGACTGCTAGTGAGTGAGACATACTTGCACACATTGATTGAGCCGGGGTTATGGCTTACTGGTCTTGTTTTATTAAATCTGCAGTGAAGGGCAGACATTGGGTATTGAATGTCGAGTTCCTAGGCATATTGGTGGGAAAAGGTGATTCCCTCTGAGAATAGGATTTACGTGCTGAAAATATATTACAGGAAGCAATGTTTTGTGAGGGATTGCTGTCAGCCCTGCTTGCTCCCTGGACAGAAGCAACACACTAGATTGAATCCAGATGGAAGCGGGGGCAAGAAAACATCTGCCACCTTCGGGATGCAGCAGGTCAGTGTATCTAGGATGAAACGCCAGTCTGCTGTGCAAGGCCAAATTGAGAAATAACCTCCCACTGAACAATGGAGGGCTGTACAGGTGAGCAAGAATAACAGAGCTCCTATGAATATAGTACCAAACCTGATTCTGAAGAGCCACTCCCTTTATCTAGATAGCCTAAGGAAGTAGGGCTGGAATAACTCCACAGCAAGGAACCCTTCAAACATTGCATTTGCCTGAGGAATGGGCAGTGACGGTGTTAGGCACCTGCAGCCCATGCAATCTCGGGGGGCCTCGAGGCAGCAAAGGGGTCCCTTAACCTGGTGGCTAAGTAACTTGTCCTTGGTGACAAAGTGAAATGCAAACCCCACCCAACGTGATGACGGAGGGGCGCAAACTCTGCCCAGCATGGTCGGGGGCAACACAGGTAGGGGCCCCAGAACTGAGCTTCGCAGGGCAGCACCATGGGACAAACACTACCACTGAGAATGGGCGTTAATCTTCTCCCTGGTGAATGGTCTGTTACTTCGGGTTTGGAATCCCCTAATGGGTGATATGTGAATGGGGACATCACTTTCTCCCCAGTCTTTGGGGGAAGGGATAGGACTCTTTCCTTTCTCTGTGAGCCTGGGTCAAAGCACACTGAAGTCAATGGGAGCTTTTCCACTGACTTTAATGAGCTTTGGATCAGGTCTTATATGAACTGCACATCAGAGCTGTTAGCCAGAGATAGCTGTTTCTTTCACCGTTGTGCCTCTAAAAAACCCCTTAGTCCCACTACCTACAGACACCGGCTAGGGGGTAGGATGAATGCCACAACCCAGCCCTGAATCATCCATTACCACCCACAAAAATACATTGGGCATAACAGCTAGGGATATATTTCCTCCTACTATAGGCGGGGCTGGTAGAGAAAATGTGAGGGGAAGACTGAGATTGGTTGGGAAACTGGAGGAAACTGGGACTAGCAATGGTTTGGCAAGGAGATTAGAACATGGAATTTGGGGACTCTGGAGGGGTGAGACTGGGATTGCTGAACAGGGACATTGAGACTGAAATGAGAAGCATGAGATGTGGAGACTGGGACTAGTTCGGTGAAGAGAATAGGACTGGGATGAGGAGTCACCGGTGAACAAGAGACCAGACTGGGATAAGGACAGGATGGAGCTGATGGGGCAGAAGGGGTCAAGCTTTGAGGAATAGGCAGAAGATTCTGTGCCCACTAGACACAGTCTCCTTCATAGCCTGGAATGGAACCCAAGGTTCCTAAGTCTCACCATTCCTCTGCAGCCAGCAAATATCTGTGAAACCTTCTTTTCCCCTCCATTGCTGGTCCTCATTGAGGATGGCAACCTACTACTGCTCTCAGTTACTCGAAATAGCAGAAGTCTAGGAGATGGATCTAAAGGTTCCAAGACCACTGATCACCCATCTGGGTGGCAATGTGATGTCACATGACACAATTTTTGTTTTTCAGTTTAGTTTTTTTTGTAAAGCTAGAAACTTGCATTTACCACACCCCACACCCCTGATCCCCAAGTTAGTAGAACATTATTAAGGTTGAAAAGTTAAGCACTAAAAAGTTAAGCAACAACTAGGAATAAGGTTGACTGTACAAATTAAGGCCAAATGAAAGTTGCACAATCATATGCTAATTTATGAGTGCTTGACTTTTGCAACCTGAATAACGTTATTTTGTGTTTTTGTGCACAACTCCCATTGATAATAAATAAGAGTCACCCTTCTGAATTATGGAGATAATAGGCCCTTTCACTAGTGGTTATATGTTGAAACTGTTTTGTTTTGGTTTTGATTAAGTCATTTTTCTTCACAGCTATTGCAATAGCAAATTGTTCTGTCATTAGGTTCTCTTTAGTAATCTACTATGATTTTATTAAAAGGGAAAAGTAGCTATGCCCCAAAAGTCTAAAGAGATTTTTTTCATGCAGTTAACTCATTTCTGCTTTATTTGAAAATTGCTCTTTCATTATTAACACCGCCTCCCCCGCCTAAAATCATTTGTGTAATGTCTATTGCCATCTCCATATTCCCGGCTATAGAATGGGTCTGCTGGCTTGTCAGATTTAATAAGGAAAAAGCAGCAAAGTAATTGAAATCTGTCAAAAATGTGTGTGTGTTAACGTTCGATTTAGCCATGGAAAGGAAGGAATGGAGTGTGAAGAATATGGCTGAATAGACTAATTCAATTTTAATGGAACTTCAGTTCTGTTTACTGGCTTTGTGTTTGTCAAAGGGTTTATTTCTTCTGTTGTTTCAAAGATTTTCAAAGTCTTTAACAAAACACTGGTCATCTGCCATGCTACCCATAGCAAATTGACCCACTCACCAAGGAAATAAAACCCAGTCATACACGGGGTTAGGAATTCATTAGTGAGGACAAATGCAAGGTGGAATGGTAAATTCATCAGGATCCAGGACAAACACAGAACAAAAAAACAGCCCTCCCCCAAGGCCTTACAATCTAAGGAGAAGACAAGACACAACAGATGGATACAGACAGAAGGAAGGGAGTACAAGGAAAAAATGAGACATGATAGGCAGTGGTCTAAGCACATGAGCAGTAGCAGCTAAAGGCTTCAGCAGAACTCAGGGTCCCATTGAACTATTTACATAGTAGCGAATACCTGCACTGAGTAGGGAATTGATCACAGAGAGAGTAAGTGAACTGCCCAAGATCCTACTGGCTACATCCATGGCAGAGTTGGGAATTGAAGTCAGATCCTCTGAGTCCCAATCCAGTGTCTTACTCACACTTCATAGTCCAGCAGAAATAGATGCTAGGGACAGCAAAGATTGAATGCTGTTATCTCTGTGCTATAGCAAAATTGCACTGTATCTCTGATTCTCTGCCTTTTCATTAGAGACGAGTTCATCTATCTGCCTTATATGGTCCTTATCACCACAGTATCTGAGCACCTCACAATCGTATCTTCACCAGACCCCTGTGAGGGAGGGCAATGTGATTATCCCCATTTTACAGAGAGGAAACTGAGACACGGAGCGGTCAAGTGACCCGCCCAAGGTCACAAATGAGGTCTGTGACAGAGCAGGGACTTAAGCCCCTCATCTCTCAGGCTAGACTGCAACCACTGGTCCATCATTCTTCTCCTGTCCTGGTATTCTCACTTCACACATAGAAACCTCTGCATAGAAACTTTCTATAACTCACCCTGTTTATTTATTAAAGATTATGTTAATACCAGAGGAGATGGCTTTTAAGTGTCATGTAATTTCAGAATTTCAGTTCTGTGTTATTAGATTTTGGTGCTAAAGTTTCTATGGTGTGGGTGTTAACCTTGGTATTTAATTGTCGATTACCCATTTTATGAGCCAGACAGTGGAAGTGTGGAAGGAGCTATCTGGATGCTCTAAAATGAACAAACTGGCTGTTGTGGGTTTTTTTTATATATATACTTAGTATGGCATAAAGGAGATGTGTTTTATAGATTAAACTACAAATAGGTACTTCTGCCATGACCGGGGTATTCTGTGTTTGTAATTAATTACCTATATAGTAGACAACAAATATTCATAGATACAGGTGGTGTACTTAGAGTTATTAAAATCTCGCATTAAGATGTTTTGAGCAATTGACTTAACTCTTTCCTCGCTAGTCAGCATCTGCTGCTGAAATGTATCTCATGTTATCATGTCCCAGTAACTGGATTCAGAAGTGCATCAGGTGCCTTCTATCTGGGAGTACCTGGAATGTTCAGCAGCAATTGATTGTCTTGAAATTCATTGAAATAACATGAATGCACTGATTACTCTGAAACTCAGAGGTTTTAGCAGGTCTTAGAGGTTTGTTCACCTTCTGCTGAAGAAGAGAATTATTTGAATTGGGAGAGTGACATGGAAGATGCAGCCAGAAGATGACAGAAGAAGGAACTGAGCCAGAAGATAACAACAACAACAGGTGGGGAGTGAGAGAATGCGAGAATACATCTCTATCATAGATCTTGTTATGGGAAGAGAGATTGTATGTAGACAGAAGGTCATGGGACTTCACAGAGGCTTCCAGTAATTTCACATATTTTGGACAAGCTTTGGCTAAGTATCTGCAAATTTAGCGGTGCAATTCATCTAGGCTTGTGCTCCTAAGTTCCTTAGTTTTTTGTTTGTTTGTTTTAAATCTCCCCATCTTCATTTTTTCCCTATTGGTTGCAGCTAGTGGCATTAGTACAGAATAAATGGCTATGCCAGTCCAATGGCTAACTGCTGATTTAAAGGACTCTGTAAGTACTGTTGTGTGAATTCTTGGAAAGGAATAGGAATTGTTGTGGGTGGTAAAAGGGGGGTTGGCTAGTCTGCTAAATGATGAGAACTGTCAGACTGACCAACAGTCTCTCAAGGGAGTAGTGGAAAAAACCAGACCCAGAGTCATTTAAAATTAGACAGGACAAAGCACTAGAAATTATGTCTTAAGGCACAAATCTGCATTGGCAAAGAGATGAACTAGCATGGTTCTGAGGTTGCTTCATAGTGTGTAAACCTTATTATAACAATTAGGCTGTCTAAAGAGCCACCTTCCCTCCCATTAATCACTGTGTGAATCACCTCCCTTCCATTTGCCATCATATAATGGCCGTGACGCCTACAGAAACTGTTTAGCTGGAAAAGCAGTATTAGGAGAGTACACCCCTAGCCAAATAAACCACTTTGCACACTCTGTGTGTAACCCACTCCTTTCTGGTAGCACCTGTACCAGATAGGACTAATGGTAGGGTTGTCCTTTTAAATGATTAGTTTCCCAGCATGCCTTTAAATGTGGTAGAGGCAAGCCTCAGCAAGCCTAAAGTATTGGTTTTAGAACTGTTGCTTGCTGTTTTCCATCTGGTAAGTGTTTTTAATTTCTCTAAAAAAAGAAGAACAGGAGTACTTGTGGCACCTAAGGTGCCACAAGTACTCCTGTTCTTCTTTTTGCGGATACAGACTAACACGGCTGTTACTCTGAAACCTTTAATTTCTCTGTGTTTTTTTCTTCTGATTCATGAGAAGATGGTACAATGGCAGATCAAGCAGAGGCAGGGCTGCCCAGAGGATTCAGGGTGCCTGGGGCAAAGCAATTTTGGGGGCCCCCTCCATAAAAAAAAGTTACAATACTATAGAATACTATATTCTTGTGGGGGCCCCTGCGGGGCTCAGAGCCTGGGGCAAATTGCCCCACTTGCCCCCCTCTTGGCGGCCCTGAGCTGAGGTCAGTTAGCCACCACCCTTCAGGTACAGAGAATTAGTTCCCCAGGGATGAAAGTCACCACAGAAGAGGCAAGGAGGAAGCAGATTTATACACGGACCCACCATTTTCTCCATCCTAGCCATCAGAGTTGTCTGAATAGGGTGGGGGAACACACAGACCCCATTTCTAAGGCAGGCCAGTGTCTGTGTGTCTGTTCTTCAG
Organism: Trachemys scripta elegans; assembly: GCF_013100865.1. Taxonomy (NCBI): domain Eukaryota; kingdom Metazoa; phylum Chordata; order Testudines; family Emydidae; genus Trachemys; species Trachemys scripta. Next base: position 129,277,390 of record NC_048302.1, read on the forward strand.
AAGTTCTCAGAGCTACAGCAGTGTGACACTGCACTGTTGTCTACATGGTGTTCTGCTGAATGACTAAAGGAAGACCAGGACACAGAATGGAATTGGGACCATGGGGGACTTATTTGGGGTGTGCCCAGAACCTCTGATTGCCTTAACCTGGCCACACCACTGAAGCTGCTTGGAAAAGGCACTGAATCGGTGCCTTACCATGGGAGCTCTCACCCCCTTTTGGGGCTGCACCAATTTGTTTCTACCCTGGAGAGTATAATTCATAAATTGCTTGTTTCTGCTGAGTTGATTTACTGCTCCTGTGGGTCCCCTGCAGCATGGGTTAGAAGCAGGGAGGGAATCCAGCCCAAAGAGTTCATTGTAGTAAAACGTTGATAACACCTTCTATTGTAGAATATCAATGTGCTTCATAACATTAATGAATTAAGCCCCATAATACCATTGTGAGGGTATCATCCCAATTTTACAGAAGGAGAAACTGAGGCATGGGGAAGCGAGACTTAACTTCGGTCCAAAAATGAATTGGTGGAAGAGATGAAAATAGTAAAAACAACTCCAACAAACCCTATTGCCACCCTATTGCATATGTATGCAAAGTTTACATACACCATTTACCAGTTTTGAATGCACAATGGCTGATACATACACACATCCTGCAGGTGTAATTAGGTGACCAGGTTTCAAAATGTGACCCCCACAGACTAGAAAAGTAAAGACTTAACCAAATTTTTAAAGGCATTCAGGTACCTAACTCCTATTGATGTCAATGGGATAGTAGTGTCTACATACCTTTACAAATCTGGCCCTATTAGTACCTCAGGGCTTGTCTGGATTGCATTGTTAGCTCAACATATGAGTTTTGCCCCTAACTGCACTCCTGTCCACATATAAAAATTGATAGCAGGAGTTAAGTGGTGCTGTAAGCTCAAGCAGGCTGACACATTGTGGATACAAGTTTAAGTGCTACTGGAGCTAGGAATGCAGTAGCTTCAGGTACAGTAGCTCATCAACTGCTAATCACTCTACCCTCTCACCAGCTTTAGCAGCAGGGGACCTGAGGCTGGACAGCAGGTGTGATAAATGAAGGGGTGGGGGTAGCTCCCTTTTATGGACACCCACCCAGCTAGCCAGTAAGCTATACAATTCCTCTTAGTCGCTGCTTTCTACTTGCTTTACCTGTGAAGGGTTAATAAGCCCACAAGGAAAAGGAAAGGAGTGGACACCTGACCAAAAGAGCCAATGGAAGGACTAGAACTTTTTAAAATTGGGGAAAAAAACTTCCCTTTGTCTGTTTGTTGTGTTCTATGGGAAAGAGGGGAACAGGCAGCATTTATGCTATGAGAAGCTTTAAGCCAGGTATGATCATAAATCATCAGATCATACCTAGAACTCCTTATTTGGAACTTCCAAGTGTGTAAGTAGATCAGGAATATTTAGAAAGACACAATTACGTTTATTTCTGTTTATTTCTTGGCTTGTGGACCCCGCTGTGCTAACCCCAAATGCTTGTTGTTTTGCTTGTAACCTTTAAACTGGACCTCAAGAAGGTTATTTTTAATGTTTACATTTTGTAAGTGTTTTTTTTAATCAGGCAAAAGCCTAAGTTCCAGATGTATTTTCTTCTTTTTGTTTTTAATAAAATTTACCTTTAAACAAACAAACCCCTTTTACCTGTGAAGGGTTAACAAGCCCACAGGTAAAAGAAAAGGACAGAACAGCTACTAAGAGGAAGTTTATAGCTAGCTGGCTGGCTGCGTGTCCATAAAAGGGAGCTCCTCCCACTTAATTTATCACAGAAGGGAATGAGAGTAGTCCAAAAATGCATGTGTTAGGAAGAGGCTACCTTCCCCTATGCTCCCATCTTGGTTTTTTGTTTAGCCATTGGTTGAGCATAGGGGGAGGCGGCTAGCTCATTGCTTGATGGGTCCCCCCACATTACCTATTTAAACTAAGCCTCAGCTTTTCAAAAGCCTCTGCTCCCTCACTTATCTAGCCGACCTTCCCTCCCCTTACTTGTAGATTGGGAGCTGTGCCCCTTATGGTGCTTAGGGTCTGATTTATGGTCTGATTTTTGGGTTCAGGAAGGAATTTTTCCCATTGTGCCCAACTGGCATGTTGTCCAGGGGCTTTTTCTGTTTGCCCTGCAGCCTCCCAGTGGTACCAATGGCATAGAAATGATAGGATTTGAGGATGATATAATGCTGTTAATATTACTGCCTTGTTGCAACTTGTGGCCGATGTCCCATGCTGGTAAAGGCCAATGGGCCAGCTCCCAGAGGTTAATAAGACCCAGGACTCTGCAGCTGTACCTTGCAGTCATGGGAGGGGTAGGGGGAAGGAACCTTCAGTCTCAGATTGCATCCCCCTCACAGCCCTGTGGCTTCTGTCACTCTACCCTGCCATACCCAGGATGGTTGGGAGAGGTTTCACATGGGGTCGACTGGGAAAGATCTACCCTGAGTTACTGTTTGGTTTGTGGTTAAAGCCCCAGAACCCACACTGGAATCAAGTAAATACCCGGTGTGTGAGAGCAGGAGGTGGGCAGCGTAGTGTCCCTCTCCAGGGTATAGTTAATAAAGTTTCAGTCTTCTACTTAAACCCATCCCATGTGTCTGTTGTTCATGGTGCCTGCTTGTCCTGGTCAATGCACTGCTAATCCAATCACAATGTAGCTCAAGCATTATTTTGCTGTGTGGTCCCTCTCCCTCAAGCGAGGCTAGTAACTTGACTGTACTCAGTGGAGCTAATGTTACACCCTTACCAGAGAACAGCTGTTCAAAGGGAATACTGTTGATTCTGGGAATGCAAACCTTTGGCTTTAGGAGCTTCTTGCAGACAGACACCTTCTCAGTGCCCAGTTGTAGACGAGTCTCCCCTGGTATCAGCAGCATATACACATTCTGCACAGTCAGTAACCCCTGCAATTACTCATACCCCTACCCTATTCCCATTTCTCTGATTATATATAACTATAAACAACACGGATCTATTTCTGGACCTCATGCTAACACTACAGTGAAGACAACCCTCTGTTCAGTAAGTAGATCCATGCCAGCAGACACTTGTGCTAAGGTGAGGTTCCTTCTGAGCACAAGCCATTGCCTGCCTCCATCCATTTTCAGGAAGAGGTCCTTAAGACTGACACAAGAACAGTGTCTAGACACCTACAAGAAAGCAGTGTGAATGAAGATGCCATTTACCATTTCTGCAGGTTGGAGGAGGTGGGCCAATGCTCTTAAGGAAGGCAAAGTGCAGGTAGCCTAGGGAGGACAATTCAAAATGGGATGGTGGAGGGACCACCAGTGCAGATCTTCAAGAATGAATTGGATGTGATCATGCAGCATTGATACAGTGGAAGTCCTGCAAATTACTTGGATAAGACTGGGTGACCCAAATGACTTCCTGTTATTTTGTATTTCAGTGATTATGGGGAATGGTTAGGGGGCAGAGAGACAATGTTGGTTATAGAATTTGACATGGCGACTTGAAATGAAACATTGAATTAGCATGATTTTTAACTGAAGCCAGAAACAATGCCAGGCCATTATGTCCAACATATTGAAACCTTTTTCAGTAACACACATTAAATTAATTTCTTGTGATTGTTTCCTATTTTTACTGTCTTTTTGGCTCCTAGTCATGGTTTTCAATTTTTTCCTGCTAATTGAAATCTTGTCTAGTTTGGAAATTAGCTTCTCAATTGGATTTAATGCGACTCCCAGATTGTCATTCAGGTCAGTGCAAAAGTCATTTATAATTTACATTAGATAGAATAGGGTTCAAAGGGGTTAGCAGTAATAGGTTTGGAACTTGATATGTCATGCTAAATCTTTTTTATTCCTGCTGTGACTACTTCTAACAATTTGCCCCTTGAGCTTCTGTGTTTAGGGAAGGTTCACATTGGTGCTAGGTCATGTAACATACTCAGAAGTTGTAACACTGTTGTACCATGTTATCTTTATTAGGACACTGGAAAGCCACTTTCTACCAACAAAGGAAGTCTTAAGCCTCAGACCATGGCATATCAGGGGCAATTATTTCAGTCAAATATTCACTTCTGATTTTAGCATTTGAAATGTAAAACATGGTCTTTTTTAAAAAGTTGGATTCCTATGTAAGTTTTAGTTCCATCTTTATTCATTTGCTTTTAATATCTCTTTGAAAAGTTGCAAGAAATAACTGGTTCATGTGAGGGTTGCAAGATTGAATTTGGAAAAAAATAAAAGGAAAGAAAATTGACCTTATAAAAAACATTCAAATTTCTGGTTTCTGGCTGAGATTGGACATAAGAAAACCCAGAAGTTCCATATGAAAATCTATTCTGAGGTTTCATTACCAGCCCTATTTTTCAGACTCCAAAGATGACACATGAATCATTTAGCATATGAACACTTTTAAAAATTCTGGTAATACCAGTTCTGGTTTCTAGTAGGGACCAAAGCTGAAAGTGGCAAAATACCATGTCTAAAGCAGTTCTTGCAATATTTCTAGCTATCACTGGAAGATGTCTCACATCTCATGAGAGAACCTGTTTTTCTGAAACTTCCAGGGCGTTTTACAAACATGGGACGCTCACATGTGTTGAACAATCATCCAAACTTAGAGAACTGAACTGTACCCTGAAACTTTTGTGGTTTTCCCCTGTTACTAATCATTACTTTCTATTTCATTTTATGGCTATAAAATAATTGAACCTCAAAATGGAGACAAATAGACAATATCTTGTATTTGTAGAAATACTGGAAGTAGAAACACAGGGAACATACAAACTCACAAGATTACTGGAGGGCAGCGAAAATAATGCCCAGTTATCCAAGCTGCTAGTAAAGTAATTGTAGACAGAAAGCACATCTTTCTCCAGTTGACCGCCTGGATGAGGAAGGGGCACTCTATTCATTAAAATGTGTTCTTTCGTCTATTTAATTCAAACTGATGTCAGTATATGGACTACAAATACGTAATCCTCATAATTGTACCGCCACCGCCCTCTGCTTTATGCCTGGAGGCAACCTTAGAAAGAATCTAGAGGATACAAGTTGCAATGGGACCTCTGGTTCCTGCAGTGGCTGCTTGAATTTTTATGGCCAATCTGGAGCCTAACGTTTTAAACCAATTTAATAGGCAGGTAACTTTGCATGGGCTGTACATAAACGGCTTCCTTATTGCTAAAAGTGATGTGCAGCAGGCTGCTGAGTTAATCATTAAATAGCTCTCCAAGATCACCTTAAGAACAGAGGATAAAGGGCTCCCTTCCATGGATGTAAGAGTTTTATGAATCGGCAATAGCACATTTCAAAATCCTTGGCAGGGAAAGGACAATGTTTCAGGGTGGTCTATGCTGTTCAGTCCATGTCCACCTAAAAAGTTGCAATAATTTAAGTGGCCATCCCTGTTACCAGTTAATCAGAAAATAATCTTTTCTCCATGGTGGCAGATGGGTATATAGCCTTGTTGGGGTCAGTGAACAGGTCACTTTGGGGAGTGTGTATTACATGGGTTCTTCTGTGTCTGAGTTTTCAGCAGCTCCCAACTAGGGGATGTAGATCTACAGCTCAGTCTGTAGAGACTCATCCTTTTAGCTGTGGAGTCTGGGGTTCAGTCTCCTGGTGATGACCAAGATGATGGTTGGTACATATGCACAATGCTATTTGGAGCTCTGAGGACCCTAATAGGAACCTGGCACTGCACCACCTGGGGAAAAGAGTACGTCATCTGTTGCTGCTTATGCTATTGGTTTCCTGTCCCTCTAGAGAAGCGGAGGCCAGCGATTCCACTAGACTTGCAGACGAAATAAGGACTTCCATTGTGCTTGACCTTTTGTGCAGACATAGTCAGGGAGCCAGGTTCCTTGTGTACTGCACAAGGGGCTGGAAGTGTCAAGCCCCATATTTGCAGCTCTGGAGAAGTTCCCCTCTAAATTAGGGATTGGCCTACCTGAAAAGCTTGATTGTGGGTTCAGCCTGAACAAACATTCAAATCTTTGAAGTTCTAAGTCCAGGTATTCAGAACAGTGCACACTTTGGATCTGATTGTCCAACACCTACCCGCATTGGTGAGCACTTACTCAAGTCTACAGAATTGCCCTGGAAATCCCAATCAGGACAGGCTTCCTCCTTTGGCTTGTAAATATTGCAAGAAGAGCCATGCTAATGGTACTGGGGCATTCTGGTTCCAGTCCCAGCTGGAACTCATAAGAGAGAACCTATCCAAATATTGTAGAACGTTGCACGGTCAATTCAGATTTAATTCTAGCAATGTTGATTGTCTTTAGGGAAAACAAAGTTCCTATTTTATTCCCAAATCAATGCATGCATCTCTACTCCAAACTAGTAACAGGTCTGAATTAAAACCTCGCATCAAAACACTGCTGAACCCAGACCTGGATTTTCCACATGCCTTTGTAGCCGAGAAACCTCAATTTTGATGCAAAAATGGTTATTAATAATGTTTATTTGTATAACATTAGGTCATTACAAATTTGTTTATGCTTTTACTGAGTATTAAGCTAATCCTACAGTTATATTATACACTGGATGCCTGGAGAATATAACAAGACATACTTATATTTTTGGTTGCTTATGTTATGTCAGGCTAATTCCAAAAGGTTTCTGCTTTCTGTTACCCAGGGACAAGCCAAGCGGCAGGGAAAGTAACTCTTTGTAGCCATAAAACCATGTTTATCACACCTAAGTGTTTATGCAATCTCTAAAATGCAGCTTTTATAACTCCTACTTATGGTAGTTTTAATTCTGTACTCTTTTCCTTATGCTGTTTTTCAAATGATGTATTGGCTATAGCAATTTGTGCTTTATACAAAATATTGAATAGAAATTTTACATGAGAGTTGTAAATGCTATAAAGGGCAGATCATAAAGCCAAGGATCATTTTGGGCAAAAGAGCATCTTCTCAAAGGACTGGACACCTCAGCTTGTACAAGACACCAGTCTGTTATTGACTTGATCTTTCTCTCGAGAAAACAAACTTGTACGAGATTGATCTTTTAGAAAAAGGACTGGTTGCATAAAAGAATGTCAGGATGGTCTGAATTCCAGACATTCCAAATAAGAATTTGGGGATGTGTTATCAGACCTATAAAATTAAGTTATAAAACTGGATTTTTTTTCCACACAGCCCCCTCCTCCAGAGGAAAAAAAATGAGTTTAAACCTCCACAAATTCCAAAGGTGACTGCGAAGAGTTACGAAGGAATCTCACAAAACTGGGTGCCTGGGCAACAAAAGGGCAGATGAAATTCAGTGTTGATAAATGCAAAGTAATGCACCTTGGAAAACATAATCCCAACTATACGTACAAAATAATGGGGTCTAAATTAGCTGTTACTACTCAAGAAAGAGATCTTGGAATTGTGGAAAGTTCTCTGAAAACATCTGCTCAATGTGCAGCAGTAGTCAAGAAAGGTAACGGACTATTAGGAGCCATTAGGAAAGGGATAGATAATAAGACAGTAATTATCATAATGCCGCTATATAAATCCATGGTACATTCCGACTTTGACTACTGCATGAGGTTCTGGTCATGCCATCTCAAAAAAAAGATATATTAGAATTGGAAAAAGTACAGAGAAGGGCAACAAAAATGAATAGGGGGCTGGGATAGCTTCTGTAGGAGGAGAGATTAAAAAGACTAGGGCTGTTCAGCTTGGAAAAGAGATGACAATGGGAGGATAGGATAGAAATCTATAAAATCATGAATGGTGTGGAGAAAGTGAATAAGGAAGTGATATTTACTGTTTCACATAACACAAGAACCAGGGTTTCACCCAATAAAGTTAATAGGCAGCAGGTTTCAAGCCAACATCAGGAAGTCGTTCTTTACAGAATACATTCAACCTGCGGAACTTGTTGCCAGGGGATGTTATGAAGACCAAACAGATAACTGGGTTCAAAATAGAATTAGATACATTAATAAAGGATAGGTCCAACAGTGTCTACTAGCCAAGATGGTCAGGGACTCAACCCTATGCTATCTGCGTCCCTAAGCCTCTGACTGCCAGAAGCTGGGACTGGACAACAGGGGAAGGATCACTGAAAAATTGCCCCATTCTGTTCATTCCCTCTGAAGCATCTGGCACCAGCTACTGTCAGAAGACCGGATACTATGCTAGATGGACCATTGGCTGACCCAGTATGGCCATTCTTATGTTTACAAGATTTTTATTGAAAGATAACTTTACAGTGCTCAGTTGTAAAAGACTTCATTCTTCAAACTCTAAGAAAGCATTGATGGTTTACCTCATTGTAGCGTAGATGTTTCCTACATCAACGGAAGGGAGTTTTTGTTTGATGTCGGTAATCCACATTTCAGAGGCACTCGGTAGGTCAATGGAAGAATTCTGAATCCTCGCTGCATCTACAGTGGGGGCTAATTTGACCTAACTATATCTCACAAGGTGTGAAATTTTTACCAGCCCTGAGCGATGTGACTAAGTTGACCTAATTTTCAGATGTAGACCAGGCCGCAGCTCTCAATTAAATGGCTTCTGAGTAAGCTCTTTCCCCAATGCCATCTTCTCCCTGGTTTACAGATGACCTGTGATACTGATGCAAGAAAGAAGAGGGCTAGAGAGCTGGTGGCTGGAGTCTCATGCCAAAATATGACAGATTGCATCATAAAGATTTTTTTTGGTTTTTTTTTCTTTGTTTTTAGATCATAGTGTGGTTGGGTGAGCAGCAAAGAGGAGGTCTGTAGTCCAAACTAAGCCACAGTCTGTGAACTTGTACTGTGTGGTGGACAATCTGGATAATCCTGGCTGCCTTCACTCAGGTGTTATTGGCCCCTTTTGACTGTGTGTGTCCATTTAAGCCAGACATAACCTAATGACACAGTTACACATAATCTTACAATTTATTTTTCTGGCAAGTTTTTAGTCTTGAAAGAAAACATTTTGGTGGCATTGGTTTTGTATACGTGTTTCTTTGAGGAAATTGTAGCAAGCAGCAATGGAGTTTGTTCTCTGTCTTAATCTCTCTAACCAGTGTCATTTTTTTTTCAGGTAGAGCTTCTCCCTGGGAACCAGGCACCTGTGCTTGGACTGAGTTCCCTGAAAGAGGGGTTTTCTTGTGTGCCATTTGTGAGCCACCTCTGTTCCAAGACTAGTGTATATACAGTAGTGTGAACTTAGCAGGTTGCACGAAGAATATACCCAGATTCTACATTACTGATTTCAGCCCCAAACTCAAGGCCTCATCAATCTGCTACCACTTGGCTCAGCACTGATAATTAATTTCTTGGGTTTGTAGTTTGGGATTATTGTGAAATCCCTTGCTGTTGTAAGACACTCATAGAAGAGTAGTGACCAGGATTTTTTTTTTCCATTTACATCTGATGAGGAAGTTGCTCCCTATTTTTTTTTTCCAGATCCAACTTTGTTACTTTACTGCAATGCACGTCTCATGGATTCAAAGTCCCCAGAACTCTTTGGTGTCCCAAGTCCAATTCCAAAATGAAAATGTTGCAGATTGGAGCCCTCTGCTCTTAGCCAGATCACTTTGGTATGTGTAATGTGGAGGGGATTGAACGCTACAGTGATGTGATGTGAAGATAAAGCCACTATAGGCATGAAACTTAACAAGGTGTTAATTGGGTATCAGATGAACATGAATAGGAAGCGCAGAGAATTGTGAGCTGCGGATTTCAGGAATGAAGGATCAGTTCAAGTATAACGCTCTGCGAGCTGAACCTTATTTCTTTGCACTGCAGTCTTTGTCACAGTGCTGTTTAATTGGTTATGTTCGGGGCCTCGTTGTTATGTTCTCTACTTCTAAATGTTGAAAATGTACCAACAGGGAAAATATTTAGTGGACCAAGATTTCAATCCAGAAGTATCAAGGGCTTCATCAAATATCCATTGGAGTTAAAGAAGAGGTGTCCATAGATGTCAATGGGAAATGGTTCAGGTTCTTAATGCCTGATTTTTTTTCCCCAGAGGTACTGAGCACAAACTAATGTGACTGTGTTGGCAGCCATGAAAACACAGCAATATAGAATATAGACCAAGGGTGATGCTATGGGTTTGATTCTCACATCACCATGATTTCTGCAGTTGATCGGTTCTTTTTCTCCCCCGTAGATGGCAATGGAACACTCATACCCCAACCAGTTCATTAAAGATAGACTGTGGTAATGTAGCTTTGGCTTTTTAATCTTGAACAAGTCTCCACAATCATGTTCTGTCCAAACTTCTCTGTACTTGCTAAAAGCTGATTTGTCTCTGAGCAGCAGAAAGCCGAAAATCTGGCAACATACTAGATAGCAACCAAATGCTGCCCTATTTTCTCTTGAATGTTAAAACTTCCACTTTTTTACACACACACACACACACACACACACACACACACACACACACACACACACACATTTTGTGCAAAAACACACATTATATATGTATAGCATCTTGAGTCTCTAGCTTACCATGCCTTGTAATCGCTATAGGGTGGGCAGAGACAAGACAGGGTGTATGTAAATGTGATACAGAGCAAAGATATGATCTTATAAGTTACTGAACCTCTCCATCAAGGCACAATGTACCTTCAACTTTCAAGCCTGCAGTAAACTTGATGGGAGTTGAGGAAGTACCACACCTCTCCCAGGAGCCACCAAATAGTTTTTGTTCCCAACACTGTGTCATTAAAATGAGAATTACACGTGAAAAGGGAGAGGAATCTCAAATCGAAAAGACGTTGCCAAAAATGAGAAGCTACATATTCCAGTGTATTGGGACCCAGGAGCCGTGGGTTCTGTTTCTAGTTCTGCTACTGATTTTTTGACTTTTGTGCCATTTTCCCCTGCCATCTTTCATCTGTCTTGGTTTTTTTTTTTTTAGCTAGCGTTTCAAGGCAGCGATTGTTTCTGTACTCTGTGTGTGCATGGGACTGATTTCAAACCACAGATAATAAATGATAACAAAATCTCCAATGAAATCTTGGATCCCACTTAATCACTTGGGACCTTCTTCTCAGAAGAAACACTTATTTCAAAGCGCTCTGCTTTTCAGAATGCTGCCTGGGATGTCTTCCATCTGTCTTGGCAGGTACGAGTAGAAAATGATCAGTTCTGCATTAGCATCAGTCCTTGGATGTTTGTTTATGGAAAAGAATTAATGTACCATGCACCTTGCAATTAGTTTTTACACTGTTATTGACTGGTTTCTATAATATGTTTTCACCTAAAATGTAAATGTGGATCTCATTAATAATGCTGCTCTTCACATTAGAAATGGCAGTCTCTCGTACTAAATATTCTAGCACTGGTGACAGGTTATATCTGGCAGAATTCAGGGGGAAAATTGGATAATTTCAAGTCGGGGTATGTTACAAACCTTCGAGGTACTTTATTGTTCACTGAACTGGGTGGATCAGACTGAAACTAATATAGAAGTCTCGGAGCCCCTTAATTATTGTGGTCACAACTCAGTGCTTTTCTGTGTCATCACAAGGTCCTTGATTCACTTTTTTGTCTGACAGTTGTAGACGACCACCTGCTTCTATCAAGCTACTAACATATTGTTAAAATACCAAAGCAAATAGACACGCAAGTTCATTTTGAGGTGACTATTTTGTGCCCAATCCCAAACCAGTTGATACAGTGGGGGCTCCTTGGTGCTCTTTTGTATTAATTTCCAGTTATTACAATGGCTGCTAAAATCAGGCCATTTACTTTTGTGGCTAACTATAGACTTAGGCACCTACATTTTGCCCTTAAACTCTGCCTCCATTTTTCCCATATGTATGATGTGGATAATGCTAAACTACCTCAGAAAGGTGTTATGAGGACTAATTAGTTAACATTTGCAACTGTCCCCCAGAAGTAAAAGAGCTAAATTCTATGTTCTTCATAGTTAAAACAATTATATTTATTTGAATGTTGGTAGCATTCTCAGCACTGTACTGAGTATGGAGTGGCTAAACTCCGAGCCCCAAGAAGTTTTCAATCTAATGCAAACAAAAGGAAACAAGTCAAGACCAATTCACAGCACACTGGGAGATGGGAGGGGAGTGGCAGAGATCAGAAAGTGGCTTCACCTCACAGCATTGCAACTGATTGTATTTTTAGTTGTTCCCTGGATAATAGCTCTGCCCAAGGTGATGGATTAGGACTAGCAGACTATCACAGAATCTATCCATCCATGCAGATATTTATCAAAACATTTCAATTGGCCCAAAACAATTTTTTTTCTGCATTTTGTTAGTGAAAATCTCAAAAATTTGCCTTTTTCTCTATTCAGGACTACATTTGTTTATGAACTCTCATACTTTTTTGCAAAACAGAAAATCAGTTTTCCAACCAGCTCTACCCATTCCTTAAACACTGTTGATATGCATGCTCTCTCTCTCTCTCTCTGTCTTCCCTGCCCCAAGAAGCAGACTTAGATAATTAATAATTTTATAAGTGAACAAATCTGAGAGAATGAGGGAACTTGCCTGATAGAACAGGCAGGCTTTACATTTGATTCTTAATATAGTGAGCTTGATGGCTGCTCATACTTCTAGCCTGGATTTCTGTATTCTTGGTCTGGCGTCTTGATTTCCCACAGTCATGAACCCCACTTTGTTGGTCAACAGCAACATTGTTCCAGTGGAACTCAGCTGTGGTGGAATATCATGGTCAGAGAGAGGGACAAAGTTCTCTCAAGTTAGTCAAGATATGTTCCATGTAGGGCTTTGTCAGGTTAATGACCTTGAACTGGCCTTTGTTTTCAATGGGGGGGCCAGTGCCCACAGCAACCTATTGAGGTGATGCCATTTTGGTGACTTGTGTTGCTGAGTAGGCAGGCAGCTGAATTTTAAGCAAGTTACAGCTTCCTTGGGGCATGAGGCTTCCTAGTTAAATATAGCTGGAGGAGACATTTGAAAGAGTGGGTGTTTGCTTCGCCAGCATATGGAGCATGGAGGTGAGGGGAGGAGGTCATGAAGTATGTAGCCATGCATGGCATGTTGGCAAAACAATGGGAGCAAGGTGGTGGAGTAGAGAAAGACAAGACAAGATGTGGGTATGAGCAGGATAGTGCAAAGCTGGGCTGAGGAAGAGGAGTTTAACCTGCAACAGGAGAGACAGTGGAGAGATTCAAAGTGGGCATGACATGGTCATTGTGGTGGGTGAGGAAGATGAGATGCTTTGGGAATTTAGGAGATAATATAGATGAGTAACGTGTGACTAGGGGAATCCAGAGAGAAGGAGGTTGTATTAGCCTGGATGAAAGGTGACCAGATAACAGAGAAGTATGTTAGTTATAGGGATGGAGAAGAAATAATTGGCTAAATCCGGCCATGGAGTAAACTCAGATTAACTGGAAGTCTTGGGGATAGGGATGCAGACCGTGAACAATGAGTCAGTGGCAGGAATAAGTACTAATGATTTGCTGGGTCCTGGAGTTGTGATCAAATCACTACCTCACACTGCTTTGCATATATATATTTACGGTTAAATGCTACCAGTTGCACTGACAGCAAACTCTGAAATGATATATATTTGCTAATCTTGCTAGAAGTGGTCATACTGTAATTGGATTCCTAACAATCTGCTCATGCCTGGAGAGGCTGCAGCCAGCCATAGATTTCTAATGGACTTTTTAAAGCTTTCATTGTTTTATGTGATAATGTTGTTAGTATAACTCCATGTATGTCACACTCCTCCCCTCTGTCTGCTTTTTAGTATGTCTGTCTTTAGCCTGGGAGTACCATGGGTAAGAATTGTCATCTCCCCTTGCAAAGCATCTGTTTGCAGTGTCGCTATAGCTGGGTGGGTCCCAGGATATTAGAAAGACAAGGTGGGTGAGGTGATCTCTTTTACTGGACCAAGTTCTGTTGGGTCTGGTCTATACTACCCGCCTGAATCGGCGGGTAGAAATCGACCTCTCGGGGATCGATTTATCGCGTCCCGTTGGGACGCGACAATCGATCCCCAAATCGGCGCTCTAACTCCACCAGCGGAGGTGGTAGTAAGCGCCGCCGACAAAAAGCGTCAGAAGTCGATTTTGCAGCCGTCCTCACAACGGGGTAAGTCGGCTGCAATACGTCGAATTCAGCTACGCTATTCACGTAGCTGAATTTGCGTATCTTAAATCGACTCCCCGCTGTAGTGTAGATGTACCCTTAGTGAGAGAGACAAGCTTGTGAGTTTACACAGAGCTCTTCTTCAAGGTCTACTCCTTGAAACAATTAATAAACAATAATAATAATGTCAAGTATCAGGAGGTAGCCGTCTTAGTCTGTATCCACAAAAACAACAAGGAGTCCGGTGACACAACTGAAGAAGTGAGGTTTTTGACCCACGAAAGGTTATGCCCAAATAAATTTGTTAGTCTTTAAGGTGCCACCGGACTCCTTGTTAACAATAATAATAATTCTCTTTGTTTCCTCACACTCTTTGTGCTAGTTCTTTAGACTGTAAACTCTTGGGGGCAAGGGCTGTTTAGTACAGTGTTTACACAATGGGCTCTTGTTTGGCTGCTCTTGGTGCTAATGAGGTACAAATAATTGTAATTCTTCAGCCAGGTGGAGCCCGCAGCTACCAGGGCTGGGTTCAATATCCAGGGGTCCCTCTTAATAGTAAAATACAAACTGGGCCAATCCTCCACCCACTAATCTGGGGAAATTAAATACTACCCCTAGGCACCCGTAAGAGGCAGTACTTCCAGTACTGAGTCTGTGTACAGCAGATACTATTTTTAATAAAAGGGGAAAGGAACCTGGTATTAATCTGGAGAAACACTGCTACCATGATTTGAACATATAGGGCCATGAGCAAATTCCCTAACCCCCAGAGAACATTGGGCAGTGTCATTTGCCTCCATTTCTCACCTTCTGGTGTGAAAGTCCAACAAAGAAATGTCCCTCTAACACACCACTCCCCTCTCCCTCTGCCACACCCCAGTCACAGCTGCTGTCCTAGGGCAGGGAAGACCCAGAGTTCAGAGGTACATTTACCTCAGTTCACCTCCCTCCCACGGGGAGTGGGGACGGACGGACATAGAGCAATGCCTTGGTGGCTGCTCACAGTTGCTGCTGTTCACTGTGTCACTGCCTGCTGCCACCATTGCACTGTTGTTCACTCCACTGCTGTCATTTGTTGTGCTATCACCTTCTGCTGCCACCTGCCTCTCTATTTGTCACCTCTGCAAGTTGGCCTCTTGAAGTTCCACACAGCTCTTAGTAATTTCAGCTCTCAGTGGGGGAACCTCACTTCTAATGCAGGCTGGGCAAAAACACAGAAACACTGTCCTACAGCAGATCTAAGCAGCACTTTGACCTGATTACTAGTGTTTTCAGCTGTAGTGATCACTTAACAAAACAAAAGACACTGGATGGAGTCTAAATACCTCTATCTTTAAACAGTTCAGAGGGGCAGGTCAAATGGCACTTAGGACTCTTAGGCAGAGCCCACACCTACAGGCAAGAACACCTGTCCCCACCCCCTCTCCACTGGGATCTGGCATCCAAACCCCAAGCTTAGTTAGTTCAATTCAGTTAGGGTCACCCCCTCAGTCAGGACCGGCTAAGTACAGTTCTGCTGCTCTTTACTCACACAATAAGGATAACAACATTTCATTATCCCTGCATTCAAATTTTAAAATTTTGATTGACGTTAATGTTAAAAGTATCTAATACACAAGTTAAAGAAAGAGCTTCTGTACATCTGGGTATAATGCTTAAATTATTCCAAAGTACAAAATGTGGTTTAAAAAGTCATAGAATACCTATAAAACATAATTGCAACATCCCAAATTAAGGTTAATACATCTAACTATACAGTTTAAATATTAGCATCCAAATATTCAGCTACATCACTCATAAAAAGTTATACCAAGTATAGCTTGTGGAAAGCAGACATAGCAATGAGAGTAGATTGTCTCTCAGTAATTGAGAATGTAGGATAGATTGTCCCTCAGTAAATACAATCCATCAGAAAAATATTTCAGTTACTTTCCTTTCTTTGCTTCTCAATGGCACTCTACCTCATTCCTCCAGTGACTTGTAACCTAACACCAGCCAAAATGGATCATTTGTGCAGCACAGCTCTGTCTGTTGGGTACATAGGCAGAGTAGGTATGTCCATGAAAATACAGTTGGGTCATGACTCTTTTTCACCCCAGCTCATCACTAGCTGTCAGCAGAGAGCAGTTTCAGGCCTTGCTTATATAATAATAATCATAGTATTTATGGCTAGTTGTGTGTCCAGGTTTACCATTGTCTATCTTTGAAATACTGATTTTACTACTCTGCAGATGGAGCAATATATGCTGCAGAAATGAATCAATTGACTTTATATTGTACTCAGCTGTATAATATGCTGTGCCATTTGGATTTTTCCTCCCGCATTTTGTCTGTGTAAAAAAACCAAGAATCTGGCAGGTCAGGCACTTTCGTTTCTCAATATAGAGCATGAGCAGTTGAGGTTTCTTTCTGTAGCAAATCAGCCTTTTCTTAGCACAAGTGAGGTTAAGCATGGCTAATCTAAATGGATCTCTGCTCATGTTGCTTGTGTTATTTTGCCACCGCTTTTTACAGGTATTTGAAAAGGTCCACCCTCTTTTTCCAGGTTATTATTGCTTTCTCACCATATGTTGGTGTTAGTGGGGTGGGAAAAGTGGTAAACTTTTCCATAAGCTATAGTGAATAGCTAGTGCTGTGGCTTGTAGAGCATAGAGAATTTTGAGATGGTTTATTTGGTGAGAAATGATGGTTTGGCCAACCCACATCTATTCACAAATTGGTGATAATTTTCAGGCCTGTGTCTGGAGCACTCACCTGGGAAGTGATAGACCCAGGTTCAAATCCCCCTCTGCCTAATATGGAGATGGGATTTGCAGTTGGGTCTCCCCCCTTGCAAGAGGGCATTCTAGCCACTGGACTAATGGGTACTCCAGTGTGGGACTCTTTCAATCTCTTCTGTTGAAGCTGTTCCACTCTGGATAAACAGTCATGAGAGCAGAGACTTGAACTTGGTGCTCCCACAACCTAAGTGTGTACCCTAGTCACTAGGCTAGAAACAGTGTGTCACCCAGTCTTACCAGTTGATACGCATGGCAACATTTTGCCATTTATTTTTTTCTTTATTGCTGCCAAACCACCACACTTTTGATACACCACTGTCCTTAATATACCAGATTCAAAACGTCTGTTCCCAGTACCTGTCATGGTGCTGCTATTCCCTGTAGAGGCAAGTAACCTGTACACTCAATTCACTCCACTGGTGTCGCCCCATGACTATTCACTGTCATTCACTTCTACCACCTTCAACCCCTGCCAGACCCCAAACAAAATATTTCAGGTCAAACTACATTTTTTTTCTTTGCCTCAAATCAGATTTTTTTTCTTTTTTTCCAAATCACGGAGTATTTTTGCTACTTTCAGATACATTTCAACCCAAACTGATTATTTTCCTCAACTTGCAGCGAACTGAAAACCTGAAGAAGAGCTCTGTGTAAGCTTTAAAGCTTGTCTCTCTCACCGACAGCAGTTGGTCCAATAAAAGATATTTCCTCACCCACCTTCTCTCTCTAATATCCTGGGACCAACATGGCTACAACAAAGCTGAGTACAGTGAACTGTATTAGTTATTTACGCAGCTCTAGTGTCTAGTTGTAATAATCCCCTTTGGGTTAGCTGAGAATACACCTCCAGAAATAAAGGGTATTTTGTATTAAAAATATAAACAACCCTGATCTTAGATTCTCCTTCTGTTGGTCAAAGCCAGCACACCTTAACTATTCTTTGTATTACAATAACACCTAGTGGGTCCCTTTTTAATCAGGCTTTGTAAATACACGGTGAGACAATCCCTGTCCTGAAGAGCTTACAATGTGAACAGACAAGACAAAGGGCACAAAACAGTAAAGCACACGTGAATTGCCCAGGGTTACACAGCCATTGGATGATTGAAGCAGGAACAGAACCCACAATTCCTGACTTCTTGCATACCTTCCACTGTGAAGAAGAGAATATAATGAGTGCATCTGTCATCAGAATTCGGAGTGTTAGCCATCTTAGTCCGTATCAGCAAAAACAACGAGGAGTCCTTGTGGTCCACAAGGACTCCTCGATGTTTCTGTCATCAGAGCTAGCTTCAAAAGAACAGGCCGTAAAACTGCACATATCACGGTATATTTAAATAGTTAGCCAGTAGCTTAAGGAGCCAACGGATAGCACTGAAGAATAATTTTGAAAGATCTTGGTTCTGTTCTGCATTGAAACAGAAAGAAATGTTAAAACCTTGAGATGTTCGGTGAAACACAATTCTTGTTTTCCAGCCAGCTCTATTAAAAATGTCCTTGTATTTTAAAATAGCAAGCATTTTCCTGCTTACGGATCATTGAAAAGAAAAAGTTAACCAAGGGATAAAAGTAATAAAATAGCTTCACTAACTTTTGGCAATAGATCTCTCTGTTTTATGCTATTATACTATTATATTAGCTGTGGTATGTGCAGCATATTGCCTTATTAGGGTAACAAATCAGCACTCCATCTGACTTAATTGCACTTTGCTTTTTATGATATAGCCATGCACAAGTTGAGAAATGTTGTTCTAGTCCAATCAATCATCAGACAATTGTTATCTGTCTGTACATGTCTTGGAAGGTCAGCTTGCAAGGGAACTAAATAATGAATCCAGACTAATTGTTATGCAGGTAGCAAAGTAATGCATGTATTTTATATGCCATTCAGTGAGACAGAACTTGTATTTATCCCAGCTCACGTTTCTATTAGATTTATTCATGAAGGATTTGAATCCAGTAATGTACTTAACAAATCTGAATGCAGCTGTTTATTTCATAAACACATGTAAGAAATATGTTACCTGTCATTAGCAATAAAGGCTTGAAATGAATCTGTGTTTTAATACGTTTTTAGTGAGTAAATAAATACTTAGATTTGTAACATAATGTACATTTATCTTGGAAGGGATTTTCTCAGAATTTGGCTTTGATTTTCACTTATATCAAGGCAGTATTGCCAACTCCAAGCATTCAAAATTCAAGAGCCAGTTCCTACAAAATCATGAAATTGGTTTAAAAATTGTGTGATTTAAAAATATTAAATGTTAATTTTATCAGCCTTCTGGTGTTGGAGTGTTTAGTGTTCACGTCATCCAGCTTTTTTCTGCAAACAGAAGGGCTAGAAAACTTACTTTTTTTGAAAATGAAAGCAGGGATTCTCAGGTAAGCACCTGATTCCAGCAGCTGGGGCTTTAAGAAAAATACCAAATATTGAAAGACTCATGAGAGTTGGCAATAATATAAAGGCCCCTTTAGGCTGCTTTTGGAGTGGGAGATCCCTTTATGTTGCTAAAACAGTGTGAAAGGGCTTTTTTTGTAACTGAGCAACAAGCCCTGTATCTTCAAATGGAAGGTTTAATCTGATATTTGAAACACTTAGATTTCCTGGAACCATGTGTGATAACCCCTCTCTTGGCCAACTCACTGGGGATTGAACCAGAGATCTCCAGAGCTATAAACATAAGCACCTATAGCTTGAGCTGCAGAACCAAAGTTTAGTAGGAAGGGACTGAAACAAATAGCTTCTGCACATTGGCACACATGGCGACCTGTAAGACACACTCACCAGTGGATTACACATGCCTGGGTTCAAATTCCTGCTTTCACCTCTGTGAGATGGATACAATGAATACTAAATACTTTACTGAATTTGGATTTTTCAGATGAGACTATACAAAGAGGGGTCCTGTCTGTTGGGTGTTATCATTAAAATCCACCATGCATTTTTATGTAGGGCTGGGGTTGTGCCTTAGTGTCATTGCCCAAAAACATCTCCTTCCCCCTCCTGCTGTGTAGAATGCTATATACTGGCTGGCTGCTACCCCCACACCAGCTATCCTGTGGGTATGTCGATAGGACAGTCTCTTGCACCACTTATTGAGGTGAATGATCTTTACTCATGCAAGTAGTCAATCTTCTCTAATCTCTTGTCAGTCATTTGCCCTGCACTTGTACCACAAAGGCTTTAGCTAATTTTCCTTGAATATGATCTATTGTTTTTGCTGGCAGAATTGATATATATAATTTGACTTTAAAAGTATCATAACTGATGATTCACTATAACCACAAACAACTTCCACTGCCCCATCTTAATTGTGTCCCTTCATTTAACTGATTAGGCTATGGTGATAGTTGCTGTGCTATGCATTTGTGTGCAGTTTGTAGAACATATTTATGCCTGTTACGTACTTTATTATTAGGAAGGTTTCTGAGTTCATGTAATATTTATATGACTTGCATTATGAAGCAATGTGCTGATGAACGAGAAGTTCAGTGTATGAAATGTTTGGAAATGTTTTTATTTTCTTGTTTATTATTTGTATTGCAGTAGCCCCAGTCACGGACATGGGCCTATATGTGCTAGGCACAGTACAAACACAGAACACAAAGGTGGTCCGTGCTCCAAAGACCTTACAATATCAAACAACCCTTGATTAGAGAGATGTGTGATATTCTGTGCTGAAAATGCACCTTTGAAGTAATACTTTTTGTGTGTGTTTAGACCTGTGGCAGGTGGGGCTGCTGTGTAGCACCCATGGAACTGAGCATGGTAATTGTAGATGTAATTCTGACATACCCCAGTCAGCGATGGCTGGGATTTATCCTGGGACCTCTGCAGCTTAACACATGAGTTAAGAGACACATTTCTCTTAGCCAAGCGTATAGCAGGCTCATCATCTCTAGATGCCACTAAATGCCACAGCAACAGACCTGGGTTACATACTTCTCCTAGCTGAGGAAGTGTGTTCCAATCTTTGGAAACTTCCCAGTTGATATCCTGGATGAGACGCCACTTGTAATACTGCTAGACATTGGTTGTTGATAGCCGGAATCAAGCCAGGGACCTCTGGTGCTTAATGCATCAGCCTCTACTGTATGAGTTAAGAGACACATCTCTTAGCCAAGCCTACACCAGGGGGTAGGTTGGTATAACTGCATCGCTCAGGGGGGTGGATTTTCCATACTCATGTTGATATAACTATGTCACTCAGAAGTCTGTAGTGCAGATCAAGCCTTACATTTTATACTATATCAGCGAAAAAGGCCTTAGGGTAAGTGAGATTCAGGCCCTGACATGTCTGAAGAAAGCTAATGAGTTTGGTTCCCCCCTTGAGCAGTGCAAAAGCATCACTTTTTTTTTTTTTTTTCAAAAAGCAGTTGTTGTCATTTTGTTCCAAAATATTCTGTCCCACAGGATTTTGTGCGTGTGCAAAATTTCTGCAAAGTAAAAATGTGTTTGCTGCAGACTAATTTCATCCAAAGTAAATTTTGGTTTTGAAATTTTTGAAGTAAAATTGCTCAAAAAAAAGTCACTCTCTTTTTTGCTAAATTGGACCATTTTGGAAAATTCAAAATGAAATTGGAATACAACTTAGTTCTGTGCCTAGCTAGTCTATTCATTCTAAATAACATTCTACATTCTGCACACATCCAACACGGGTACCAGTCATGCAATTGTGGATATGTGTGGATGGATAAAGGGATCAGATCATCAGGATCAAATTGC
Source organism: Trachemys scripta elegans (assembly GCF_013100865.1). Taxonomy (NCBI): domain Eukaryota; kingdom Metazoa; phylum Chordata; order Testudines; family Emydidae; genus Trachemys; species Trachemys scripta. The sequence continues at coordinate 129,298,911 of NC_048302.1, forward strand.
AGAATCAGGACCACGATTGGCTGTGTTTGTATTCGGAGTCTAAATGGGGACAAAGCTTAACCATTAAAACAGGAACATCTGAAGGACCAGGGAATTCCAAGGGACTGCCAACTAGATATCCACAATCAAAAGGACACGAGATAAAGGAAATGGACAGCCTCCATTCCTGTCTTCTTTTGAAGTCCTGTTTGCTGTGTTTTCATGCCTGCCCAGTTGCTTGAGCTGTCATCCTTCTACAGGGGTGATCTCGTCATCTCTATTGGCGGTTGACTTGGCATCCTAGTGGGTGTTGATGTGCTTGCCTGAAGAAGAGGAAAAATGAGTTGGTTGAGAACCAGAGCTCTAAGATATATGGCTGACCCTCTGAGGTGCTGTTAATTGTCAGCTTGGCTGCTGAGGTTCCATTCCTTCTGAACCTGAGTGTGGGAAACCGCAGACTCAAAAGCAACAGGCTTTAGATAAACAGGAACGTGTTTGGCTAAATACTTTTGGTTTTTGACTTTCCGCCTACCCTTTCCCATGTATACACCCTTTTGCTATTCTACCATGGAATGGGAGCAGGAGTGCTGACATCACTGATCTTCTTGTATAATTTCTGAGTCATCCAGAAGCAGGAAGCACCAGAAGTCCTATAGGAACTGGATTGGAGTCAGTTTACTCTTCCTGATCATGCTTTTGCTTCTTCAGTTGCCCCGTTCTTGGGTTCCCCATGTATGCGTCTAGATTTATGTGGTTCAAGTAACATTCCCTTCTCAGGGGTCAGGTTTATTACAAAACAACACAATGCGTCCTCAGGCTCAGCATTTCCCTCCTAAAACCATCTGTTTTCCCAGCTGAACCTTCTACTCTGGCTCTGTGCAGATATCTCCCACCAGGCTTTCTATCTGGATGGAGCAGAGAAACCCTTTCCTATGGCTCTCTTTCCCCTCACCGTCACTGGGCTGATGTCATGTGACCCTATGTCACCTGACTCAGATGCAGGCATTCTTGTTGCAGGCACAAAGGAATTGCCATTCAGGATTAAATCATTCCACTCTCCAGTCTCTGAGAGGTATCAGTACAACCAGTAAGAGGGAGGTGCAAGAAGTGCTGTAGTAAGCAGCTATAGAATAACCTACCCTCAGAGGAAGTTTCTTGGATGCCTTTAGAGTTGATTCTTTGCAAAACTCCTGCTTTTTTAATACTGATACCACTGTATATTCTTATCCCTATAAATGTCTAGTTGTTTTTAAATCTTTTTAAACTTTTGGCCTTAGCAATATATTGTGGCAGTGAGTTCCACAGACTAACAGAATGTTATGTAAAAAGGATAACTTTTATAAATTTTAAATTGTATGAGAAAGCTTATAGGTTAAAGAGTTTGCATTAGAGCCTGGAATAAGACCCTGTATTTCCATGGATTGCTGCCCGTCTCTAGTTTGTACAGACATAGATTCGTGGATTTCAAGGCCAGAAGGGACCACTGAGATAATCTAGTCTGCGCTCCTGTAGAACACAGGTCAGACAACTTCCCCAAATAATTCCTTGAGGATTTATTTTTAGAAAACATCCAATATAGATTTAAAAATGGGCAGGGATGAAGAATCCACCACACCCCTTGGTAAACTTTTCCAATGGTTAGTTATGCTCACCACTGTAAATTTATACCTTATTTCCTGTCTGCATTTGTCTAGCTTCAATTTCCAGCCATTGGATCATGCCATACATTGCTCTTGTTATTTTTCTGGATGCTTATCTAAAGTGAACCATCTAGCATTTCTCAGTTCATTCATCACCAAGGAAAATACTCCTAGAAAGTGGGATGGGGCAAAGAGAAACGAAAAAACATGAGATTAACTAATGGAAAAGAAGAGGTATGAAAACATCTGACCATTTATATTTGCTATAAAAATATAAGAGCAAACAGGGGAAGCATCATGCTCTGTCTGTCCCTACCTGGCCTGTTCTTTAGGGTGTCATGATTTGATAATATTCTTACCTCTGGTTCACCTTACTTAATATGCTAACCACCCGCTAAAGAAAATAAAAGAAGCAGTAAGTTGCTTTAGTACATTAACTCTTGTATAGAACTACAGGAGGAAGTGATGGGAGATACCAGATCTCACCTTGTTACATTATGAGGCATAATGGCACCTAGAGAATGGCCTCTTTTCAGATCTTAGACATGCGGTGTGTGTTCCTTAAGAGAAATGTCTCCTCCTTCCCAGAGCCATGGTCAGCTGTATGCCAAGTTCCCTTTCAAGATTTTCAGAATCCAAAGGGGGCAGTTTGGTAATATTGATACTGATATTGCCTTAAGATGTTTACCCCAACTCCCTCTGGATAAACATCAATTCATTTGGGGATATACAAGATGTGGTACCTGTTGTCACAGATCAAGAACATTAGCTTAAATCCATTTCAAGCAGGTCTTAGAATGAAAGAACATAATTGGGAAATAAACCTTTATCTCCCTTTATCCCTTCTGCTAGCTTTGTTTATCCCCTGTCTCCTGGAATCTTTATTAGTTTGATTCCCTGGATAACTATTGTCTGAGGTTTTTAGGACGTAACCCCTAAATGCTGAGTAGGGTTGGTTTAGCGAGTTCATTGCACCACTTCCCAGCCAGCAGCCAGAAGACAGTACCATGTGGAGACAAAAGAGAAGAGGATGTTTACATCATCACTTTATAATATGTGATGACAATGACAGTGAATTACAATAATGCTATGTCACCTTTAAACACAAAATGACGACATGGCGTGCTTATTTGGTGGCTCCATCATATAATGCTGAGGCTTTCCATCTGTGAAAGACTGAGAACAACTCTGGAAGGCATCCCTCTCTAGATGAACGTACAAAGGATTAGGTGTCAGTAACTCATAATTTAGGAATGCTGATTTCTATTTCTGTTCTGATCTAGATGGATTCTTATACTGCTCTCATCACTGTCGTATCTGAGAACCTACCCACAATGCATTAAAGGATGTGATAAACACCTGCCTCCTGGTATTTGTTGTCTTATCCTCTCCTTCGTGGAAGAAAAGTGTGGGAAAGTGGAATGTCTTGTTTTGGTAGGCAGTTTTTGAGTTTAAATGTACATATTGCCATGTGTTCTAGAGAAGGCAAGATTAAAGAAATGTACCTGGTGCATATTGAACTGTGATTTTTAGATTTTTAGCAGCAAGGTACCAAAGCTTCCATATCTTGCATGCATGACTCACTTTATCCTACAGAGAATACTGAACTGGTGTGGGGAAAGTTCATATATTTCTAATTCCTGCACCAAACTTACCTCTTTGGTGTTCTTGTATATGTGTTTACAGTCCATTCATTGATACCTCCTTACTAATTGGATTAGTTTTATCCCTCATCAATATCACCCTCATTATTTTGCTCCTCTCTTCCATAGTCATGGAGCTGTAGCTGCTGTTAATTCTTACCAATTTTTTCTTGTCCGTTAGTATATTGATGATTAACTGTTTCTCCTTCAGGAACGAATTCCCTAGCACTTGTGCTGAGGTTGTGCAAATATTTCACATATACTTTTGCCTGTCTTCTGCAATTAAACCATTTTTAAAAATAAGTGATTTTTTTTCTAAATCACCCTTATTATAAAACTTCCTGTTTAATGTGGGAAGAACTGGAAATCATTCATTTCCCTCCCCCCGTACCCTTCCGTGAAGCTACAGAAAAAAATAAGTGGTTTTAGCCAATGCCTCTGTGAGGGTCAGTATGACCCCTTTAATGTCTGATCTTTTTAGGCCAAATTTTTGCCCTGAGGCTACAGGGTAGTGGTGAAGCTCTGATACTTTTTTTTTGTTTGTTTTTTTCGGTGGCCATTTCTCCTAGTTCAGTGGGTTCTGAGCTTGAGTCAGACTAGGGAAAGTGGCTCCAGAATATACTGGGGTATGTCATGCCCAGGAAATGAGATGAGTCATAATGGATTCTGTATTCAGTTTGGACCCTGAATAGGTCACACTGAAGAATAACTAGGTAGAAATTCCTCCCTTTCCATTGAGTGTAGGACTAAGTGATGGCATTTTGGCTCTATTATTGACTCAGGTATTCAGCCTGGTGGCCTTGTAACCTGCAATGATCTCTCTGAAGTACAGTATATAAAAGACTAGTTTCCCCCCAGGTTGGGATTGGAAACCCATCTCCGGAGAGCCTTCCATGGCACAAGAGTCTGAAAAAGGAGCGTGACTATTCTCTCTCAGAACCATTGACTTGCTATATGTTAGTGAATCATGGGGGATGGAATAGAGCCTGTGATTTTGGAGTGCAAAATTTTTATCATGAGATGTGGTAAGCCAAGTAAGTGAAAACCCTGTGAAGTATCAAAGGGGTAACCGTGTTAGTCTGGATCTGTAAAAGCAGCAAAGAGTCCTGTGGCACCTTATAGACTAACAGACGTATAGGAGCATGAGCTTTCGTGGGTGAATACCCACTTCTTCATATGCATCCGAAGAAGTGGGTATTTACCCACGAAAGCTCATGCTCCTATATGTCTGTTAGTCTATAATATGCCACAGGACTCTTTGCAACCCTGTGAAGGTGCTAGTAACTTTTGCTATAAAACCCTCTGGTTATCTCTATTTGGCAGTATGGACCTTAGGCCTTCAACAGCCCCTAATAACTTTCAGGTGACTACTGAAAAATGTAAGATTGTAAAGTTCAGCCTAAAGCTTTGAGGAATGATTTCCCTCTAAGGAATAAGGAGGTGATTCTGGGTTTTTGAATCCCAGTTGCACAGTGCTTTCCTCTCTGGAGCACTGATTCAAAGTGTAGACTTGAATATCTGGGTCAGTTTTGTTTTGTGGTGTTTATCTCCTATATGGCTGGTATGAAAAAATCAAATCAAGAAATCAAAAGCTTGTATTAATGCTTCATTATCTCAATCAATATTATTATATCTGGAAAGCTATCTTGCTGTTTATAAATCTAAAACCAGAAAATGGGAACCACTAGAAGGATGACTTTAAATTTTACCTTCTAATAAATCTGGTGCAAAAAAAATCACCGCATCATAATCCACATAGAAGCATGCAAGTCCCAGGAAGAGAAGAGAATTTTCTGTATTTCATAAGGCTTAGGCAACAGTGGCGAAAGAAAAACAGCATATGCATTTCCTTCAGGGTAGGATTAAATAGTTTCCAGTACACGACATGGATTTAGGGCCAGTTTTTTTAACCTTGTTTATGCAAGCAGCTTGACAAGGTGCAGTGGAACTGCTTATTTGAGTGAAACAAGCTGGATTTGACCCGTAGACGTATGTATAGGTCTTTATATCACATTTCTCCCCATGGTGTGTGAATGCCCTTAGCTAGTAAAGGCAAATTATGGAAATGGCCATTCTCTATTTCTATCTCCGAATATGTCAAATCTCTTCAATTATAGGTGACATGTTCCAAATCCATTAAGCAAACAATAGCTGTGGAACTAAAATAAGCACTCGGCAGTATAATATTTTGAGATTTGCCCCAGCTTTTTGGAATTGGAGCCAGCAATTTTCTCTTCCTGTTTTCCCAGGCCATGGTGCATCTTTGGAACTGCCTTTTGTGTTGGTTTCCTTTTTAATTTTAGACTCACTGAAACTTTACCCAATAGAAGGGGGAACAAAATTATGCAACTTCAAGATGTACTGCCTGTGTTACTATGGCAATGTCTGTAACCAGTCTGCATGGTATATGACAAACAAGATTATACTGCTGGATACTAGAAAATGATAGAAACACCCTTTCCCCCTATAAAAAAAAACCTGTTTTATCTTGAGCTTATCTTAACCAATAAATGTTTTAAGCCTTTCACCATCATTTTATGGATTCTTCTCTCTTAACAAGAAGAAATTGATTTTATGCTAGCTGCTAACAATTTGTTGTGGTTAATATACTTGTATTTGTAATAAATACCTGGAGTCCTGTTTCCCACCCCCCACCCCTCCTTTTATTAGCTTCTATTTATTTATTTATTTTTGGCAGTGGAGGGAGTTTACCTTTTAGTGATCAGTTTCTAAATATGAAAGCATGGCTGTGAAATGCTATTTTTTAACATCTTCAACAGCTGTACACCTAAAAGGAATGGGAGAACACCAGAGAGAAATCTTTGCCTTTTTAAAACCTAACTACTGTATGTCTAGGCATTGCCATTAAACCTGAATCCAGTAGATTCCCAATAGATCTGTAAATGTCTATATAAGTTCTGCAAACTGAAATACATAGCTCTACAGTTAAGGGAACATCATTGTTAATGATACCCTTTAGTGCAGTTATCATTTCCTTCCCAGAGTTATTGGACTCTGGGCATTCCCATGCCATATGGATATATATTTTCTCTTCATTATGAAATTCCAATATGAACATCACCTCCCTCTTATTTTTTTTCCAGACTTTTGATCTGAGGATGTTAGTGCTCCTGTTAGAATTAGAACTTGTGTGGTAGGCAAATGTAGCACGAAGAATTAGTTTGCTCCTGAATGGGTTAACTCTGCATTTATGCCTGTTTTCTGTTCAATTTAGATCATTAAGTCTTTTAATTTTTCATTATCCAAATGATAATTTGGCTAACAATGGAATGCTTCATTTCCTAACATGATTTTAGTACTTAATGTATTTTTGTTGATCCTTAACTTGTAAGATATCATACAATACACAAGCATCGGCTGGCTTAGAAAAGAAAAGGACACAAAAAACAGAGGGCTACTCAACTCCTCATGGTTATCACTGTGCTGCATATCATGGCCATTAAAAACTTCGCAGCAACAGAACATGGATAAGAACATAAGAACGGCCGTACTGGGTCAGACCAAAGGTCCATCAAGCCCAGAATCCTGTCCTCTGACAGTGGCCAATGGCAGGTGCCCCAAAGAGAATGAACAGACAGGTTATCATCAAGTGATCCATGCCCTGGCACCCAATCCCAGCTTCTGGCAAACAGAGGCTAGGGACACCATTCCTGCCCATCCTGGCTAATAGCCATTGATGGCCTTATCTTCCATGAATTTATCTAGCTCCCTTTTGAACCCGGTTATAGTAGTGGCCTTCACAACACCCTCTAGCAAGGAGTCCCAGAGGTTGACAGTGTGTTGCATGAAAAAATACTTTCTTGTGTTTGTTTTAAACCTGCTACCTATGAATTTCATTTGGTGGCCCCTTGTTCTTGTTTTATGAGAAGGAGTAAATAACACTTCCTTATTTACTTTCTTTATACCACTCATGATTTTGTAGACCTCTATCATATCCCCCCTTAGTCGCTTCTTTTCCTAGCTGAAAAGTCCTAGTCTTATTAATCTCTCCTCATACGGAACCCATTCTATACCCCTAATGATTTTTGTTGCCCTTTTCTGAACCTTTTCCAATTCCAATATATCTTTTTTGAGATGGGGTGACCACATCTGCGTGCCGTATTCAAGATGTGGGCATACCATGGATTTATATACAGGCAATATGATATTTTCTGTCTTCTTATCTATCCCTTTCTTGATGATTCTCAACATTCTGTTCGCTTTTTTGACTGCCGCTGCATATTGAGTGGATGATTTCAGAGAACTATCCACAATGACACTAAGATCTCTTTCCTGAGTGGTAACAGCTAATTTAGACTCCATCATTGTATGTGTATAGTTAGGATTATGTTTTCCAATGTGCATTACTTTGCATTTATCAACATTAAATTTAATCTGTCATTTATGGATCCTGTAGCTTCATACCTCATATCCCTCTCAGTTGAGCTAAAGGAAAATCTCTCTGTTAGCTGATTGGTTTATGGCCCTTGACACACAGTTCACAATTCTAATTCCATTCAGTAGAGGACAGTATTATATATCTCTATCAATTTAACTAAAACATTTTATGCTGTTGCTGATAGTAGAACAAAGACTGTAGGCCATACTTTCCGGAAGGGCGGCTCTATCCTCGGAGGCAGTGATTCCAAAAACAAAATGGAGGCCATGGTGCATAATGAACTGAAATGAGCTCCCAATGTGATGCTGTGGCCGAAAGAGCTAATGTGATCCTGGGATGCATAAACAAGAGAATCTGAAATAGGAGTAGAAAGGTTATTTTATCTCTCTATTTGGCACAGGTGTGGCCACTACTGGAATACCATGTCCAGTGCTAGTGCCAAAAATTCTAGAAGGAAGTTGATAAATTGGAGAGGGTTCAGAGAAGAGCCATGAGGATGATTAAAGGATTAGAAAATGTGCCTTATAGTGATAGACTCAAAGAACTCAATCTAGTTTAACAAAGAAAAGTTTTAGAGGGTGATTAGATTAGTCTATAAATTCCTAGCCAGGGAATAAATACTTAATAATGGGCTCTTCAATCTAGCAGACAAGGGTATAGCATAATGCAATGGCTGAAAGTTGAAGCTAGATAAATTCAGACTGTATTATTTTATTTTTTTTACATTGAGAGTAATTAACCATTGCAACAATTTACCAAGGGTTGAGATGGGTTATCCATCCCTGACAATTTGTAAATCAAAATTGGATTTTTTCTCTCTCTAAAATAAATGCTCTATGAATTATTATGGGGAAATTCTATGGCCTGTGTTATAAAGGAGATCAGACTAGATTATCACAATTGTTCCTTCTCCCCTTGGAATCTAGGAATCTAAGAAACAAATTCTAATAGTCAGAAATGGCACAAACAGATTGAGGGCTTGTGTTCTTCCAAGTAAACATGATTGTTCCAATACAATAGGAAGGGAGTACATTTTCATGCCTCTTCATGTTGTGGATTTTTCATAACAGAAGACTTACTCTGAAGTGTGTTGCTTCTTCTGTCTTTATTTATGCCTGAGTTTGACAGCATTTTAGACCAGCTGAAACCTGGTCCACATTTTAGCAGAGTGATCTGGCTCTAGGATGCTCCTAGTTCAGGCTACGATCGAACCCCATTCCTGCCTGACACTTTTCTGTGTTTTTGTATTTGGCCCCACCTTCTTGCAGAACATGTTCTGCTTTTGTGTCTGTGGGGTTTTTTTTGTTTGTTTTGTTTTGTTTTGTTCCTGTAACATGCTCTCCTTGCTGCAGCTTTTGCATTTCATCTACATTTTCTTGCTGCTTTTACTTTTTTTGTAACAGCCACTTGTGTGTAAATGCATGCCACTGCCCTCTTCTGGATGGTGTCAGAACTGCTCAACTATGTGTCATGGGCCCTCTCAACTACTGGAGATTCTCCTTTAGCTTATGTGATGATAGCTTATGCATTTGAAGGAGGAAGATTTGGGCTATCACCATTAAGTTCTGAATGTCCCTGGGTGCAGCATAGTGACAACTATAAAGTCCTAGGTGGCCATAGTAAATACTTTTCTGCTCTCCTCATTGGGTCCCCTGCAGCCTTTATTCTGCTTTACTCTGTTCTAATAAGTTTTCACAGTTCCCATCCATAAGTCATTGCAGGAAGGACACAGTGATTGAAAATGTGATAAATTACTTTTCATGATATGATTTAGCTTCCCAAATGTTCTTCATCCCACCAGCATTTTTCCTTCACTTGTTCCATATGCTCACTCTCTGTCATCACCAGCTGGATCTAAGAAATGCATTTGGCTCTAGATTCCAAGCTATGTCTACTTACAATCACTGTTTTCTGGGCTGTGCATTCTTTAAATACTGTCTTCATTTTCACCCTTTTTATCAATCATGCTTTTGACTTCCAATCTGCCATTCCTTAGTGGGTTCTGTCCCTGCTCTTGTCTGCTGCTTCAGATATGGGAATGAAGTCATTAATGAACCCTGACGTGATTTAGAAATGCCATGTTTGCATGAAGCAACAGAGGGTCCTGTGGCACCTTTAAGACTAACAGAAGTACTGGAGCATAAGCTTTCGTGGGTGAATGCCCACTTCATCAGACGCAAGTAATGGAAATTTCCAGAGGCAGGTATAAATCCATATGGAGATAACGAGGTTAGTTCAATCACGGAGGGTGAGGTGCTCTGCTAGCAGTTGAGGTGTGAACACCAAGGGAGGAGAAACTGCTTCTGTAGTTGGATAGCCATTCACAGTCTTTGTTTAATCCTGATCTGATGGTGTCAAATTTGCAAATGAACTGGAGCTCAGCAGTTTCTCTTTGGAGTCTGGTCCTGAAATTTTTCTGCTGTAAGATGGCTACCTTTACATCTGCTATTGTGTGGCCAGCGAGTTTGAAGTCTCCTACAGGTTTTTGTATATTGCCATTCCTGATATCTGACTTGTGTCCATTTATCCTCTTGCGTAGTGACTGTCCACTTTGGCCAATGTACATAGCAGAGGGGCATTGCTGGCACATGATGGCATATATAACATTGGTGGACATGCAGGTGAATGAGCCGGTGATGTTGTAGCTGATCTGGTTAGGTCCTGTGATGGTGTAGATATGTGGGCAGAGTTGGTATTGAAGTTTGTTGCATGGGTTGGTTCCTGAGTTAGAGTTGTTATGGTGCGGTGTGTGGTTGCTGGTGAGAATATGCTTAAGGTTGGCAGGTTGTCTGTGGGCGAGGACTGGCCTGCCTCCCAAAGTCTGTGAAAGTGAGGGATCATTGTCCAAGATGGGTTGTAGATCACTGATGATGCGTTGGAGAGGTTTAAGCTGAGGACTGTAGGTGATGGCCAGTGGAGTTCTGTTGGTTTATTTTTTGGGCCTGTCTTGTAGCAGGAGGCTTCTGGGTATACATCTGACTCTGTTGATTTGTTTCTTTATTTCCTTGTGTGGTTATCGTAGTTTTGAGAATGCTTGGTGAAGATCTTGTAGGTGTTGGTCTCTGTCTGAGGGGTTGGAGCAGATGCGGTTGTACCTCAATGCTTGGCTGTAGGCGATGGATTGTGTGGTGTGTCCGGGGTGGAAACTGGAGGCATGAGGGTAGGTGTAGTGGTCGGTGGGTTTCGGTATAGGGTGGTGTTAACGTGGCTGTCACTTATTTGTACTGTGGTGTCTAGGAAGTGGACCTCCCATGTAGATTGGTCCAGGCTGAGGTTGATGGTGGGGTGGAAGTTGTTGAAATCATGGTGGAATTCTTCCAGGGTCTCCTTCCCATGGGTCCAGATGATGAAGATATTCTCACCAGCAACCACACACCACACCATAACAACTCTAACTCAGGAACCAACCCATGCAACAAACTTTGATGCCAACTCTGCCCACATATCTACACCAGCAACACCATCACAGGACCTAACCGGATCAGCTACAACATCACCGGCTCATTCACCTGCATGTCCACCAATGTTATATATGCCATCATGTGCTAGCAATGCCCCTCTGCTATGTACATTGGTCAAACTGGACAGTCACTACGCAAGAGGATAAATGGACACAAGTCAGATATCAGGAATGGCAATATACAAAAACCTGTAGGAGACTTCAAACTCGCTGGCCACACAATAGCAGATGTAAAGGTAGCCATCTTACAGCAGAAAAATTTCAGGACCAGACTCCAAAGAGAAACTGCTGAGCTCCAGTTCATTTGCAAATTTGACACCATCAGATCAGGATTAAACAAAGACTGTGAATGGCTATCCAACTACAGAAGCAGTTTCTCCTCCCTTGGTGTTCACACCTCAACTGCTAGCAGAGCACCTCACCCTCCGTGATTGAACTAACCTCGTTATCTCCATACTGATTTATACCTGCCTCTGGAAATTTCCATTACTTGCGTCTGATGAAGTGGGCATTCACCCACGAAAGCTTATGCTCCAATACTTCTGTTAGTCTTAAAGGTGCCACAGGACCCTCTGTTGCTTTTTATAGATTCAGACTAACACGGCTACCCCTCTGATGTTTGCATGAGTAACTCTTTTTTCAACTCTAGACTTCCAAACCCTTCATTACAGATGACCAATGATGGATTCTAGGAAGAGGACAATATCAATCTGTCTCCTGTTATGTAGCTCGTTTCATTGATGCACAACTGTTCATAATCCACACGTGGCAAAAGGTCCAGGAAGGTGCTTCATAACCCCAATAAAGGAGGTCATTTTTTGCTAGTTTATGGGGCTATGAGAAGAAGCTTCAAAGTACTTTTTGGTATCTATCTTCTTCAGCTTTCTCATAGTTCGGCTGTTTCCTACACCATACTACCTATAGATAGTACGGGTTCTCTGTCAGACTTCTTTGGACTATGTAAAGTAATTCAGTTTCTTTGGAGACCTACTCCCTCCTATCTGTAGGATCAGAATACTCCCTCCTCAAATCTGCAGGGGAGATTCCCCTCCCCCAGTGTGGATTTCTATTTCAGAAAGACATATCTTGGTGCTCTTAGAACAAAGCTCGGCCCACACTTGCCCATACAGGCGCTAATACTGTTGTGAGCAACAAATCCCTTCATCCTTCAAAGGGAGATAAATTCAGTGCAACACCTTTTTTCGGGGGGGGGTAATTACTATTTATTAATTGAATTGCAGTGGTGCCTAGAGGCTCCCATTGCTAGTAAGACACACTCCCTTTTCAAAAAACCTTACAGCTCAAATAGACCAGGGATCGGCAACCTTTGGCACGTGGGCTGTCAGGGTAAGCCCCTGGTGCGCCCAGATGGTTTTTTACCTGCAGCGTCTGCAGATTCAGCCAATCGCAGCTCCCACTGGCCACGGTTTGCTATTCCAGGCCAATGGGGGCTGTAGGAAGAGGTGGCCCAGCCCGCACCACTTCCCACAGCCCCCATTGGCCTGGAACAGTAAACCACGGCCAGTGGGTGCCGCGATCAGCCGAACCTGTGGACGCTGCAGGTAAACAAACTGGCCCGTCGCACCAGGGGCTTACCCTGATGGGCCGCATGCCAAAGGTTGCCGATCCCTGATTATAGATAAAGGGAATAGGAGGAAAGGAAGTATAATCTCAGTTTTACAGATGGAGAATTGAGACAGACAGACACACACACACGCACACACTTTAAGTGATTTGACTAAGGTCACACAGGAGATTTCCCAAGATCTGATTTCCCAGTGCCTGAAGCACAAGACCAGTCTTCCCATTTCTTGTTGCTTACCTCACAATTTACCTATTTCTTTACATAATCCTAGAGTGGTCTTATTTTTATGCAGATAGCGCAATCAAAAGCAAACAACCACAAACAAATTGACAGGTACCTGAGCATTTTAGAAGGAAAAACTTATTCTAGTGGAAAGTGGATAAAAAGAACCTGGGTCTAGTGCTGAGATGAGACAACTTCATCCTATTGAAGATTCCACTATTAATGCAAATTTCTTAAAGTGGAATCCCAGATGAAATGTCTACACTTATTTTTTATTTTATTATACTTTCAGGTATTTCTGATCATCTGGGTATTTTTTCCTTCCTTCATTCTTACCGACCCTGTGAAACTGTGTTGAATGTGCTCGCTGCATCTCAAATTAGAGGTGCACATTTCTTCATGGGCTGCAGCTGAGAAAGGGCACGTGTGTGGGGGGAGGGAGGGAGAGAGGGAGGTGAAAGGAAGGAAAGGCCAAAAAACCCTCAAAGCAATGTAATTTGTAGGAGTGGAAGTGAAGAGGGGGGAATCAAGAAGAAAATGAATTTGAAACATTGAGGAACACAAGTCTTGTCTGCTACACAGAACATTGATTTCAGAAGACTCTGGACAGCTGCCCAGTGAACAGCAAATCCCAGCACTTTCCTTCGTCATTCTTCCTTGGGAACTGTTATCTGATTACAGGAGATAAGGAGAACAAGAAGAGTTTTACATTTTACTTTAGAGAGGTGGAGATGAACCACTGACTACAAAGCAAGGCCTGAGAGCAATGGACCTGAGCCACAAAAATCTGTCTCTTAATGAGGGGGGGGGGAGTGTCTCACAATAGACTTGTAGTAGTGTTAATTTTCCTATAAGGTACCAGTCTTGCTGGGAAACACACAATGGGAGAGAAAGGGGCCGAATTAATCTTGGAAAGCCAATGAGAGCACACATCTGCGGTAGGCATTAGGCTATAAGAATAGCCAAGCAAGGGCTAGACCTGGAGTTTCATTTCCCTTCTTTCAGTGAGCCTCTGAACTCTTTTGCTAGAGCAGAGGAGAGGCAGAGAGTTAATCAGAATAACTGCTGTGCCAGAGATTCCAAAGCCTATAAGTAAGACTAATCCAAGCTTCCTAACCTTTCAGATCAGGCACTCACCATTTTTTCTCTAGCACGTGTCCATCTAACCTTGCCCCTGAGGCCTGGCTGAGTTAATCCGATTGATTAAGCTGAGTGTGACTAGTGCCCCTGACTCCTTCCTTGCTCTGGTGCACCATTGAAAGCAATTGAGAGTGTGCCAGGCAAGGGAGCATGCTGTCACCCTAAAAGAAGCACAGTTTGCTGTTGATTTTGCAAGCTTGTTATGAGAGAAGTTTCCCAGAAGTGGGATACAAATGGAAAAAGGACTCTATAGCTTTGCAGGAAACAGAATGCCAAGTAGACAGGATATCTACTTCAACAACCACTTCAAGGTTATCTCCCATGATTTCTTCCTCCAGTCTAGTCTTAAGTGCCCCCAAGTGGTAGGATTTCTGCACAGTCTTAGGCCTGGTCCACACTAACCCCCCACTTCAGACTAAAGTACGCAAATTCAGCTACGTTAATAACGTAGCTGAATTCGAAGTACCTTAGTCCGAACTTACCGCGGTCCAGACGCGGCAGGCAGGCTCCCCCGTCGATGCTGCGTACTCCTCTCGCCGAGCTGNCTTAATAATGTCTTCTTGAAAAATTGCCAAATTTATTGAACTAGTTTTCCCCTTAGGCCTGGTCCACACTAACCCCCCACTTCGGACTAAGGTACGCAAATTCGTTAATAACGTAGCTGAATTCGAAGTACCTTAGTCCGAACTTACCGCGGTCCAGACGCGGCAGGCAGGCTCCCCCGTCGATGCTGCGTACTCCTCTCGCCGAGCTGGAGTACCGGCGTCGACGGCAAGCACTTCCGGGATCGATCCCAGAAGATCGATCGCTTACATCCCGACCAGGAAGTAAGTATAGACGTACCCTAATATACCATACAATTAACACAGGAAGTGAGGAGCAGAATGCAAGCGAAAGATCCCTTTCATTAAAGATGCTTGTTAAAGCACTTTGAAGATGAGAAACATTCCAAAGCACTTTAGTATTGGTGACAGCAGCTGTGTTATCAAGAAATGATCAGTCACCGCAGTGACCACTTTAGTTGTTTCCTTCTACCTTTTCCCCATACTTTTTGTCCATCTTTTAGATCATGGTAGGGTGACCAGATGTCCTGATTTTATAGGGACAGTCCTGATTTTGGGGTCTTTTTCTTATATAGGCTCGTATTGCCTCCCCACCCCAGTCCTGATTTTTCACACTTGATGTCTGGTCACCCTAGGTCATGGGGATGTCAGCACTGTAAATAAAAGGTTTGTTCTTAACTCTGGTTAGCTAACTCAGGTTAAAATGACAGTGAAGACATAGCAATGTGGCTTTTAAATTGGGTTAATAGCTTGAGTTCAACCCTAGACCACCCTGCAGAATGGAATTTGAGCTGCTAGCCCAAAATCAAAACTGAGTTGCCATGTCATCACTGCTATTTCAACCTGCGTTCAGAACACACCTAGTTTTGCAGTGTAAATATACCCTATGACTTCTTTAGAGCAGGGACAGCATCAGTCCTTCCATTTCTGCAGCTCTTAGCACTTTGTGGAGGCTGCTGAAAACAAAGCAAGACATAAAATGATACTAAATAGAGCTGGGCCAACAGTTCACTGTGAGCAATTCTTTAGTTCCTTTTTTCCTGTTTGAAGAGAGGAATGATGCTTAAGCCCTCAAAGATGGATGCACAGGCCTTGAACTGAGGTGAATGTGAATTCTCTCCATTAGACCTGCAGATCTAGGTGTCAGATTTGTTCAGTCCCCAGGATTCCACCTAGAGAAGTAGCTCACGACACTGACTGATGCATCTTGAGTGACTTTCTCCTTACGTGACACCCTGCTTTGTAACAAAATCTTTCCTTCAGTCACTCTGTCTAATAATGGAGCTTACTCATGTTATAAAATGTCAGATGCTTATCACAAGGATGATATCCCATTGGTTCCTGAGGCGGAATCAAGTGTATTAATCATTGGAGAGTGTGCTGACATTCCTTTAATTAAAGCAAATAGGCAAAGAGTCAAGTGATTAGAAAAACTGGTTCACTGATTTCTGAGGAGGATTTGTGGCCCCAGACTCCCAAGAAGGTTTGTGATTGAGCAAGACTCTATGGAGTTTTGTTTAAGGAGCCCTGATGTAGAGGAATACAGGGGCAGGGCACTACAAAGACACACCTGGCCATGAGGGAGCACTCAAGAAATATTGTCCCTGCTACAGTATTAAAGCATCCTGAGGGCCAAACTAAGATTGGGATCCATTGTAGTAGGCATTATACAGACACACAGTATGAGACAGTCGCTGTCCCAAAATGATTATCATCAAAGTAGGAAAAAAACTATCCAAGTAGAGAGACAAAAAGGAAGTATCAAGTTCCCATTTTACAGATGGGAAAATGAGTCAGAGAGAGATTAAATGATTTGCCCAAGATCATGCAGGAAATCCTTGGCAGAGCCAGGAATTTAACTCAGATCTCTAATTGAAGGTCTTCACAGGAGGACCATCCTTCCTTTTGCCAAAAAAGTCCTCAAAACTAGGGTTGAGCAGGAAATTATTTTCCCATCCCATAAGAATTTTTGAGAATTTGAAAAAGTGCTTTCATCCCAAATCAGGACGAAAGTCGAAATCCCAGAAATTTCTGTGAACAAGCAAACCAAAACAAAATTTGCTTTGAGGTTAATTAAAGCATTTTGTTTTGACAATTTCGAAACTTTTGGTTTTGGTTGACCTTTTTCTTTTATTTTTTACCATTTTCTAGTATTAATTAGGTTATATTTTGAAATAGTCATTTTAAACGAAAACCTCCAAAAGTTTTCAATGTGAAAATGTCAAAACAGGATGTGTTGAAACTTTTAATATTTGGTAGATTCATCAAAATCAATCCTTTCCCACAAATAGTTTTGGTTTTGATGAACTGGCATTTTTTGTTGAAAAAACATTTTGTCAAAAAATTCCTGATCAGTTGTGCTCAAAACATCTTAAATAATAGGTTTCTATGTAATAGAAATGTATCTCCTTGCCTTACCTTTCAGAGTCGACAAATTTCAGGACCCTCATGTTTTATGTATAGGCTTGGCAGAATTCATTTTTTGTTTACAATTCTGATGGATAATATAGATGTTTATTTTTAAGCATTTCTTTTTTATTTTATCTATTTAAATTTTCACAGATGCATGAAATTATGGGAGGGTCAGGCAAGAGAGGGGTGAAAATAATTATTAAATGATTGTATATTTCAACATGTGAATCTGATAGTTTGTGTTTTAATAGTTATAAAGCTTTAACTTTTTGAATCTCAACATCTACTAAGTAAATATCCTGAAATCAAGCTCTAATAAGTTCTCAAGCAGCATTTTTCTTACTTTGCCTAGCTGTAAATTTCTATCATTATCCATGGAAATATTTTTTGTCGGGGTATGTGTGTGCAAAATTCACGTCTACCAACACACACCAATAAAAATCTAATCCTTTCAAGCCTATTAATGTATTCTCAAACAAACCAAAGAAGCCCTTTATTCCTCTTTCCCACCAGAAGGGGGAGAGATTTATATTTATTGTTTTATTGTCCGGGATATGTTCAGATGTCATGGTGATGGACGCCCATTTCAGACAGGCTGATGATAATGAATTTCATTTTAGAATATAACAAATTAGCATATCACATACAGCTTATCTCTCTATCCTAGGTATTTATATGGTTTTCATCTCTGCAATATCTAAGGACCTAAACTAAAGCTTCTCTTTATTAATCAAATTCCAGTTACATTAACCTGGTTATTCAGTATGAAAAAACTACAGGATTAAAATTGAGCCCCAGTAATAAGGTGGCAAGTGAATGCAAACATATTATTCTTCATAGCAAAGAATTATATAATACAAAAATATAAATCAATAAGGAGCCAAATCAAAACTGGTTGTTTGTTTGATTATTCATTAGAAAAACCAACAAAATTAGGCTCTTATTGATATGATAATCAGTAAATACCAACATATTGCTTTCCAGATCACAAAATTTTAATATAACATATCAGTAGACAACTAAGTCAAAGCTGCTTTGTATATCAATCAAATTCCAATTAAATGAGAGCAGATTATTCAGGAAGAAAGCTGACAAAATTAATCCCCTATTGATGTATTTGTAAGTGAATGCAGATATGTTACTTTCCAGATCAGAGTTTCAAGCCAAAAAAAAAAATGTATCTACAGTAAATTAATATTCTGACATGTGCCAGAGATGCTGGCTTGCATTTTACATAAGTCCTTAAGTACTGGCCTCTTTTATGAGCCCTCATGGCAAATAAGGAGTAGATTTTCAGAAAGGCAGCCTTCCTAGACTTCCCTATGCTCTCACTTTTGCATCTGCAGTTGAATTGTTGGCACTTGAGCCTCCTCATTCCCTTCCTGATGGTGGGTTCAAATCAGGTTGTAAGAGATGCACATGCTCAGAGTTGCTCCCACAGTTCTGCCCAAATCTGCCACTCTTATTCACTCTTGATAGTAAACTGGCCTCACGGGGACTACTTGCAGAGTAAGGTATTTCTCATGGTGCTCAGCAGGATATGGGCCACAAAAATGGCAGGGAGAAACTGGAAAGCTAGAACAAGCAAAGGAAGCAGAAAGGAGAGAAAGAGAGGCATTTTTTCCATGGGTTTTTCAAGCAGTGCTTAGCTCATCCTTCCCCTTTTTCTCCTTCACTTATGTGAATATGGAATAGCTACTGAAATAGCAGAGGCTGGGGTTTGAGATTCTTAGCAATATGTGATAGAGTGAAGTCCTGCTGTTTGAGTGAGGCCTGGGGCTTTCTTGCTGTGCAAGTAAAGCTGTTCCACCTGATGTACATCCAAACCCCATCCGTAACAATCTGTTCTGCTGCAGTCACTGCTGAAAGGATCAGCGGAATGCTCTCCCCTAGACACTCGCTCCCATTAGCTTGGACTGCAGCCGTTTGTTACAGGGATCTTGAAGGGCTTTGTTATGGGAGGAGAACAACGATTCAGTTTTCTTTGTCAACGTGAACAGACACAGTTGGTGAATTACAAAAGATAGATTCATTCCCTTTAAGAGGTCTGTTGTAGAAGTTGGAGAGCAGTCTATTAGCTAGAGCTGGCTGACTAGTCGGAACATACATTTGCAAATTTGTCCACAATGTTTTGGCACAATGCAGTGGTTTTGTTTGCTTGTGTGGGTACAGTGTATAGGCACTAACTAACCTAACAATTATTTTAGTGCCAGCCAGCGAGAAGAGAGTTCAGTGGTGTTACGGTCATCCTCTAAAAACAACTGCATCACAGCTGATATTAAGCTTTTTTTTATTCATGCTTTAACTCCTATATGTTACAGTTCAGATCAATGGAATTTCTAATGCCATCTGAAATGACACCATCCGGTGACTTCCAATAATGTTAAAATATTTGCTAAATTGGACTTGTGATTTGATCCAAACATATTTGTATCCTTTTTGGATCACTTTTTATGAACATTCACAAAACTTTTTTATGGGGAGAGGGGGCATTAATATTAGGCGATAAGCTTGGTTCATGTGAATAAGGGCATTGGCATGAGATGATGCTTATTCTCTGCAGAAGGGATCACTTGATCTCTTTGGATATGTGGCAGCTTCCTTCTTGGCCCACACATGGGCATTGAATTAGGGACTGCCAGAGCTAACAAGTCATGAGCTACAGCAGGGATCTGCAACCTTTGGCACGCGGACCATCAGGGAAATCCACTGGTGGGCCGGGATGGTTTGTTTAGCTTCAGCGTCCGCAGGTTCAGCCGATCGCAGCTCCCACTGGCCGTGGTTTGCCGTTCTAGGCGAATGGGAGCTGCGGGAAGTGGCACGGGCTGAGGGATTTGCTGGCCGCTGCTTCCCGCAGCCCCCATTGGCTGGCAATAGCGAACCGTGGCCAGCGGGAGCTGCGATCAGCCGAATCGGCGGACATTGCAGGTAAACAAACCGTCCTGGCCCACCAGCAGATTTCCCTCATGGGCCGTGTGGCAAATGTTGCTGATCCCTGAGCTACAGTTTCAGCTAAAGCTCTCTAGCTGCAGTTGCAGCAGACTTCTATCTAGAGGTGGTTGAGAAAAAAATTGACTGAAATTTTTCATTGAAAAATGCAGTTTAGTTTAAATCAAATTGTTTTGTGGGTACGTGGCTTGTGATGACATTTGACAGAGAAAAGTCTAAACAAATCATTTTGACTTTCACATTTTGTTTTGATGATGTCAGAAGGTTTTATTTTGACTTTCATGTTCTAATACCATTTTAATGTTTCTGATATTTATATATTCTATTTAATATTTTAATGTAATATACAAGTTGCAACTAAAAGAATCAAAGCAATACAGTCAAAAGGACACATCAAGACCATCAAAGCAACATGTCTTGGAATTTTCTTTCCATGAGAAACTTTGAAATTTGGGGGGGTGTTCCAATTTAGAATGAAAAGAAATTTTGAAATGGTTGAATTTCCTGCAGAACAAAAATTTTGTTTTCCAACCAGCTGTACTCATAGCTTTTCTGGATCAGGAACACAGAGGGACCTGTGACACATACTCACCAGTGACTTACACATACATGTGTTTATTTGATGGGGATGTGGCAAGGAAAAGTGGAGTGTGTTTAAAAAAAAAAATCAATAGCCAATGAATCTGGTTTATATCTTTCTCTCTGTGTGTCAGGCAAAAGGGAATGCAGCTCATTTAATTGTGAACTCAAAATTCAGGAAATACCTAACAGTGCTACAACCTAATGAGACCTGGTCAAAATATGGTGCTTGTGGTCAGATTTCCAAACGCACATCATCCGCAATTAGGGCCAGACTGGGAGCTCAGCTCTCAAATAGACACCAAAAGAAATGGCTAGATTTTCAATGAAATTTAGCATACTTGGTGTGATCCTTTTTTAAAAATCTGGCAATGAGTGCCATGGTTGAAAGTGCAGACTAGAGTACTGAGCCTCTTTGAAAGTCTGTCCTGTATTTAGGTGACTAAATGGGAGGTGATTTCCTTTGAAAATGTGGCCCTTGGTTTATAATAGGTATTTCTATTCTCCCTAATAATGGCAACCAAAGAACCTCTAGATGCTGCTTTGTCCCATAATTTTCATTCCTTCTGTTTGATATCTTTAGAATACAGGCAATAAGACACTCATGTGTAAATAGTGGAAGAAAAATAGAGCTTTAATGCAAATTTATATTAAAGATTAAAAAGTTCCCTAATTAAGTCCCCCTCCATCCTCCCCGTAGAAATGTTTCTGCTTGTATTTAAATTTCAGTTGGGCTGACCAGCAGTAATAAGTAAGGTCTAAGAAGATGGATGTCAGCAGTGCATGACAGGATTAACAACTAGTGTACAAAAACATACAGTTTATCGGATTATAGAATCTTGCTGCATATAGCTTTCAGCAGGAGAATATTTCAGAATTATTCTGTAGGTTCTTTGCTTTGTGAATGTGAATTTGGTATTTGCTTTGAATCTGAATACCCCTAAAATCGTAAATCATAATTTTTGCATATTTAAAAACAGGGATTTTATTGCAGTCTGCAGATGAAATAAACACAGAAATATTCATATAGGGCCAGTTCCAACTCCAATTAAAGCTAAGGGAGAGGATGACTTTAATAAAAGTTGCATCGTGCTTGTAGTTAACAATCTTAGTTGACTACAGTGGGATCTCTGTGGGTGCATGGGAGGGCTGGCTATAGAGATGCAGCTCAGGAGAATTCTTCACTCGTTTGCACACACATACGTCCTGGCTCTGCTGTTTGTCTATGGAAGTTCAGTCTACAGAGGGATTTTGTGGTGAGCAGAAGGAGTGGGAGGGTTGGAATCAATAAGTGTATGATCGCAGTCCTCTTAAACAGTGGGTGCTTATTAAAGAAAGTAGCTACAACTACAGACACAAACAGGTTTCTACACAGCTCTAGTTCGAGCTTTGTCTCCCTTGTTTACCAGGGACCACACCCCTTCTGGAACTCTGTACAGTGCCCAATAAACCTAGTGGCCAAATAACATACTGCAAGTAAATGTATCATTACAGTCCATAAACTGTGAGGATGTAATAATCACACATTTTATGGAGGGTGGCACAGTAGGAGCCTATGGCATGGCAGCCTGTGCCAGACTCTTGGCTGAAGTGGAGCATTCTGTTCCTCGCTGGCAGTATGCTGTTTCTTTCACAATGTTCACTTTGACCATAGGCCCTCCCTTTGGACATGTGCTTAAAAAATCAGCATGGGCATCTACCTGACCCCTTCTGTTCTCTGTCTGCAGTAAGCACTGGTGCTGACTTGTATTTTCCCGGTGGGCGCTCCACCCATGATCTGCCCCAAAGCTGCGCCCCCACTCCATCCCCACGGCCCTGACTTTGCTCTTCCTGCCCCCACTTCGCCCCCTCCCCTGAGGCCCACCTGCCCCTCCTTCCTTTCCCCCAAGCGTCTCCTACCTGCCAAACATCTGATGGGCATCCAACCTTGGGGGTGGAACCACTCTGGCTAGTGGGCGCTGAGCATCCCCTATTTTTTCCAGGGGTGCTTGAGCCCCAGAGCACCCCTGGAGTTGGTGTCTATGGCCAATAAGTAGCATTACCCTCTGTTTCACTGTAGTAGAATTCTTCCTTTCAGCACCACAGGCTGATTGCACTCTGTAATTCCCCCTCTCCCACCATGTGAATATTATTGGCACAGGTAGGATTTAGCCAGTACTGTGTCATCTCAGCATTTAATACACACTCCATCTATATACTTTCCAGGCAGCTTGACATTTCAGGCACCATATTTAGACAACAGAACAACTATTTCATATGTACTAAACATGTACTACTATAATTCAGGTGTCCAAAGAATCTTTGGTTTATTCCTCAATATAATTAGCCAACATTTATAATTTTTAATAATTCTCATCTTCCTTTTGCTCATACACCACAGGCTTGAGTCCAGTATAAACATCAGTGCGGGGAGAAGATATCTGATACTAGAGAACTCTTTAGTCTAGCAGCAGATCATAACGTGATCCAATGACTGGAAAGTAAGGTCAGAAAAACTCAAACTGGAAATAAGACACACATTCTTAAGTGGTTTATTTATAATAGTTAATAGTAATTAATTACAGCAGTTTACTAAGTGATATAGCAAAGTCTCCATCACTAAGTGTCTTTCAGTCAAATCGGGTTGTTTTCCTAAAAGATATAGTTGAGTTGCACCACATGTAGTTGTGCCTGATGCAAGAATTATTGGGTGAGGTTCTACAGCTTGCATTATGCAGGAGGTTAGAATAGATGGTCCTTGTGACAGATGTGAGACCTTGTAATTTTGGTGAGTGGGGATTTCTAGGGAGGATCAATATGGGTTAGAGAGACTATTATAATATCTTTATCCATCCACTGCACATCAGTCCATTGGTTTCATGGTTCTAAATGCTTTTTCCCTGTCTATGGACAGTAATTTTTAATTTTGACATATAATCTCCAGCATAATTAAATTAGCTGTAGCATCTCCTTTTAGGTGTGGACTGATAAACTGAAACCAAACAGCTGGTCTTATACTGCCAGATGGGAATTCTGCCCTTAATAAAAGAACTTAATGCATATACAAACCCTCCTGGTTACTATGCACATGGCCATCTGTTAGGATGATATTTGCCCACTCACATATGGGTTAGATCACTACCCTAGGCAATAGGTGCAAGGTAAATGATGGATTAAGATGGACAGCTGGCATGGCACTGAAATTGCCATTGATTACAGAGGAGATTCCTCTTCTGTGCTAATGCTGAAGCAGTGGCCTCACAACCCACCTTAGAAGTGATCACAGCTGTTGTCACTTCTTTGCCAAGAGAATGAATACCTGACAGTACAAAAATAGGTGGGGTGGGAAGTATTCCTCTTTAAAGGCAAGGGGTTATGAGGTTGTTTCACAGTTTGCCGGAGAGTTATCTCTTCTGGATTGACATTACTCTTAGGTTATTCATTGTTGTGATTAATCAGCTGTAATAGCGCTGCAAATTTATAGGGTACTTTATAAGCGTAATTTAAACAGATTTGCTGACAGAATGAGACAAGACCATTAGTTTCAGTGAGAAAAGATGTGCAAGGATTATTGGGGAGGAGCACAAAGTAGTAAGGATTCCTGAAGGAAATGGGTTTTTAAAGACGGAATCTGAAGGAGGAAAATATGCAGACTACGAGCAGTGGACAGCATGTTTATAAAAGGTGAAGCCAAAAGTTGGAGGAGAAGGCTAAATGAATGTTGGAGGAGTTTAAAGCGAAGCAGGAGCATAGGACATTGGAAAGGTAGATGCGGGTGATGTTATATTAGCTGTCTCAAGGGTAAAGCTTGTCCCTGAAGGAAACCACTTTCTTAGGAGCCAGTCCTTGACTATGGAACTAACTTCTCCAGGAACAAAGGGCTCAAAGACTTTAAGGTCAGAAAGGACTATCATGATCATCCACTGCACATTGCAGGCCTCAGAACCTTACCCTCCCACTCCTGTAATAGACCCCTAATCTCTGGCTGAGTTACTGAAGTCCTCAAATTATGTTGTATTTTATCCCAATTACCATTTGTCTCTATGTCATTAACTACTTTCTCTTTCAAAATTTGTTCCCCAACCTTCCATACAATTGAGTTCCAACTAACAGGACCATCACAAGCCACTACACCTTCCACTTGAAGTGCAAGGCACATTGCTTCAATCTATCTCCTTTGATATAAATACAGAGCAGTGTGCCTGTGGGGAAAAAAAGAAAATAAGCCCTTCCCCCCAAAAAACCTCAGCTTCACACACCACTTTCTCCCAAGAGAGTGGATGAGTGAGAGGAGAAAACACATGTCACGAATGTTAGTTATGTCACAAAATGCTACGGCTGGAAGGCATTCAGACAATCTGATCTTGAGGGTGATATTAGAACTTATATCAAATAGAATATATCCTTAACTAGTGTAGGTCCATGTAGCTCCAGTTGATTACACCAGCTGAAGATCTGGTCACCCTGGCACCAATGTGGCAACCAGTGTGACAACACCAGTAATATCCTCATAAAAGTTTAGGCGAAGAAGAATATTATAGCCAATTAAAGTGACAGAGTAATTTAGGCAGACTGTAATTACCTACATTGGTACTTATTCAGTTCACCGGCTCAGACACTCAGACTTCTGGAACAAGCAAAACAATAAAAATACTGTGGGATCTTTAATAGCAGTAAATGGTCAGGGCTTTAGTTTTACATTCCAATTAAAAGACTGAAGCTCCATGAGGATAGTGACCTGAAGAGCCTTTAGTTCAATTCTGACAGAGAGTGAAGAATGCCAGCTACAGAATGAATGGCATTGCTTGCAACAGCCTGTGCTTTTTTATTTATTTATTTTTTTTCATTAGAAGTCTCCTATGCAAACAGTTATCAGGCTGAGAGTTGTTTGACTTGGGGTATCTAAGAAGATCAAAATCTAAGTTGATAGCTGGCTGGCAGTTCTCTAATTTAAATGCCATCTAGTGTTTGAAAAAGTCACTGATAGTGAAATGGACACTAGGTTTTCTGTGTCCTGTTGCTTTCCTGAGTGGTGCATTGTTGGGGCAGCATCCTTTGTGTACGGTAAGAATTCCATATAACTGAACATTCATGCCATGGTAATTACCCTAGAGAGAGACACTGCAAACCAGGCTGAGCAAAGCCTTGTTATTAATTCTGTATTAATTATTTTTGTCCCCTAATTTAGGTTGTTACCGTCACAGCAACGCTTTCAATTACTGGTATAAATTACAAATTGTCATTCTCAGCAACTAAGCTTGTGATATAAACACACAGTCTTATGTTTAAAATCAAATACATTACAATCACCTAATTTCAGTTAAAATGTTTATTTCCCATTAATCTTTGTTGCAGAGGTAATTTGTAAGGTAATGTCAGATTTAAATAAGGAAACTTTTAGATTAATTCTAATTGATACACAAAACATAACATTTCCTAGACACTCTCTCCTTCAGGAAATAAATATGAAGAACAGAGTTGTGAAATATAATAATAAAGTAGTACTGTACTGATTTAAAACAAGTGTATCTTCAGGACTTTAGCATTTCAAGAAATAGTGAAACATGCTCTAAGGGTCATTTTCAATAGGCAAACTTTTCTCTTAATGGACATTTTAAAACATTCTCAAATTTTCAAATATGATTTTATTTGCGCACGGAAGACCAACTTCCATGAGGCTATCAATATTACCAAGTCCCTTTGGTGGATATATAGTTACCTTCTTCTGTCCAAAAATGTACCAGTTATAAATGGTGCCGATGGAAGACCAAGAATTCAGTTTAATTAAAAATTGAGGTTTCAGCCTTTAGTTTATTTTGGTATCAGAATAAAACTTAGACTTTTTGAAATTTGTAATGAAAAACGACGAGAGAGAGAGAGAGAGAGAGAGTATGCACATGGGACCCCAGTGGTTAGGCACACACCAGGAATGTGAGAAACACAGGTTCAAGTCCCTGCTTTCCTTGTCTTAGAACAGGGACTTAAACCTGAATTTCCTACATCCCAATTGAATGCCTTAACCACTTGACTATTTCAAGTCTCTCTCTTGTTTTGACCAGAAATTCCATCCTGGACCTGAAAAACCTGATAGACATTTTTTTGAAAAATTCCCAACAAGCCAACTAGCAGTTCTGCCGCTGATTTCAGTGTCTGGAGGAATGAGGTCAAGACATTGTAACAATAAGGTTTTAGTTCTTTTTTCCTGTATCTACCCCATAAGTGAAACTTTCATGTAGCTTGCAAACATGCAATAGGTTGCATACATTACACCAAGAAACATTCACATAGCTCTCAATCTAATGGCCACTGAAGTCAATTAAGTCTTTCCAGTTACTTCAACCAGAATTTCATCAAAGGAATGGTTGATGGGGCTGATACGTTTTCAGAGTTCCATGCTTAGAATTCACACAGAGATGGGTTCTTAAAACCAATAGGAAGATTTCCCATGATTGTTGTGCTTCGTTATATTTAAACATTCTTCAACAGCATTTACATCTCAAATATTAGAGTTGTGCTATTGTATGAGAGGTAGAAAATGAAATTGCCTGGAAACTGACTAAAAATTTAAAAAAAAAAACAAAAAAGAATCCTAAGGTGATGTCATTAATCACAGGTCAGAAAACTAGTGAGAGCAGGGGTTAAGTACATGATTTTGAACTTGAGAGAGTCCCTTTGAACCAGCAGTCTCTTAGAATGAGATTGTCCTTTTGTGGATGTAAGCTCATGCTTAATGTTAAGCACATGCTTAAGAGTTTTACTGAATCAGGGCCCAAGTATGTGAAAATTACTTGTTGCTTGATGTAAGAAAATATATTAATCCTAGATTTCAGTCAAAAGCTAAGCAATGACCATCTGTTTAATTAATGTAAACCATCAGACCAATGAGTTCTGCTAAAAAGGGGGGGATAGCACAGTGGTTTGAGCATTGGCCTGCTAAACCCAGGATTGTGAGTTCAATCCTTGAGGGGGCCACTTTGGGATCTGGGGCAAAATCAGTACTTGGTCCTGCTAGTGAAGGCAGGGGGCTGGACTCAATGACGTGTCAAGGTCCCTTCCAGTTCTAGGAGATGGGATATCTCCATTTATGTATTTATTTAAATGTAAAACACAAAATTTTATATTCCATAGGGAAATAGATCAAAGAAATCTACCACCCAATGTTGTCATTATTCCATTAATACCACAATGAATATTAGTAAGAGCTGAGTTTAAGGGAGACAAACAGTAGTGGATTAATATTTAAATACTGGATTTAAAAGGTTCATTGTACATATTAGAGCAATTGTATTTTAACACCCTGGCTAATTCTGTCTGGATGGAATTACATCTTAGGGTATGTCTTCACTAGCCACTGGATCGGCGGGTAGTGATCGATCCCCGAACACGCTCCCCGTCGACTCCGGAATTCCACTAGGGTGAGCAGCGGTAGTGGAGTCAACGGGGGAGCCGCGGCCGTCGATCCCGCGCTGGGAGGACCCGAGGTAAATCTATCTAAGATACATCGACTTCAGCTATGCTATTCTCGTAGCTGAAATTGTGTATCTTAGATCGATCCTTCCCCCCCCACCCGCATCCAGTGTAGACCAACCCTTAGGAAATTGTAGTAACAATAAACTATTACTCAAAAAAACCCTTAATACTTTATCTTTGATTATTGTGTTGTTTTTTTTTAAAAATGTGTTACTTGTTTTCACTTTATTTTGACTTATGCAACTTTAGTTAAAACACATCTGATACTTATGCTTGGGGCTAAAAAGACTGATAATGGGCAAACTATTAAATGCTCAAAGCAAGGAGGGCTGAGCATTAAAAAAGGTGTTTTATTAAAACTACCCTATGTTTAGAACTGAACTTTGCCCAGCATTCCTATACATTTGTTCATTCATTAGAGCTCCTGGCTCCTTTGACTCCACCGGCTTAATGGGACACATATCAAAGGTCTTGTGAATGGGGTGTAGAAAGGCCACACTGGGGGTTATGAAGCTGCTCTGGGATCAGCGAGCCCCACCCTGCCATACCTGCAAGTGATGCACAGGATGGAGGAGAAGTTAAAAGGGAGCAGAGCAGCTCACTTGGGGGCAGGCCAGTGAAGAGAGCAGACCTGCAACTCGCAGCTCCTCAGAGAAACACTGAGAGAAGGCAGGATCGCTCCCTACAACAACTGCCCAAAGGTCCCTCCCTGAGAGAAGGGAGGAAATGCTTTAGATAAACCCTGAGAGGGAGGCATTCCCCCGCCTCATAGGGACTCAGTTGATTTGTGTTAATTCCCCTGGTTTTGTTTCTGGGTTACCCCCAAATGGGAGAGACTCAGAACAAACATGGCCACAGGGTCAAGGCAGAAGAGGAGACAGCTGTCACTACAAGAGGGGGAGAGTCACCGTGCCACACTTGGCCATGAAAAGGAGCCATGCGGTGAGCTGACCCCCTTCATGCTTTCCTGTACTGATTGTGAACTGTGGAGAAAAGAGAGGTGGCAGGAAGTGGCCCAAGGAGGGTAGCTTGAAGGTGCTCCTAAGCGTCAGACCCTAGTGTGGCCTTCATAGGGGTTGGAGCCTGGTGGAATGTGAGGGCCTGGGCTCCCCTACCAAAATCCCCTCTGCAGGTCAAAGGGCCGATGCTCTAACCACTAGTAAATGCTCCCCACAAGTAAAGACCATCACAGGTCTAAGTCACTTGAAGTGTACAGACCAGACTTTTGGGGGGATTTTTTTTAATAGATCAAACCCCTGATACTGTTCCCATTAAGATCAAAACTCCCATTGACTTCAGTGCAGGCTCAAGCCCTTTCTCTCCTGCTCAAACTCAGCATCAAGAGGCTTTGGAGGCAATTTCCAATGCACTTAGTGGGGACAGAATCCTCCACTCAGGCTGAAGTTCAGCAGGACAGTCACTTCACAGCTGCTACTGTAGTCTGAAGACCACTGTAATCCTTGCAGCTGTTTTGCGCTCTCTTTGGAAGGGGGCTAACCAGTGGGGTTTTGTAGTTGCAGATCTACTGTCTACATGGCTGTATCACCCTCAACCTCAACCCATCCACCTAACTCCCTTCTTCATGATACAGGGGATGGAGCTCATCCAGAACACAGCTCCTTTGGCACAGGAGAAGCTGGCATCGTCTGAGTCCTCTCCATGCAATGGAACCACACAAGTTTTGCTACATTCAGGATTTTTCTCAGCAGTTAGTTGGGATGGCGAATTTGGCACTAAGTATCTTTGCATTTAAAATTAAAAAAATATATATTTGGTGAGGAATAGAGAGTGAATGGTAATTGATGGTAACGGACTTCCCACCTCAAGCTCAACTCTAACCTAGGTCAATAGTGACCATAAGTTATTACCATTTGATGACTTTGCAGTAGCTTATCTGAAATAATTTGATGGTCTCCAGTTGATACCCAATGGAGAGGTGTGCACAAAATCCACACCACTGGTGTAATTCAATGCTACTTCTATTGGTAATCTCAGTTGATAGTCTATTCTGAGCAACACTTTCATCAATAGGATTGAGGCACAGTGGTCAGCATAAATTCCTTAGGAGAGACAGGGCAACCTTTTCCTTCCCTGGCTCAAATCAGATATATTAAGAGCTTTACTTACTCCTGTAAACTGTGAGTGATTCCATATTTACATATCAACTGTACCTACCCATTTTCAAATGTCAGTAACTGTCTCTGACTTTTGGTGGAGCAAACCATGTAGATGTCTACACAGCTGTCGTGTTGTACCTGTTCTGTGAATAAACAAAAGATTTCAGCCTCCAGAGCTGTCAATCTAGAACCTTTTGCCAAAAGTACAAAATAAACTTTTTAAAATGTAAAAATATATTGAAAAAGGGGGCCGGGGGGTTTCTCCCACATGAATATTGCATGAATACTCAATGTGGCAGAGTTCTATTAGTGTAGCAATTCAATACTCTTTTTATGGGACACCAACCTGTCCTGGAAGTTGTTTAAAGATCAGTTAGATACAGTAAGCTGAGACATTGATTAAATTGTGGCCATAACCTAATGCAGTATTTGAAGAAGATACTGATCTCCCCTTCTGATCTGCTAGGAGCAGAAAATAAGAGTATGAAATGATGAATTGGTCATGAGTCCTCCCTTAGCTTGCGGGAATAGCAGAGGTACCTAATCCATTTTCTATGTTTTTTTAACAGCCTGAGGAAATATCATCTTTAACCTTATATTTTATTTCTGATGTAGCACGTACTCTCCGGCTCCCTTGACAGTAGAAATTATAGTTCTGGTAGATGTTGAACTCTCATGGAAATGACATTCTCTTCCAGGTACTCAACATAAATGTTACCAAGGGAAATGGAATTTTGCAATGTGTATGTGAGAATGGGGAAGTGGGTGGATACACAGTTGCTGAAAGCAGATGCACGCCTCTTCTTCACCAGGCCTAAATATTTAGAGATGGGGGCAGAGGGGCAGCTCCATATATTTAACTAAAATCAAGGTGATCTGGCCTTTTGGGCGGATTTTAGAAAAGTGTGTGTAAGGAGCTTCCCCCACCCCATCTCTAAATTATTTAGGCCTGGCAAAGAAGTGTGTTTGTGGTGTGTATGGACTGCAAAATTCTTTGAGCACCTGACAATTCATGCATGATAGTCATGAATTTGTTAAAGGCTTATGGGAATATGTAGGGCATGCTTTGGGATCCAGATTTTGGTGCTGGTGATTTTTCATGCACATGCACCATAATCTATTTTATTTTAGAGTTCAGCGAACAAATTGAGAACGTTCTTCTGATGCCAGTGAGAGAAACACACTGATGGCCAAGGAATCTGGAATCAAAGCATCCACTGACTGTGCACACTGGCAGCTCAACTAGATGTTCTTGAGCTGATGCATCAACAAGTACTGCCCAAATGAGTTATTCATGAATCGTAGGCCATTAACTGTCTGGAACCCCTATCTCATCTGTAATCCGAGGGTAAGTGTCAGTGTATTAATATATTGTGTGTACTATATTGCACCGTATAGGGGTGTGTATGTGTTATATCAAGTGTCTGCATATATAATATCACAATTTTGAAAAAAAAAATTAAAAGATCAATAAGGTAACTAATATGAGGCAATCTTCCCTGTTTAATTTAAATAAGAATATAGGACTTGAGTCCAGTCCCTACTGTTGCAGGCAACCTTATCACATGAATCCATTCATAAATTTATGGAACAGTGCCTGCCAGGGGCCAAGGTTGATCAGGAATTTTCTGTGGTTTCAGTGGTTGTTTTGCCTTATGCTTCCTGTATTTATTGTCCATTTCACACTTGGATGACGTGTGTCCAATGGCAGCATCCTTGGCTTGCCTTAATTTGTACAGCTCAGGCTCTGGTCTTACAATATCATTCAGATGAACACTTTGGCATATGCTTAGCATTTCCAGCCTTATGCTGTGCAATTACAACTTGCTATCCTTTGCACAGAATCCCATCATATGCAGCAATTTTATCCCAATAGTTCCAGTACATTTCATGTCTAGTACATTTCATGTCTGGGCTTGTCCTGTCGGCTTTCTGCCTAGAACCTATGAGGCCCTTGTAAAATTGGGTCATTTTGTGTCTCTTGTTTTAGCTTCTTCAAAGTTGCCTTGGAAATGGGGTAGGACTTGAGTCACACTTATTTCAAATTGTTTTTTTTTTCCCCAACTCCCTTAAAATGTGTATGCCATAGGTTTCTTACTGGGCTTGTACATGACAGTTAACAGTTTAACAATATCATGATCACTTTTTGACATATAGGTGATACTATGCACATTGGTTAATATGGGTTCCAATGGTTTATGGCCTGCTTCTACGTTGCCCGTAGAGAAATTAATGAGAGCACATCTAACCAAAAACAATTCCCAGCACTTGTTTTTCAGGGTGAGCATAGCTCTGCTGTGTTTGTCAGTACTTTGCAAGTAATGTCATCTACAGGAGGACAGCCTCAAACCCAGGTAAATTAGCATGATCTGAGATCTTAGGCTCTTCGATAATCTCAAAATAGCACAGTCCCTTGCAATCATGGCAGGACTAAGTATTATCTAGACCATCCCAGACAGGTGTTTGTCTAACCTGCTCTTAAAGATCTCCAGTGATGGTGATTCCACAACTTTCCTAGGCAATTTATTCCAGTGCTTAACCACCCTGACAGGAAGTTTTTCCTA
This sequence comes from Trachemys scripta elegans, assembly GCF_013100865.1. Taxonomy (NCBI): domain Eukaryota; kingdom Metazoa; phylum Chordata; order Testudines; family Emydidae; genus Trachemys; species Trachemys scripta. The sequence continues at coordinate 129,331,612 of NC_048302.1, forward strand.
CTCTCCAACCTAAATTGCCCTTGCTGCAATTTAAGCCCATTGCTTATTGTCCTATCCTCAGAGGTTAAGAAGAATTTTTTTTTCTCCCTCTTCCTTGTAACAATCTTTTATGTACTTGAAAACTCTTATTGTGTTTGTTAGTATATAGGTCTGTTTCTTAGTGTGGGATAGAATTTTGGGTTTGACTTTTTGATACTCTTGTACTAAAATGTGTAAACAAGGGACAAAGACACTGTGATGTGGCTTCTGCCTCATCAGCTGGATTTGTTAGTACAACGGGAACAGAGAAGAGCAGTTAAAGTGTTATTCGAGATCACACTTTAAGATTGCCTCAAGCCCTATCTCAAGGCAAAGTCAAGCAACCAGTCGGGAGGGGCAGAGGAGCTTGGCGGGGGCGGGGGAGGTATAAAACACTAAAAGACCAAAGAAATGCCTGTCCCTGACCACAGCACAACCTCACTCCTTACCCCTCCCATGGGGTATAGAAGAGGTGGAATGCAGACTCCAGACCCAAAATGGAACATGACCCTAACTTGTAAGGGGTGGAACTGTGGGCGTGCACTGCAGGTACATTTGGGCCTGCTAAGAAGGAGAAGGGGGGAATAGGGACTGGGAAATGAGAATGGGGAACATAGGCAAGGTTCTGTGTCATGAGAGCTGGGAAGGGGGACATGGAATAAGGGCTCTGTGGCATCAGAGCTGGGAAGGGGGACACGGGGTAAATGCTCTGTAGCATCAGAGCTGGGAACGGAACACTGGGAAATGGACTCTGCCGGCATGTAGAGCTATGAATATGCTTGTTTGGAATTAACCCCAATAAGCATTGCATTGCCTGCACTTTGGACTTCTGGTCTTCTGCTTTCTGTCTGCATGACAAGAACCAGAGGAGAGGGTGAAGGGAAAGCCCTCTAACAGTGTTTCCCCTCAGTCTTCTCTTCTCCACACTAAACAAACCCATTTTTTCAATCTTCCCTCAGAGGTCATGTTTTCTAGACCTTTAATAATTTTGGTTGCTCTTCTCTGGACTTTTTCCAATTTGTCTACATCTTTTCTGAAAACTGGCACCCATAACTGGACACAATACTCTAGTTCAGGCCTAATCAGTGTGAAGTAGAGCAGAAGAATTCTTGTATTTTGCTTACAACACGCTTGCTAATACATACCAGAATGATGTTTCCTTTTTTTGCAAGTGTTACACTGTTGACTTATACTTTGCTTGGGATCACTTTCTGTTGTACTCCTTCCTAGGCAGTCAGTTCCCACTGATTGTTCCTTCCTAAGTGGAGTACTTTGCATTTGTCCTTATTGAATTTCATCCTATTTACTTCAGACCATTCCTCCAGTTTGTCCAGAGCATTTTGAATTATGATCCTATCCTCCAAAGCACTTGCAATCTCTCCAAGCTTGGAATTGTCTGAAAACTTTGAGTGTACTCTCTTTGCCATTATCTAAATCATTGATGAAGATATTGAACAGAACTAGACTCAGAAATGATCCCTGTGGGACCCCACTTGATATGCCCTTCCAGCTTGATTGTAAACCACTGATCACTCTACTCTGGGAATGGTTTTCCAACCAGTTATGCACCCACCTTATAATAGCTCCATCTATCTCGGTTGTATTTCCCTAGTTTGTTTATGAGAAGGTCATGCAAGACAGTATCAAAATCCTTACTAAAGTCAAGATATATCACATCTACCACTCCTCCCCCCATCCACAAGGCTTGTTACCCAGTCAAAGAAAGCTATTAGGTTGGTTTGACATGATTTCTTTTTGACAAATCCGTGATCACTGTTATTTATCACCTTATTATCTTGTAGATGTTTGCAAATTGATTGCTTAATTATTTGCTCCATTATCTTTCCAGGAGAAGTTAAGCTGACTGGTTTGTAATTCCCTGTGTTGTCCTTATTTCCCTTTTTATAGTTTGGCACTATATTTTCCCTTTTCCAGTCCACAGGAATCTCACCAGTCTTCATGACTTTTCAAAGATAATTGCTAATGGCTGAGATGTCTCCTTGAGTATTCTAGGATGTATTTCATCAGGCCCTGGTGACTTGAAGACATCTAACTTGTCTAATTAATTTTTAACTTGTTCTTTCTCTATTTTAGCCTCTGATCCTATGTCATTTTCACTGGCATTCAAACTTAGATGTCCAATTACTACTAAACTTTTTGGTGAAAAGTCATTTAACATTTCTGCCATTTCCACATTTTTTTGTTATTTTTCTCCCCACTTCCCACATTGAGTAATAGGCCTACCATGTCCTTGGTCTTCCTCTTTCATCTAATGTATTTGTAGAATGTTTTCTTTTTACCCTGTCTCTAGCTAGTTTAATCTCATGTTGTGCCTTGGCCTTTCTAATTTCGTCCCTACATACTTATGTTATTGTTTATATTCATCCCTTGTAATTTGACCTAGCTTCCACTTTCTATAGGGCTCTCTTTTGGGTTTCAGGTCTTTAAAGATCTCCTGGTGAAGCCAGAGTGGTCTCTTGCCATGCTTCCTATCTTTCCTACATAGTGGGGTAGTTTGCTTTTGTGCCCTTAATAATGTCTCTATGAAAAACTGCCAACTCTTTAACTGTTTCCCCCCTTAGACTTGCTTCCCATGGGAGCTTACCTACCAATTACCGGAGTTTGCTAAAGTCTGCCTTCTTGAAATCCATTGTCTTTTTTTGTGTTGTTTACTTTCCTACAATTCCTTAGTATCATGAACTCAATCATTTCATGATCACTGTCACCCAATGCGTTTTCTGTTTTCAAATTCTAAACTAGTTCCTCCCTATCTGTCAAAATCAAATCTAGAACAGCCTCTCCCTTAGTGACTTTTCCACTTTCTGAAATAAAAATAATTGGCCCCAATATATTGAAGAATGTGTTGGATATCTGTGCCCCGCTGTGTTATTTTCCCAACAGATATCTGGGAAGTTGAAGTCCCACATCATCACCAAGTCCTGTGCTTTGGATGATTTTGTAGTTCTTCCTGGCTAGGTGATCTGTAGTAGATTCCTACCATGACATCACCTTTAAAAAAAAACAAAAAAACTTTTATCCTTACCCAGACCCTTTCTACAAGTCTATCTCCTATTTCCATCTCAACCTCAGTACATGTGTATACATTTTTGATAAATAAGGCAACACCTTCTCCCTTTTTCCCTGCCTATCCTTCCTGAGCAAACTGTACTCTTCTATACCAATATTCCAGTTGTGTGTATTATCCCACCATATCTCTGTAATGCCAAATATATCATAGTTGTGTTTATTAATTAGCATGTTTAGGTTTTACTGCTTTTTCCCCATACATCTCACATTGGTATAGAGACATCTAAGAACTGATTTGATCCACCTTCCTCCCACCCTCCGTGTTCTCTTTTGCCTCTCCCTTATCCCTGCAACAATGGCCCATGCTCCCCCCAGATTCCGACCCTTCTTCCAGGCCTCCATGTTTTTGACTTACCTGTGGGCTTTTGTCTTCTGCCCTTCCTCTTCCTTGATAGGTAGATCCCATCTCTGCTTAGCAATCCTTTTCCCCAGAACAACATCCCATGGTCAAGGATCCTGAAGCTCTCCTAACGACACCATCCTCAGAGCCCATCATTCACCTGCAGGATGCATCTTTCTCTGTATGGGCCCCTACCTTTGACCAGAAGGACCGAAGAGAACACCATCTGCGCCCCCAGCTCCTTCACCCTTACTCCCAGAACCCTGTAGTCACTTCTGATCTGCTCAGGGTCATACCTCGCAGTATCATTAGTGCCCAAATGGATGTGTAGCATGGGGTAGTAGTCAGAGGGCTGAATGATCCTCAACAATCCCTCCATAAGGTCTCGGATACGAGCCTCTAGCAGGCAGCATACTTCCTGGGATCCCATGTCAGGTCGACAGATGGGTGCCTCTGTCCCCCTCAGAAGAGAGTCACCAACCATCACTACCCTGTGTTTCCTCCTGGCAGTGGTGGCTGTGTTCCTCCCAGCCTTGGGGGTAAGTGGCTTCTCCTCTCCATCTTTGGGGGTGATTTCTCATTGCTCATTATCAGGGCAGTATAATGGTTCTTTCTCACTATGGTGGGTGGGTTGAGAGTAATGGTGAAACACTGCTTGCTGCTAGAAGTAGCCAGCAGTCAGTATCCTCCCTGTGACAGAGCCATATCATCCTCCCGCAGGGGCATGACAGCAGTTCTGTCTAGCAGGATAACTTCCTCAGCCTTGGATGTCTCCATATGAATACTCTCAATGAATTCCTCATGTGCCTGGATGTTCCTCCTTTTAGCTCTCCCTGTAGCGTCCGAGCCATATGTTAGTCTTTTCTTTGCTTTTAGAAAAAGGCAACAGTTATATTTTATTAGTGTCAGGCCTAGTGTGGCGGGTCTTTTTTTTTTTTTTAGTTACCGTCCCAAGGATTTTGTAATAATTAGCATTAATGCATTTAATTATGTATATAAACTGGAGAGGGGGAGCGGGAATTCAGCGTTCACACAGACATGAGTTAATAAACAGTGCTGGTTAGAAGGGGAAGAGTGCCTCATGCTATTCTTACCACTCACAGGTACCATACACAAATCTGAATCATCCATTGGACTCTGTTTGGTTTATTTGGAATCCTCTTCCTATGCATCTGTTTCATCTTGCTCGTCATTGAAATGTTGCTGGGAAGTTATAAGCAGCAAATATGGGAAATTCCATACAGAAATTCAGACGTGATTTATTTTGGGTTTGCAAATCCTGTCTCGTATTTTAAACAGCCGGACTCTGCTGAGAACATTGCATGAACAAATTGGCCCTGGCTATGATATAAACAGAAACAGCTTAGTAAATATGGATCATTTTTTCCCGCCTACCATATCTTTTGCAGTCCCCAGGCTCCTGCAAAGCATTTGACTTTCAGGAGTGGAGGGAGCCTATATAACATCTTTAAAATATGGCCAGGTGGCACATGAATGGTGGGTGATTTGGATGCCTTCTAGCTCAAGACATTACCGCACAGAAGGACATGCCATTGCCAATGTTTAGATCATTTAACATCAAATGCTCATAAACCTACTAAAATTTAAATTGCATCCCTAATTACCAAATACATCTCATCAGTTTCTGTCATTCACAGCACAAATACGAAAAGTTGGCAGAGTTAGAGCACTTTACCACTCTGTTTACTGAAGGGCAATCTTTATGAATTTACCTCTGGAGAGTAAAAGACTTCTGACTTTGCATCTCTACATCAGCTTCCCCATCTCCTTTTGCATACAAATTCTTTTCTGCCGCTTCATTATGGAGCGAGCGAGCTGCTTTAGAAGTTGCCTTCACTTTTATGTGGGCAACAGTGCTGAATGATTAAATCCTATTGTCTGTGCTTTCTATAAAAGTCATTAAACTGGAAAGGAGCTACCTGTAAATTGAAATTCTGCCTTCAAGGTCATTATCATTTTAGCTCTTCTGCCTTTTCTGACACATACTGGTATATATAGTAAGAGTAGACAAATATTCCCAATTTCCAATAAAAAAAAGCAAAGAAAAACAATCGATAGTCAAAAATGGGGGATGATAGCCATCAATACAACTCCTGTAGCCTTTAGTTCTCATGTCAAAGATCCATAAAGTTGCTTTGCGTCTACTCAAAGTCTTTCATTCCCCTTTTTTCATATATTGAAGTTTGTCTACCTTCAATTTTTTATGGCTGTGAAGTTGAAGATCAATCTGACTTTCACATCTTCTACTAGAATAGCTCCAAAAACATAATTTGAAATGTAGTGAGGGAGCCATATGTTAGTCTAATTGTACACCAGTGCCCAGGACTAATTTGTGACCCAGAAGACTAAATATTGTATTAAGCTGTTGGTGGGATTTACACAGTTTTGGTAAGCGAAATCTGATTATAAAATTAAATGGAAATTTCTGTGCATTATTCAGCACGGACCTACAGCTGGGATTGTCAGATATTAAATATATTGCTTAGTAAAATAAGGAACACTGAAATATACAAGCACGCACATGCACACGGGGCTTGTAATACTTTAGTGTAAGTTATTGGGTTGAATACGGGGTAATAGGATGGGGTTTAATGGCCTGTGGCATGCAGGAAGTCAGATTAGGTGCCCTGGTGATCTCTTCTGGCCTAAAAATCAATGACTCCGTGACACATAGCCACACATACATACCCACACAATAGCCTTGTCCAAGGGTCTGTGAAAGGCTGAAGAATATATTATTCACTACTCAGTATAATAATTAATTTTAAAAAAACTGTACCGGCTTGTGCAAAATCTCCATTTAGCAAGTGCTAACTGAACGTATCAGTGTAATCTGCAAACATGTTTTCAATTGAATTTAGAATGTGCAATCTGAGGGCGCTCATTATTGCAAAAGCGTCTGTATCCCCAGCTCTCTATCCTCCCTACTGTAATATACAAGGGTCAAGATAATGGCCATAGAGAAAGCACCATGGTTCAGTAGATAGAGCACTGGACCAGGGCTCAGGAAACTTGGATTCAATTCCTGCCACTGACCTTCTGTGTGCCCTTGGGCAAGTCACTTCATCTGTTTCCTTTCCAACTCTTCTACCTTCTCTATTTGGCTTTGAAGTGCTTTAGCACAGGGTCCATCTCTTATTATCTGTTTGTGAAGGGCCTGCTGCAGTGGGACCTTAATCCTCTAGAGGCTCCTGTAGTACAAATAATAGTAACAGAAGCTTTTTCTTCAGCATCAGTTAGTCCATCTCAAAGCAATATTTATTTTCATTGCAAACATTCTGAGTTGTCATCCATATCACTGTTTCCTTCAGGGAAAAATCTACCCCATATTATATTTCCCTATATGCCTGAAATCATACTCATGGAAATGAATGGCAGCCTCACAAGGGCTAAAATAGTGATCTGGGTGGCAAAGGAACTGGAGTGAGTGGGGCCTTATTGAAGGATATATCTGTTGTGAGGGTAGATTCATTGTAGTATAACTCCCTTGATTTAAGTGGTGTTTCACCAGGGATTAATTTGTTCCATTGTATCAGAGCAGATAGGTAAGGATGACTCAGGTAGAAAAAGAACAGACCTCAGTTTTTGCCCACACGTTGGACTGAACCTCAAGTGAATTTATGGTTGAAAATATCTGGATAATTTTTTTTAACCTGACATTCACTTTCTCATTCTGTGTGGGAAGGGCTCAACTAAGTGGGAAAGGCTATCCTTCCGGTATGGTGCAATCGGAAACAGTACCAGAAACGATGTATCTATTAGCAGGAGAATTCTGGCTGAGTTTTCGATGAACTAGAGTTTTAAACATGGTTCAGCTGGAGTAGAGTTTTCAAAAAGCTTCAGTGCTGGCCTAGCTCGGCTCCCACTGAAGTCAGTGGGAGGTTGACCATGATGTCAATGGGAACGCTTTTATCAGTGACTTCACTGGGAACAGAGTTAGGTCAATGATGAGTACTTTTGAAAGTCCCATTCCCAAATATTTACCTATCTGAACCTTTACATCGCTGAATTTCTGACTGATGCCGTTGCTCTTTCACTATTGCCTTCGGTGAGGTATCTTGACTTAGTGCGGTGAATTCAGGGTTAGCAAGGCCTGAATTCTAAATTCTGCTTTACTCAACGTGCAGAATCACTTCAAGGACAGTCATTTCATCTGTCTGTCTTGGCTCCCCCGTCTTACAAAAGAGGACATTAATACTGCTGTACCTCACTAAAGTATTAATGGGCCCAATCCTGTGAGGTGCTGAGACCTTCCTTGGAGGTGAGGTCCATGGGAATTTCCTGTGACACTGAGACATTCGGTGGGAGCTGAGGATACTTAGATTTGGTCCCATTTTATCTCTGAAATTCTGGGTGAGGGCCCTCTAAATAAACTGCTCCAGTTATGGTCCATTTTGCAGGGGAAATAAAAAATAACGGAAAAAAATAGTTACCCAAACTTAAAATATAAATTTGATTCAAGGTTTTTGGTGATGATTTGGCTTGGTTCTAGCTCACCCCCCTCCGGTCTGAATGGCATTCAGCATTTGCACGCCCGAATCTGGGAACGGTAGCCATTTTGGATGGCAGGTGCAAGAAGATTCCTGTGTAACAGAGCTGCTGCCGTGAATTATCATTCAAACCAAAATCCAGCCAGGGCTAACAACAATGGTAACCAAATGCACAATTAGAATGTAATACATCTGGGGCCAAATTCTGCTCTCGACCACAAAGGTCTAAATATAGATTAAACCATATTGATTCTGGATTGACGTTGGTGTAGCTGGGAGCAGACTTTGGCCTTTTGCAAAGGAATATCTGGCTCAATTTCAGTCCCACCATAAGCAAGCACAACTTCCATCAAGTTCAATAGAAGGTTATACCTATTTAACCAGCATTGAATTTGGTCCATTGCATTATTTACACAGCAATTTGGTTTCCATGTAACATCTCTAAGAAGTTATTTCAAATCTTTGCTCACACAACTTTTTTCTTTCCAGTTGGGTATATTGGTGCTTGTTTAGTATCAGCTTTATCTTCATATTTTTATAGATTCCTTTCCCAGTTGCGTACTACTATCCCCTCTTTATGTGAATGGTTCCCTGGCTGCCTGTATTATCACACCTCCATTTATCGTCTACTATGTGATGTACACTACTCATTAGCTTCCTTCTCTCAGGTCACTTTTTGCCTTCACGGAATGTAGGATAACCCTTTTATCACCTCGCCGTGTTCCACGATCCGTCCCTCCCCCATCCAATATGTTTCATACCTTCTCACCATTCTCTCTCTCTGCTTTTATTCTCCTGCTGTTCATTCCCTTCCTCCATCCATTCCTCTTTAACAAGCCTTGTTTTAATTCTTCCACATTTAGGACAGGGCCTCACTAGTACTTTATCTGCTAGTCACATTTTCAGTACAGAATGTTGGATTCCCCAGGTTCAATATATCAGAGTATATAATTCCTAATGAGTTTCCTTCTAGATCAAGTTATCAGGGTTCTTGGTTTTTTAAATCCCCCCCCCCTCCTGCTTGCAAATCAAACCTTTTTTTTTCCCCATGATGCCTACAGAACATTAACTGCTGAACTCATTGATTCTTGCACTTCACAAAGTACTTCATCCATAATCTCTCCCATTCTGCCTGAATTCAGCCAAGTCGCACTTCTCATTCTGGATCTGGCTACTTAGCGCACTTGTTTAATGTATCCTTTAGACAATATATGTGCCTGAGTTGATATGTTTTGCGGCCACTGGAGAAAGGATTTTCAGCTCATTGGCTTTGAGGTATTTAAACTTGTATCTCCTGATGCTGCCTGAAGGTGTTCTGGTTGGTTACTCATGCTCGGTAATGTTTTAAATGAGGCTGTTTTATCATAAACCTCTTTCTATTAGCAATATCTTTTATGTTTGGTGTGGAGGGGATGAGAGCTCTGTAGGAGTGCATACAACCCTCCTTCTCCAGAGTGAATATCTCCTAGCTGCTCACTCACAAACCTCAGCAGAGCAGGAGATCCGCAAAAGATGTCATTTCCCACCACCAGAAGATGGGAGAAGTGCCATTGAGTGCTGTATGCAATGTAATATAATGTAAGCAGAGAATTCCCTAAAGACAGGGAAAGGTAGATGAATAATTCAGTGACTCAGTCTGTATGTAATCCAGGTAAAAAAGAATCATAGACAGTAGAGACTATCAAATCAGCTAGCCCATCCCCAGAATTGTTCCTTTATTGTCCCAAGTGAAGGAGCTTCCATCAGTTGCAGGTAACACAGGCAGCTAGGAATGTAACTCAGGTCACCTGGATTCCAGGCCACTACTTCAACACCAAGGTCAACCTGCCTTTCTCCTAAAATACATTTTTTGATCCTTTATATATTTCAGTGACTTTGACGGGTTTACTTTTTTTGTAATGTCTTAGGATATTACAACAAAGTTTGACTAACCCTCCTGAATTGCTAGAAACTCTATTTAAGGGGAATAGTGGAGGCTGCATCTCTTTGATACTTTGAAATTTTACTTTATAAAAAAGTGGAGAATGGGCTGCAGGAAAAATCCTGCAATATTAAGAGAATGGACTGAATGGCCTGACAAAGTCAACAGATCTTTTCCATTTCTGATTTTTATGATTCGATGAATGCACAAAACAGATAAGCAGCTGGTTTTTTGGAGGGAGATTGCCATTTACTGCATGAAGCACAGACTGACAAGTTTCACTAAGAAACATACATAGGGGCATATCCTATAGCCATAATAAGTTGGTGTAGAGATTTTTTTTTTTTTTTAGATAGTGACCAACATTTTGTTCTGGATTTTTCTCAAAAAAATCATTGGCCAGTGCAAAGTATGGACTACCAGTGTGATATGTCACTCATTTGTCTTCCCTTTGTGAAGGACTGGCAGCCATTTGCAACACCAGATGGAATTTCCTGGTGGCCTTGATGTTTAATCCCATATAACATATGTTCCAATAGTGCAACCAAGAAGTGACAGAGGCCTGGGTTACCATGGTTCAGTGGAATCGCTGCAATTGCTCTGCTAATCAAAAGTGAGAGAGAGAGAGACTCTTCCAGGAATACAGCTGCAGTCAGGGCATCTAGGAGCAACAAGGAAGTGTTGCAAGAACCAACATTGCAGACCATTTTGGTAATAGGTGGGCACATTCCCACCATGGAAGGAGAAGTCATCTTTGCCAATTCTTCTAAGTAAATGTACAGGGTAACATATTGCTCTTATCTATGTGGACAAATAGTGTTGGCCTACAGAGAAGACATGTGATCTGCTACTAGTCCTAGCTGAAGAAGTTCTCCTCTTAGCTCAAGCGGTAGAGTGCTCTGCTCTTAGAGCAGTTGGTCTGGAGCTCAAGTTTCAGCTCACTGAAATGTGTGTTATTTGTCTAGTAATTGAGACTGTGGTTCACTGTCATAGAGTCTCATTGTAATAGGTTTTTGGCTAGGTGAAAAAGAAAGAAGATGTTTGGGGGAACCACTGCTGTATAGGAGTCCACTCAGTCTCTGAAATTCTCTACTTTCATAATTTAAGGAGACGTGTTCTTTGAGGGTGAGGCTGCAGTTCCTCCCAGTTGAAGGAGATCGAGATGTGGTACTGGTTGATGTTGTTGTATTGGTGACATTGCAGCCCATATTGCCCCCAAATCACCTTAGCAAGATATGCTGAATAGGAAGAGGGATGAAAATGAGCCCACAGATGAGGGCTTGTTGAGCACTCCTCCAATGAGGAACTTCATGGAAGAGGCACCGCTACCCGCCAAGGTTTTAAGGGAGAGGAATGATATTTCAGTCTTTCTGGCTTATTCAGTCCTTGACTCTCTGCTGAGACTCCTTGAAATGTCTTTGTCCTGCACTGGGACAAAAAAGAGACCTTTTGAAAATTTTCATAGGGAACAAAAAAGTGGGAGGGAGACCCTATGATTTTCAATAACCCATTGGTCACCCTGAATCCTTGAATCTGTCTCTCACATCCCAAATGACTGGGCTGTTCTGGGGTGCGCTTGACCCAAAATTCCATCTTCCATCTGAAAACCCTTCTTGATGAAAAATCATTTCAGCAAAAAATTTCCAATCAGCTCTGCATCCAGCAAAGAAGGTGCAAGACAGGGTTTTAGCCACCCATTGATTGTTTTGGAATCATAATGACCAGTACTGTTTATTTTTCCCCTCATTTAACTTGATAATTATGCCATCAACTCAAGCTCTTTAAAGGTAAAAGTGAAAGCTGCAGAATAGAATAGCTGTGCATTAATGTGTCCCCCTTCTCTCCCTCTCCCCCCCCCCCCCCCCCGGAAATAAATGCAAGAGAGAGGCTAGTGAAGTGTATATTTGCATGTAGCCAAACATCATTGTAAATTCCCATCTCATTCATGTGTACAAATTATTTGATTTCTTACATTAGGCATGGTTAAGTAAGTGCCAGTGGCACTGCTCCGAAGCACAAAGGTTCATAAATCAAGCTGGAAAAGCAGATGGGCTTTAATCTGTTATTTCCCCCTGCTACTGATTTTTTTTAAGCATTGATAAGTGCTGGGGCTCTCACAATTCCATATAAAGTTCTGAATCATAAGTTGAACTGTGGGTTTTTAAACCGTATTTCCTATGCTGTATCTGATGGAAAAAATATCTTTCATGTGTAGAGACACAGTGACAATATAGATGGGAAGGGATAGATTTTTATACTCATAATCACAATGAATAGAACTTTTCTCCCTGACTGGTCCCATTGAGCTCAATGGAATTACTCCTGGAGTAAGGTGCTACTTGAAGTTAATAAATAGTATTGGAGTCTGCCCATCATTTACTGCTTGTGCAAGATATTCGAGTGTCCGTTCCAGATACTAAAATTCACAGAGCAGATACAGTGCAGGCAGCAGCACTATAGGGTTCCCACGTGGCTCTGACAACACATCTTAAGGGAGAGGAATGCTATTTCAGTCTTTGTGGCTTATTCAGTCCTTGACCTTTCTGCTTAGAGTGCTAACACGTTTCTCAATTAGCACCAGTTTTGCTGGTGTTTTTATTGATGGGATCTCATCTACTGGGACTGGATTTAGACCAGCATTATGCTTTGTGGGGGCCCCAGGCTGCCAGATAGAGAGATAGGACAGAAAGCTGCCTACCCTGTCTTTATTTTTCAGTGCTGTGACAGAGTGCTGCCTTCCTGCCTTGCCCCACTACTGGAGGTAGAGACTTGCACTGCTGGAAGGAGAAACTGGTAGGCAGGGCTGGCTCCAGGGTTTTGGCCGCCCCAAGCAGCTAAAACCAAAAAAAAAAAAAAAAAAGCTGCGGCCGCAATTCGGCGGGAGGTCCTTCACTCCGAGCCGGAGTGAGGGACCGTCCGCCGAATTGCCGCCGAATACCTGGACCTGCCGCCCCTCTCCCGACCGGCCGCCCCAAGCACCTGCTTGAGAAGCTGGTGCTGGTGCCTGGAGCCGGCCCTGCTGGTAGGCAGTTGTCTCATCTGTCAGTAACCTTGTACGACAGGGGATCAAGTGAAAAATTGTCTTTACAACAATCCTATTGTCAGAGGTGGGCAAACAGTAATAGGTTACCTCCCCGTCCTGTACCGTAACCTGGCTGAATAGCAAGTGTGCAGAGGGCTCCCAAAAATGTAGCATTCCAACTGGTCACTTCCTATAGCCCGCCCTGGGTATAGCACAAAAAGGCCAATAATAGTCCACATATATGTGCCATGTATTGAGATGTTGACTAGGAAATCAGCCATGTTGGGGAAAGCTTAACAATGTAAATGGTTACATTAAGCAGCCTATTTAAATTCATTAACATGCCACGTGGGAGTTTTGAGTTGGGGACTGAGAACCAAATACACCCTAATTTTGCCATGATTCATTTTTCTTGTGTGGGTAAGGTGAGGACAGTTCCCAGGGGACATTAATATTAAGAGACCCTTAAGGACTCAAGTCAGTCCTTGAAATAAAGAAATAAATTTCACAATGTTTTGCTAGAGGATATATTCTCTTGTGGATACTTTGCTGTTCCCCATTTGGTCCAAAATACCTCTTGTTATCTTTGACCGTGATATGTTTTTAAACCGGAGTTTAATAATATCTCCTGGTCAAATTTAGAGCTGGAGAAATGTATGTAAAACTTCAGTAGAGTTTCACCTATTTACACACCTTCTGAATTTGATCGTTGGTGCTTTTGCGTTGAAGTTTCATTAGCTGCACCATTTGCTTTAGCTTTTGCTTTGTATATTGGTGCATCGTACACTAAATTGGACCCATTTGATATGACAAAAATACCGTATGGAACTGCATCCATTTAGAATAAGATTTTCAAATGTGCTCAGCCTTGGTCTAACACTGTTCCCATTGAAGTCAACGGGAGTTTTACCTTTTACTTCAGTGGGAGCAGAGTTACGCTAATGCTAAGCTCTTTTGAAAATCCCACTGTTAAATATTAAGTGTGTTAAATGGAGTTAATGTTTCTAATTGTAGTTCAAGAGAAGATGTAGGAATAAACACAATCGTTAAAGAAGTCCGATCATTAAAAAAAATATGGAAATCACATGCTAAGGTGACATGAACAATTCTAACACAAACCTTAATGTAGAAGCCATGAAGCATACTTCATACAGAATGTAACAGTGACAAATATGTGCATGAACTCATAAGATCCCAGACTCGCAACGGGTATTATGAATCTAAATTAATGTCTGTAAAGTTCTTGGCCATCTTTAGATTACAGCTATACTGTACAAATTCAGAGTTTATGCAGATGAGGCAAACTCTGCCTATTTATTTATAGTGTATATATGGCCCTCATTATCCTAGTACCTGAGCGGGTAACAATCTTTAATGTATTTATCCTCACAATGCCACTGTGAGATAGGGAAGTGCTATTAGCTCCATTTTACCAATGGGGAACTGAGGCACAGAGGGGGAGAAAGTGACTTGCCCAAAGTCACACAGGAAGTCTCTAGCTGAGCAGGAAATGGAACATGGGTTTCCTATCCTATCCATGAGGGCAGGGGACTGGACTCGATGACCTCTCGAGGTCCCTTCCAGTCCTAGAGTCTATGAATCTATAAATCCTACTGGACCATCCTTCCCCTCTTCTCTCTGCCAGAGAAGTCCCTGGAGCCAATGGAACCGTATGATTCTATTGCACAGGAGGTGGGAGCAGAATGTGGGCGGGTCATGCAGAAGTCTGCCTCTCCTACAAGCTGTGCAATATAGATCTGCGGCAACATCCAGAGCACGTTGTATGGGACTGGTGGGCCTGTGCCAAGGAAGAGGAGGCACTACAGATATGGAGTGTAGTGGTAAACATGGAACTACTCTGCAGTCTGGAGAGAGGATTCCATTTATTGATTCAAAAGAGATCTCCTTAGCACTTGGCTGATATGCTCCACCTGTGCATTGGGAAGACAAGTTGCCCATTGTTATTTCATGTATACCACCGAAGAACCATCAGGTGGTAAATGACTTTTGGCTACTGTGGATCCAGGCTGTGTTTGAACTGGCAGTCTAGAGGCTAAAGACTTTGTACCCCACAAAACAATTCACTCCATGAACAAGATTATTTGCAATACAATCAGCAATACACACACACACACATGCTCTCTAAATGATGAGTGCTGATAGTGATGAAATAGCTGAAATCCTGTTGGCACTCCTCATTTATTTGACCTTTTCGTCTATCAGGCATTTAGTTTCAGTAGGATTTCAAAATCGACATTGAATACGATTCCCCATATATCTTGCGTTCCTTGGCAGGTAACCCGATGATACACTATATGTCTAGTAAATCCATTTCCACACTACATTAGGAATTTATCAAAGCAGGTCAAATCACTTCTCTACAAAAATGAAAGAATCTTGGGAAGATTTCACATCTTTGCCTTAAATCCCCTCTTTATTTCAGGTAAAGGTGTATAATTTATCAGAATATTTCTTTGAGTTTATATTGAAGTCACATTGGAAGGGAATGTGGGAAAAGATAAACAGCAAAAACAACAATATACTTTTTTTTTTTTTTGGCAAGACAATAGCTACTGAATTATTTTGTTATTACTAAGCAAAAATGCAGCACCAATTTGCAGTATGGTTAATTCAGTGTAATCTCTCTGCACAAAAATATCTTAAAATACCCCCACAAAGTCTTTTGTATCTGACCAGTTATATTTTATCATCTTGCATTTTCTGCTGAAAGAAGTCAAACAGTATTTTAGAGGAAACATTGAGGTAACACAAGTTATCACTCAGATCTTCTTAATAGATTTTACGCTTATGTCCGAGACTCATAAAAAAATTACACCAGCATAATGTAGTCAGTTCTTTGAGAATTAAAAAATCAAGACAACATACACATGATTCTAGCTGACAGCTACAAATGCAATGTTAGCAAATATTTCCTGGAATTCTGCATGGCTATTCTGTTTGACCATTTCCAGGCCCTTTTTTGTTCACTATGCATAATTGTTGAAATTTTGTTCACACAACCGTTTGGTGAAAGAGTCTTTGGTGTCAATACCCTACATGTGCTTGGAAACACAGATATCTGCCCTTGAAGAAACCTGAAGAAAGGTATTCATTCTTCATTATTTGTGATTCACTAATCAGTATTCTTGTTATTCTTGAGAAGACCAATCACACATCACAAAAAATAAATTGGATTTTTAAGGGATACACTGGTGGGTTTTGGGAGGTGTGAGTGAAGAAAAAGGGCTTTGCACTTTGGTACTGACCAAATTAGAGCTTGGAGAGACAAAATGGGGGAAGTAATATCTTGTATTGGACCAACTTGTGTTAGTGAGAGAGACAACCTTCATCCGAGACAAGATATTACCTCACCCACCTTGTCTTTCTAATGTCTGGGGACTTACACAGCTACAACTACACTGCAAACAAATTAGTTAATAAATGATTACTAAATACTATAGCCATGTTACAGACAGGAGCACACAAGTTGAAGGTGTTATAGATTATTATAAACCATGGCTATAAACAATCTATTGTTTGGGCTCTCTAATAATTATTTAACTCTTTATTAGAACATCTATGATTTATTTATTTATTTTAAGGCTATGTTTATGAATGGTTACTAGATGTTGTAAACATGTTAGACATAAGCCCTATGAGATATAGATGGTTATATGCACCCCAGTAGAAAGAGGTGCCCTGGATGATTGCAAGCCATGGTTATAAGCAATGTATTGGCCTGTTGGAATCAATAACAATTGTTTTACCATTTACAGAACATCCATTCATAATTCATTAACTCTTCACTAACTAGTTATACATGTACCCTTAAAGTAAAATGTGGCCAATATTTCTTCTTAAGTAACTATTCTGTTGTTGTGCAGACATGAAGTAGAAGCACATAGGGTATGTCTACACTGCAATTAAAAACCTTTGGCTGACCCACAACACCTGACTTGGGCTTACATGGTTCGGGCAGTGGGGCTTTTTCATTGCAATGTAGACTTCCGAGCTAGGGCTGGAGGCCGGGCTCTGGGACCCTCTCACTTTGCAGGATCCAAAGAGGCCTAACTATGAGTGCAAGCCAGGATAGACTTATTGAACCCTTAGCCTACTGCATGTGTTGTTCAGCAGGCTGTCTATTCACTCACTGAGAAAATTATATCATCCCTTACTACATGCTGGCATTGATTGAATCAGGGAGTCACTTTTCCCCATGACCTCCCACGGAGTTGTGGAGTCTTTCTTAGTGGTATATCAGGATGAATTGGACATGTTTCCGCAAAACAACCTAGTGGGGCAATTTATTTAGTAGGATCTTTATGTCCCTGCTGCACCTGTTCTTTGTTTTGCCTCAGATCATTTATTCTGGTCTGAACTCCAATAAGTGCTGTACTTTATCATCAGTTGAAAGCTGGGCTTCGGAAGCCTAACACACGGATTTTGCCTCGGAGGCTTTTCAGGATGTAGCTGGTGTAACGAGTCCAGTAAACGATGTGGAGGGCTAGATTCTCTACGCAGTGCTGGCCCTTTTGAGTGCCATGCAGGAGGTACTATGGAGTTAGAAACTGACCAGCAGAGAATTCCCTTTTTGGAGAGGAAATCCCTGGTGCTGTAGGAGTGCTGAATCTGGGCCCTGTGCCAGCATCACAACTCTGGGAGTAGGGATTGTATCCAGCATAGCCAGGAGGTGGGAAATGGGCGTGGTGGGATTTCATTCCACTCCACCTATTCTCCACTGGAGCAGGATCTGTTATGGACCCTGCATCAGTAGGGTCCATGAGAGCTGCTTGGAAAGCAGCTCTAGCTTTCATTATAACTGAGACTGGCCCTGAGAATCAGGGCTCCCGAACTCGGTCACTGATGCCCTCTCTCAGGCCCCAAGCAGAGTTCAGGTTCAGGAGAGAATCAAGTCACTAATCTTCTGCCCCATTATGAACTGGAATGATGAAACACCATGTGTTCATGGTGGATCTTGAGCCTTTTCTACCTGAGCCTTTTAATGTTCCAAAGCTTTTCAGTTTTCCCCAAACCCTACAGGACACCAAAATTTTTCTTCTTTACTTTCTTCTCCAAATCTCCATTTTCATTTTCTTCCTCCAGCTTTCAGCTGGGTCTTTTCTACCCTCTTTTCTAGAGCTTTTCCTCTCTCTCTCTCTCTGTGTGTGTGTGTGTGTGTATATATATATATATAATACTTTGTTGTTTTGTCTTTTTGCCTTGCTGGCCACATTCTTAGCTATCGATTACCAAGGTTCCACTGACAATTCAAAGGTTCTTGACTAGGCTGGCTTGTCAATGGCAGGTCTAAAACTTGTTATGATCCCTGAGAAGGAAGCTCATGGATCCTGATTTAAGAAACAACAGTCTGCAAACTAATGCACCTCTTATGCACTCCTTTTCAATTCAACAATATCCCCTTTTCAGTGCAATACGTAAGACCTGAAAATCACACTGCCAGGCACAACTTCAGCTCTTTCCTTCCAGCGTTCAATTTTCTCAACTAGGCTGATTTTGAGTTCCAGCCCAGTGTCTCCTTAATTGTGACAAAGGTTTGATCCAAATAGGCCCCCCAACTAACAAACAGAGATACAGTTCTTAATGCTGTGGCAGGGGGCCGAATCTGATGCCATTGTGCTAAGAATTTGGCCTTATATCCTCATATTTAAAAATGTAATGACAATTATAATCTTATAATTACAGTTTTAGTATCTTCATACACCATATACCAGACAGAAAATGAATACAAAGTTGATTACATGCTAAAAATGTCTTACCCTAGTAAAAGCCCAAATTTTGACTATATATTGGCATTATGAATATTGTACATAATATTAAACAAAACCATACACAATATTATTGCAACTTATACACAATGCATTATCATAGATTTTAAGTCCAGGAAGGACCACTGAGATCATCCAGTTTGACATCTTATATAACACAGGGCATTGATCCTCACTCAGTAATTCCTGAATCAAGTCTATTTTGTATGTATATTCACAATATGTCATATTACAAAATAAAAAGTTCCGGCTGTGTTTCTCTTTGACATTTTTT
Organism: Trachemys scripta elegans; assembly: GCF_013100865.1. NCBI lineage: Eukaryota > Metazoa > Chordata > Testudines > Emydidae > Trachemys > Trachemys scripta. The sequence continues at coordinate 129,350,571 of NC_048302.1, forward strand.
ATTAAACCCAATTGCTCCTAAATATGCCCCTGCCACTTTTCTTTTAGTAAAGTGGAAAGTTCCTCAAGTTTCACAAAGAAATATACTAGACGCAGTTTCTACCCTGTTCTGTACACATTCTTCTGCTCTGAATTTAGCTCTGACTCATCCAGTATGTCATCTGCTTCCTCCTTCTCCCGTGATACAGGATGTACAAGGAAATGTACTTGGTGCTCTTCCCTGTTCCTGAGAAACCTTGCTGAGACGCAGAACTGCTTGAAGTGTTCTCTCCATGTTGCTTATTAGCAATATTAAAGATTTCCGGAGGGATCACAGCAGTATTAACTACATTGCATTCTAAAAAAGAAGAACCTTTAAAAACGGTTGTGCTGTATGTGTATTCACTGCTGCTTCTGTACCTTTAAGGCAGCACTTTTACCCCTTTCTGACAAGTACCCCTGTTGAGATGGTTTATTTGTGTCTCAAAACCTTTTATTTGGGCTTAATAATATCAATGCTCTTTTGATTTGAAAATGCCATTTCTTTTACACTGAGGTAATAACAATGGTCCCAACCCTAAGACATAGTATGACTGGTTTGCAAATTGTTGCCCAAACACTGGTGCAACCAGATGAGGCAGGTTCACCCCTTGTGTAGGCAGATCACCTGATACCGTAGAGGCTGTATGATAGCTCCTACACCAGCCATGCGCCGTACTGTCCAGGAGAGAAGTGGGCTTCTCTTTTTCCTTTCCCCCCATCCTTGGTAGTGATCCCCAATGAACCATCCAATGTGGAGAGGGCCATGTGCAAGAGTAAGTGTGTAATGTGATGATTTCCCTTGAAAGGAGTGTGTTTGTTGTTATCAAGTAAAACTGGCCCTTTAAGAGGGAAGAAGCCAGTGAACCTATGACTCATCAGCTGACCTCAGTTGGGCCTAAAAGAGAGCACCTGGCTCTAGAAGGAGGAGATTGGGTGAAGTGGAGATCTGGGAGGTGTCAAACAGGAGAATGGTGGGTGGGAGCTGCCAGAGACCCAGAGACAGTAGAAGGTCCTTGAAGGAAGCAGTAGTTAGTTCTTGATGAAGGCTGAAGTCAGGAGAGCAGCAGGGGTGTTTGTTGGCTGACCTCCCCAACCCCAGCAAGCCAGGATTGGAGAGGACTGAAGGACAAAAAGCAGCACAGGGCTCACCCACTGATATCTCCATGCTGGAAAGCTGGAAAAGGTTAATGAAACGGGGGGGGGGGGGGGGGGGAGGGAGTGATGGCTGGTACCCTGATGAGGATGAACTCCCAGCAAAGAGGCTGGGGAGGTGGAATTCTGGTTGGGGAAAGCAGGGTTACGCTCCAGCTGGAAGGGCTAGGATGGCTATCCTTGTAAAGGGACAGGAGAGGACTGAAGAGGAGCCCAAACATTGTGAAAGACACCAAAGTGTGGTATGTTGGGACTATATGCACTGGGGATAAATAAACTATGTTTTGGGACTTTGGTTATGAACTATTTGCACTATATTTTTGTAATAAACTGGCCCCAAGGAGGGATATTATTAGGCAAGAAAACTGTCATGGAGTTAATGGGGACACTGAAAGATGGAAACTGAGGTGGGTGTTCCTATTCTACTATGGCAGGCTTCTGGAAAGTGCCCTGAGGGTGCTGCCTTATAACGATTGTATATAAGGCCTATGTAAAGAAGTGGGTGACTGTAGGGGATTGTGAGACACGTTTCTGACATTGCATTTGTTCATATCTCTGTGAAAGCTAATTTGTGCAACCCTTAGGGGTTGTCTTCACTATGGGGAGATCGACGCTGCAGTGGTCGATTTAGCGAGTCTAGTGAAGGCTCACTAAATCAACAACAGAGAGCTCTCTGGTCGACCCTGGCACTACACCTCTCCACGAAGAATAAGGTAAGTCGACTAGAAAGCATCTCCCATCGATGCAGTGTTGTGAAGACACTGGGGTAAGTCAACCTAAGCTACACTGACTTCAGCTACATTATTCATGTAGCTGGAGTAGCGTATCTTAGGTTGACTTACCCCAGTAGTGAAGACAAGCCCTTAGTCATGCTGATGAACACCTACTCATGTGAGGAGTCCCATTGAAAGATGACATCAGCAAAGATTGCACAATCTAGTCCTAAAATGTCCTAGACAGTTTCAATTGAAGAATATTGATTTCAGTGGGATTGTATGGGGAGATTTTGGCAAATCAATAAAGTGCCTGAAACCACTATTGCTTATTGCTAAAAGTAGTCAAGTCAGCAGGCCGTAAACTGGTCATGCAGGGGCCTTAGCATAACCAAGGCAGGAGGGGAGGGAGGTTTGGGTGCCACAGACAGGGCAGCTTGACCCCACGTCCTTCCTGCTAAGAATGTTAAAATTGCTGATACATGTATTTTAGAAAAACAGGAAGCTTGTCTATAATGTACCCTGAGGAATGTGTCTGTCAGGGTCCCACGACATGGACACTCTGGAAAAAAAGAACATATGGTTAATTGATGATCATAAGGAAACCTCTTGCTTGACCTTTAAAAAACTGCTTGCTTAGCAAGTTTTCTTTAAGGGATATGTCATTGTATTACTAATGTATAAATAAGGGGGGGAAATTTGAGGTAATCAGATTTCTCAGAAGGGGCTCTTCAGGGCCGCTCCCTCTGGACGCATCTTCGGGTCCCCACCGGCAGACGGAAGCCTGGCCAGCAGCAGTCTGTTATGGTGCCACTCGAAAACTACGCTCAGCTTCGGTAATTATTGAGGGTTGGGGGTGTTTTACTAACCTGCTGCAGACATGTGTAAGTGCTTGCGGCTAAGTAAAATTTAGTTTTAAGTGAAAGCACTCTTGTGTTGTCCTGTTTGTACCAGCCATCTATCGGTCAAACGGCCGTGTCTCCCTTGATTTATTTCCTAACAACACCTCACACAAAGTAAAAGTTACCAAGAGCTTTGGGTTGAAAGAACCCCAGGTAGCAGGATCAGGCTTGGACCATAAAGTGCATTCTCTGTTGATGCTGGGATCTCAGCCATGGTATGAAAAAACCTCCTCCTATCTCCAGGAAAGCTGGAAACCTACCATGCTCCATCTTTCGCTGGTTGGCATTTTCTTGATTTTCTTTGCAGTGTCTCTTTCTAAATATCGTTTTGTTTCTCATCGGATTTCCATCTGTAAACCCAAAGGTTTGCTGTCTGGTTTTATGAGAGCTGATTCAGGAGCCTTCTTTGTATTCTTGAATGTGGCATTGTTAAATTTTACAGCTGATTCAGTTGATTAGATAACAGGAGGTGGGGACTAATATTTTATTCTCCGACTTTCTGCAAGGTCACTGTCTCAGTCCTGGCCTTTTCATTTGCATAGCCCATAACAATCTGAAGCTGGTCACCAGAACACGATTCAGCTTTTGTTTTTAATTTCCCCTACTAGAATGGCAATAAAGTGATATGGAGCGGGTTAAAACTATTGAATAATGAATCTTTTTAATACTAAATACATTAGAGCGTATTTATTTACTGGTACTTCTGCAGCTACTGTTGTAATAAAGGCTATTTAAAAAGCACTTCCAGGTGGTCATTTAGATTATTCTTCCATTCACCATGCCACAAAATGATATGGTTCCTCATCCCCTCCCTCTTTGTCTTCTGCAAGACAAATTAAAATGGCTACAAAAGTATGCCGGCAGGATCATTGTGACTTTAATTCAAATGTCCTTGATGTATCCTTTACAAGTCATCATGGTGCTACACTAACTATTGAAATGTTCTAAATACGGTGTATTTTTTTTTTGACTAAGCTTGAAAACAATGTTTTGCCCTTTCCCTCTTCCTCTAAGCACATCTAGCTACTGTACATTATACACTGCTGATATTAGGACTTAACTGAATCATTTTATATAGAAAGGGGGATGGTGAGAAAACTTATTCATGCTAAATTGAGTCTTTCTGCTTCTGTTGGGGTCCATGCAGAAGGATTTTTTTTCTTATTTTAGAACAAAGAAAATATAATTTGTTTTGGGTGTCAAATAAGAGTAAAATCCCTGGTTCTGTTGCTCAAGCTCTCATTTCTGGAAGCCATCAAGTATGACTCTTCGTTTGTAGTAACATATTTATTAATTTAGGTTTATTTTTCTTGGATATGTTTTTTTTAGTCCCTGCACTATTACCAGCTAAAGGAGACACTGGTCTGATTCTCTGCTGCCTTGCACCTTATGATGTCATTGGCACTAGTACACAGTGAGTGTGCTGGGAATGGGTGACAGGACGGATCACTTGATGGTTACCTGTTCTGGTCATTCCCTCTGAAGCACCTGACATTGACTACTGTCAGAAGACAGGATACTGGGCTAGATGGATCTTTGGTCTGACCCAGTATGGCATTTCTTATATTCTTATGTAAAACACTAGCATTCTGATTCAGTAAAGCTCTGTGCTTCTTTTGCACAAATGCAAAGGGCAATGCAAGATGCAAAATACCTGGAGAATTGGGCCCAACAGGAGTTAACTGGAAAACTTATATTGTTGTCTGCAAAAGCTCAGGAACTGGTGCCTGCCTCACAAAGGAAATATTTTGTCAAATCAAAAGCCATGTTGGTATAGCTTGCGGTGTATATTCTATTAACAATACATATATTTTCCCTGCCCAGGCTCCTGCATAATAAACACAAATGCACTTACCCTGTTTGGCATGACTTGTCTTTGCAAGCAGTTCAAATATTCATTTTGCTTTGGGTTGCTGGCACCTGTGATGTGAATAGTCAATATCTGGATCAAAAGTGAGCTTTTGCCCTGTTCTCTTCTTTGTTTGTGAGCCTCTCCATTAACTGCTGTTCCGAATGGAGCATGGAACTGAAACGTCTGTTAATCGATATTAAAACCTTTTCCCTTCCCCTCTTGTTTGTAACCAGCTCGAAAAGGTGATGCACAGATCAAAAGAGAATTTATTGTTCACGGTTCAATAGGGAGTGAATTCCTGGTATACATTAATAATAAGACGACTTAAGGTGAAATTCACACTGTGCAGAAGAGCAGTCCATTGCCTATGGGCCAGTTAAATCCAACTTAAGCCCTCAAAAGAGGACGTAAATGAGACCAAAATGGTGCATAGCCTTTGTGCTTGCCCTCTGCACAGGGGTGAATTTCATCCTAATGTAGCAATTTAGCAAGATACTTAAATATTATATCTCAGTATACCCCTGTGAGCAAATATTGTGTTTACAGATGGGGTAAACTAAGGTACGGAGAGATCACATGCCGTGCCTTTTTTCCTCCCTTCTCCATACCAGTCTTCCCATCTCTCATGCTCTCTTTCTGTTCAGAACTGAACATGCTCTCCAGAATGCAAGGAGGAGGCTATATGAAGAGGGAGCCATTTCTCTGTTGTCTGGAGCTGACAGGTTGGTTGAAGTTGTGTGACAGGTCTTAGAGAAACAAGTCCAAACTTTGTGAGATGGATGGCTTCACTGGCTAATTCCCAGGATCCTAAAGGCTGTGTCTAATTTCTGTAGACACATCCATACATTTTATAATAAAATATAAACTCACTGAATCCTGTATCTTCCTTGATAGGAGCCAGATTCTGCATCGTTGAAGTTAATGGGGGGTTGTCATTGACTTCAATGGGAGCAGGGCTTTGATTAATAGAAATTGCTTGTTGTTTGAGTTCCCTATCAATTAAATCCCTGTAGTGGTTAAACTTTGCCTTCACCCTGTACTCTCAGAGAGAGGATGGCATGAGGCTACATTTTGCAAGATGACTTTTGCCCTCGGGCTGCATAATGGGCACCTCCATCCTAGAACAAAGGTTAAAGAGCTGTTCACCATAGAGGTGAGGTCTTACTTTAAGGGATGGCTTCCAATTTTGCTCTGACTTTTAGCCTGCACCTGTGATTGTCAGTGAGTAAATCAAACCATTCTTTAAAAAGTCAAAATGCTACATGAAAGGAGAGCAACGGTTCTGAGTGCTTGTTGTTCCTGTTTCCAATTGCTTACTAATGTCTAGCACTTAAATCTGTCTCAATTAGGAAGTTTCCATTGAAGTACAGAATGCATTTAATAGGTACATCCATTAATCACACGCTCATTAACTTAACTATTGCAAGGAGGTTTGCAGTGAAGACATTAGTGGAATTTGTATTCTGCTGCCTGTGATCATGAAAAAAGGAGCATTGATGCACCTTTATTCGCAAGCAGTGTAGAAGTAAAGACAGATCACAGAGGATGTTATTTGATAATCTCTCACGTCTTTAAAAGTATCTTGCATGGTGTTAGAAATTCAGAACCAAAAAGCCACACTAGCATCAGAAAAGCATTTTCCAAAGATTTCATAGATTCTTAGATTACAAAGATGGAAGGGGTTACTGGGATCATCTAGTCTGACCTCCTACATACAGGCTCTAGGATTTCCCTGAATTAATTTCTGCTTCAAGTCCAATAGCTGTGTCTGGCCTAGAGCATATCTTTCAGAAAAAGCATCCAATTTTGATTTTAAAATTGCCAATTATGGAAAATCCACGACAATTGTTGGAAAGTTGTTCCAGTGGTTAATTATCCTGACTTAAAATTTTACATCTTATTTCTAGTCTGAATATGTCTAGCTTCATCTTCCAACCATTGGGTCTTGTTGTATCTCTTTATGCTAGATTGAAAAGCCTTCTATTATCATATGTCCATTCCCCACGTAGGTGATCAAATCACCCCTTAACCTTCAGTTTGATAAACGAAATAGCTTGATCTCCTGGAGTTTCTGAGTGTAAGTCATGTTTTTCTAAGCATTAAATCATGATCTTGGCTCTTCTCTGAACCCATACAAATTTCTCAACATCCTTCTTGAAGTGTGGACACCAGAATCGAATATGCCATTCCTGTAGTGGTCACTCCAGTGACAAATACAGAAGTAATATAATCTCTCTTCTCCTACTTGAGATTCCCCAATTTATACATCCAACAATCACATTTGCCCTTTTGACCACAGCATCACAGTGGGAGCTCATATTTAGCTGATTGTCCACCAGGACCCCCAAATCTCTTTCAGAGTCACTGATTCCCAGGATAGAGTCCCCCATTCTCTAAGTATGGCCTACCTTCTTTGTTCCTTGATGTATACCTCTACAATTACAAATCTAATTACAGGGTTAGATTGAACCTTCAGGTTGACCCCTTAGTAACGGGCTGTACATAATTGTTCCACCCCCGAGGAGTCCTGAGAAAGGAATGGAATTCCAAAGGCTAAAGCTCACTTCCTCCTTGTGTCTGATAGGCTACTTTTGGCTCCACCCACCTGTCAGTGGACAGAATTCAGAAAGCAGGGCCTGGGTTCTGCACCTGACTTAGATCCAAGATCCAGGCAGGTTGAACAAGAGTTGGGCAGGTTCTTACTGCGCTGATTCACTGAGTAGAACAAGGTCACTGCCTAGCCCTTAATATTTACTATCACTTACGTGTATTCACATTATCTGGGTGCAGTGGCATGCGCCTGTAATCCCAGATACTTGGACTCAGCGGTTCTGGGCTGTGGTGTGCTATGCCAATTGAGTGTCCAATGCCACTGACAATCTGGCCAGCGGGTGGCTGAAGGAATGGCTAGAACAACATGTGTTGTGATTGGTGCTCTCTCTTTTTGCCAGAACCTGGGAATGAGCAACAGGGGGTGGATCACTTGATGATTGCCTGTTTCATTCATTCCCTCTGGAGCACCTGGCACTGGCCACTATCGGAAGACAGGATACTGGGCTAGATGGACCCTTGGTCTGACCCAGTACGGCCATTCTTATGTTCTGTGTTTACAGTGTTGAGCATTAAGAGAGATAAATAAAGACATGGCCTAGAACAATGGCAAGGTCCAGGAAGGTATGGGAATATTGGAAAGAGAGGGAGGAGTCAAGAACAATTTGAACAAGGCAGGGAGAGTTTTAAGGAGAGATTTGGAGGCGGGGCGGAGAGGATAGCTTAGTGGTTTGAGTATTGGCCTGCTAAACCCAGGGTTGTGAGTTCAATTCTTGGGGGGCATTTAGGGAACTGGGGTAAAAATCTGTCTGGGGATTGGTCCTGCTTTGAGCAGGGGGTTGGACTAGATGACCTCCTGAGGTCCCTTCCAACCCTATGATTCTATGAAGAAAGACCTGGGACTTTATCAAGAAGAATGCAGAAGCTGATCCAAGAATCAGGGAAGGGCTGAGACTAAAATATCTGCCCTGGTGTTTACACCCTGTGTGGTGCAGCATTACTCCCCAGGTCATTCCCACTAACATTTTTCAGTGAAGGTTCATTGACCACCACTTTGCCAGTCTATTCCACTGCCCCAACTGCTTTTACTCCTCAAAATGTTTCCAAATATATTTGTATCTTGATAATATTTATAGACTGTGATCATGTCTCCCCTGAGTGTTCGCCTCTCTAGACATTATAAATTTAGCTTCTTCGCTCTCTTCTTACACCTTATGCTCTTCCAGTCTTTGTATCATTTTTTGTTTTTCTTATTTTTTCCTTAAATTTCTTGTATCCTCCCTTAAACCATAGAAAACAAACTTTACAAACTATTGCTGTTATGGTTGTACCACTAGTGCCACCCTGGTTTTACGTATGTTCCTTCCATATTATAATGATGATCGTTCATGAATTATTATTACTGTTCTTCCTAAAGTTCACCTTGGCATTGCCAAGTTACTTGGAGTTCTCTGTAGTCACACAAGAAATTAAGGCAATACAATAAAGACTGAGCTAAAACCCCATTTTCAAATAAATAACCTACAACCGTTGCAATTAGCCCCATACTCTGTAATAGAAAGGTGGATTTTCTATCTCTTGACATTTTCAGATTAAACCTGGATGCCTTTCTGGAAGATATGCTTTAGTCAAACACAAGGTATTGGTCTCAATATTATAATGCATTTATAAAAGTCTCTGGCTTGAGTTATAAGGTGGCCAGTTGATCTATTTGGTCTAGTTGATCGAAGTTGATCCCTTCAGGCCTTAAAATCTATGAAGGGTTCTAAACTCCATTTGTAAATACTCCCAAAGCATCTGAAGTTAGCTGCATTGGACCATCTGTAATAAGAATCAGAAGGGTTTGATCTTCAAAGTCTACATGCTTTTCTTCCACCCATTGGCGATTTATAAGTTGCATTGGACATGTTGTTTGATGTAGGTATTCTGTCTTGTAACCTTCCTCAAATATAAGTGGCTTGTCTATTTGGACACTTAGTGGATCACAATATGGGATGTAAATCTACAATCCTCAAGCCTGCCATGCACTAAGTTGCTCTGTGGACCCTCTTGTTCAAACAGCAGTATGTCAACGTTTTGTGATAACTCTGTTTTTCTTTCCATTTGCATGAATACCCACCACGGCCATTAATGGGAACACCATGGTCCAAGTGTAGAGGAATATAAAGCCTTTAACATCTGGTTCGATATAGAACAGTGCCAACAGGATTCAGCCACTCATTTGTTTACAGGATTTAGTTTTATTTACACAGTAAATACTGACAGCCTGTCATTTTTATAAAGTGACTCCGGTAACTTTATTATTACCCATAATGTAATTCAGCAGTTTGGAATGTGACTGAGAAATTCTGTGATTTGCATAAGCATTGGAACAGCTCCCCTTCACACAGCTAAACATCTGCAAGAGAGGGAAGAGAGAAAGTTCAGTACAGAGGGTGGATGGTTTGTGGTTAAGGTACTGGATTGGGACTCAGAAGATATAGTTTCAGTTCTGGCTCTGCAACTGACTTCCTGTGTGTCCTTTGGCAAGTCACTTAACCTCTCCATGCTTCAGTTCCCCATTTGTGAAATGTGGATAATAATAATAATATTTTCTCCCAGATTCTCTTTCTTGTTTTAGATTATAAGGTCTTCAGGGCAGTAACAGTCACTTAAATATGCTTGTAATATGTGAGCCCCTTATCTTGGTTGTGTCCTGTTAAGTGCTACCATGATAAGAACAAGAATAATAGTAATAATGAATTTATTACTTGTGTCTGCCAGGGAGTATAATAATGGTATTTTTCCAGGAAATTTGCTACTTTAATAAGAGTAAGTATAATCAAGCTTGATAACAGGAAAGGAAAGTGAAAATATAGAGACAATTTAATACAAGGCATTCAAAATTATACGTGCTATGTGGTAAAAACAGATTGAATTTGCTTCTTTTAAATATATTTTCCTTTTTTCAGGAAGAGGATTTTAATGTGTTACTTTGTTTTTCCCCTCTTATTTGGTCACACTTCTTCTTAAGGGTTTAATTGCCATGCTGATTACCAGGAAGGAATTTGTGTTCCTCAATGGCACTTGTAAGTGTCTTCTCCACCCCACTCCCAACCTCTGAATGAAAAATGGTCTCTCAGAGATGTCAGTTCTGCTATAAATAATTGAAATAACAGAGAGACGGGTAGTACCTACACATTAATGCATTAACAGCCTCCTCTAATAAGCAAAATGCATTAAAAATCATTTCAATATAAATTATTACCCTTAGTCATGCTTATTTTCATCCCATTGCTATGTCATCTGCATATAGCAGGGACCTTTTCCAATTGGGATTTTCCAGTTGATACAAACCATCAATATGATAAACAGCCAGCGGACTTAGGGCAGCCCTCTGGTGCAGTCCAACTTTCACTTAACAGGGATTTGTCATGCCAAAACATGTTTCAGGTGATCTGTGTAGAGCATTCACCATGGTTATTAAATCCATAGACACTCCATATTTCCTTAGAACTAGCATGAGCATCTTTCTTCCACTTCATCATATCCCTTTTCTAGGCCCTATGAATAGGGACCTACCAAATTCACGGCCATGAAAAATGCATCACAGACTGTGAAAACTGGTCTTTTGTGTGCTTTTACCCTATACTATATAGATTTCATGAGGGAGACCAGCGTTTTTCAAATTGGGGATCCTGATCCAAAAGGGAGTTGCAGGGTGGGTCACAAGGTTATTTTAGGAGGGTGGCGGTATTGCCACCCTTACTTCTGTGCTGCCTTCAGAGCTGAGTGGCTGGAGAGCAGTGACTGTTGGCCAGGTGCCCAGCTCTGAAGGCAGTGCCCTGCCAGCAGAAGTGCAGAACTAAGGGTGGCAATACCATAGCATGCCATCCTTAATTCTGTGCTGCTGCTGGCAGTGCCTCTGTCTTCAGAGCAGGGCTCCCAACCAGCAGTCACTGCTCTCCAGCTGCCCAGCTCTGAAGGCAGCACCGCCGCCACCAGCAGCAGTGCAGAAGTAAAGGTAGCAGTACCACAACCCTCCCTACAATAACCTTGCAAACCCCTCCCCCCCACACACACATACAACTCCTTTTTTGGTCAGGACCCCTACAATTACAACACCGTGACATTTAAGATTTAAATAGCTTTATGATTGTTTTTAAATCCTATGGCCATGACATTGACCAAAATGGACCATGAATTTGGTAAGGCCCTATCTATGAAAGATCAGAAGCTGTCCTATTGGTACTCCAGCCACTTCTCTACCCCTTGCTGAACTACAAATCTGACATCTGTGGTTCCCCACTCTTTCATAAGGCTGAACTGTTTTTGTTTGTTGAAGAATTCCACCATTCTCCTAATCCTAACATCCAGGATATACTTCAGTATCTTCATCCCAGGCAACAATATCTTTATCTCTAGTTTCCACATTCATGGATGCTTCCCTTCTTATGTATTGGGACCAAGAACAATTTGCACCAGTCTTTGGGAATGTCTTGTCTTATGGCTTTAACCATTCTGCCCATCTATTTTAGGCCTCTCTCGCCCAAGACTTTCATCAGGTCCACCATCACTTCCTCAGGTCCTGCTGCCTTACTGTTCTTCATTTCCTGAACTGAATGTCTCACCTCCTCCTCTGTTATGTCAGTCTCAGGCACCACATTAAGGTCCCATGTTGGCAACTCTGCCTTAAAGGGGTTTGCCTAATTTAAGAGACTCTCAAAAGTATTGTGTCCACCTCTTCTTCACTTGTTCAGGTGTTACTAGATTCTCCTGACCATCATTTATAAAGGTTGTTACAATACCATCTTCCTTCCTTTTGCATCTCATTTTTGCAATGCTATAGATCTTTTTGACAGCCATCTCTGGGTCATTTAAAAGCTTAGCGTACAAATGATCTAGGGCACTTTTTTCCCTTCTTCACTGCATGCTTAACATTTGCTTTGCTGCTTTGTATTCATTTTTGTTTATACTTGATGGATTCATTTTTTTTAATGCACCATATTCTTGTTTCGCATCACTACATGACACAAATCTGACATCAGGAATCATAACATTCAAAAACCAGTAGCAGAACACTTTATCCTGTCTGGTCATTCAATGACAGACCTGCGGGTGGCAATTTTGCAATAGAAAAGCTCCAAAAACAGACTCCAATGAGAAACTGCTGAGCTGGAATTGATATGCAAACTAGATACAATCAACTTAGGTTTGAATAGAGACTGGAAATGGCTGAGCCATTACAAACATTGAATCTGTCTCCCCATGTAAGTATTCTCACACCTCTTATGAAACTGTCTGTACAGGGCTATCTTGATTATCACTTCAAAAGTTTTTTTTCTCTTACTTAATTGGCCTCTCAGAGTTGGTAAGACAACTCCCACCTTTTTATACTCTCTGTATGTGTGTATATATATATCTCCTCAATCTATGTTCCATTCTATGCATCCGAAGAAGTGGGCTGTAGCCCACGAAAGCTTAAGCTGAAATAAATGTGTTAGTCTCTAAGGTGCCACAAGTACTCCTGTTCTTTTTGTCTCAGAAAAGTATCTCACCTATAACAACTTCTTATCATCACCAGCGCCCAGGGCCAGGATTCAGCTTTTATGGATTTAAAAAAAAGCACCGTCCTTTTTTCTCCCTCTATGCTGGATAACAAAATATCTTTCTCCCTCCTTCTTATAGTCCAGTAAACCTTTGAAATGAATTCCTGCTGTTTGTTCTCTGGAGTGCTACTGCCATGTTGCTTTTCTCAACCTCTTGTTAAAATGCTTTTCTAGTTGACTTCAGATGCAAATGAACTCCTATTAAATTTGACTTCTCTTGCTGCCTTTACATCAGAGCTATAGGCAGACAGCTATGTCAACATTCCTTTACCTGAGAAAAACTTGTTTATTCACTCTGGCTGGTTATGAAGTTTAAACATATTTTTAGTACATACATGCAACTTCTTGCATCACACCCATACATACATCGCATGATGCTTATGATGACCAGCACATTATAAGCCTTTATATGATACCTTACGTGACAGTCTTGTATTAGGTGTAGTGAGTTTATCAGGCCTGACAGGCGTTGCTGTTACATGCCTGTGAATCCTTTGCCAGTTGACACTGAGGAGCTCTTGGAGTCATAGGTAACTTGCCACAAAAAGAGGAAAACTGTTTGCATCAATGTAATCACCTTCCTCCAATAAGAGCACTAGCATATCAGTTGGTGTCCCTAAGATACACCATTGTGAGATTGCCTTTCCTCAGTAGAGCTAAGTACTTGCCCACCGTCATCCCACATCGTTGCTGTAGACTTGATGGACCACCAACAGTACCTGCCCAACACCAATCAGAATTTTCCTACTCCGAAGAAGGCTGCCCTCCTGGCCTAAAGGACCTACCTGCCCTCAGCTATTTTAAAGGTGCCAGATAACTGCCTTTCTCACCCCTACTTTTAGTAACAATGCCTCTGCCCCATGGAGGCAAGTGATGGAGAGTTTGGTTCTTAGAAGCGAGCATAGATGGCAGACTTTTATAGGCATTTTATAGGCGTGGGGAGCTCATCCCCACCCCCACCCCCGGCTGTAACAGCCATTTGGGGAGGTGCAGCAGACATTATTGAAAATGAAATAATGCAAATTGTATGGTGTTCAGATTTTCAGAGGGGCCCAAGCTACAATCCCAGACTAGAACTTTCCTTATCTTTGGTGATATTCAAACCTGTATCTGAACTTTGTGGCTGGCCCTTATCTCTGTAGTAGGCTAAGTCAAGAGAGTGAAGCACTGGTCTGTTTTATTTTAAAAGTTACAGCCCATGCTTCTAAGAGTGAACCTTTGATCATGTCTTAATGTTTTAAGAAGAGGGGTCCTTATGAATATCTGACCTTTCCTTTCTATCCAGGCAGCTAAAACTCTCTTCCAGGCCTTCATAATTCCCTGTCTTGGACTCCCATCGATCTATATCCTCCCCACTGCAACATATTCAAAATGCAGCCACTAAGCTTATCTTCTATCTCTGTTGCTTTTACCCTTTCCCCTCTGTTTGACTCCCTCCACCGGCTGCCCCTTTTCCCACGACATGCAGCTGAAGGTTTGTGTTCTCCCCTTGAAGGCCCTTCCTGACTTTTCTGCTCTTTACACATCCACTCGCCTCCTAATGCCTCTGCTCTGCCAGGAATGCCAGCCTTAACCCTCTTTTTGCAGAACCACCTTTTTGTCTTTTTCCACACCATCCCTTGGTCTTTGTTATACTATCTCTAAACTACCTCAGAAAGCCATTAACCTCTATCTCTCGAAATCCCTCCCCAAGAGCCACATCTTCCATGATGCCTACAAGACATTAGCCAGCTAATGCTGGTCAGGTCAAGGAGCCCCTGAAGACTGTCAATGTTAAACTTACTTTTATTTTATTTTAGCTCTCTCCCAGCCCCCTTTGTGTGTAGCTTGTCTTCTCAAGCCCTGTCTACACTATGAGCCAGGGGTGTGATTCCCCCGCTCATGTATATATGCTTGCACTAGCGCTTGTTGAACTAGTGCGAATATAAATAGTAGTGTAGCCATGGTAGCCCAGGCAGCAGAGCATGGCTTAGCCGGGATGAGTACAAACCTGCCTGAAACCAGTGGGTAGGTATTTAGCATGACTAAGCCATGGCCCCGCTGCCTCTACCCACGCTGCCATGGCTACACCGGTATTTATACTCACATTAGCTCAATGAAAGTATGTGTACCTAAGCAGGGGAATCACACCCCTCGCTCGTAGTGTAGACATAGCTTCAGACTGTGAGTTTGTTGAAGGATGGACTCTCTCCCTGGGCATGTGAACAGTGCTTAGTGTACCATGGGAGCTGGTGGGATATCTATAAAAATAATATTGTAATTCAGAGGGCTAATTCCCCACTCAGTTACTAGCAGGGGTCCCTGCAGGTCAATGGCTACTCGCTCCATTGCTGTCCCTGTATAGTACTGGGGCATCAGTGGCCTGGATCTTCCAGAGAGTCCCTTTTATCCGCCCCCCCCAACCTCCTGCATCAGCTCTTCATATCTAACCCGCCTGTATCACATCAGGGGTGTTTGAAGGAACAAGATGAGACCCCATTGTCTAAAACTCCAAACCAGCTTGAATGCAGCCGGAACCCTTGCACAAACAGCAGGGCCTGCTTCCCCTCGAACTGGCAACTAGCAGTACCCTCCACCACACAAACACTTTGTTTCTATTTCTTTGGCCCCAGCCTCTCTCTCTCAACCCACAACCACCTGCACCCCAGCCAGAGGTGGAGGGGAAGCCCTTTACAATATTACTGTATCCATTAGGGCACAACATAGCATGAGAATTCTATCTCCACGGGGAACTACCATACATAGAATAAAGACATTTGGCAGCAGGATTTGTGTAGGGTGTCGGGGTGCGCCACTCACCACTGATCTGGTGCTTCCTCCTGGTCACTCTGGAGATTAGCTACAGAGATCAGTGTTGCCTTCCGTGGCTTGCACACTGTTTTTCTGTCCCTCTCACAAGTGTGCAGCTCCTCTTCATGACAGCCCTCCAACCGGGTCACTCAGTGTTCTCTTCCGGGTTAGCAAAATCCCTTCTTTCTAGTGGTCCTCTCTCTGCCCCATGGTGCAACTCCCATGTAGCTGGTAGGGGAACCCAGGCCTGCCTTCTACAATAGGTTCCAATCCAGGAACCCTCAGCGTAGCAGTCCTGGACCTTCCTCACTCCTCCTTCCCTGGATTGATTCCTACCACATCTGGTGTGACTGCTGCTTGCCTCCCTGCAGCCTGTGAAGTTAATTGGCCTGTGTCCCCACCTTAACCCCTTTCAATCCTGTGTGGGATGGTCACCCCATCACATAGGGATAAAGTGAATTTTTAAAATCAAATAGTCCAAAAAGTAGTGTGAGAGACACTTCATAATTCTAATTAATTTATAGCCACACCACCAGTGACATCCACTGTTGTTTTCTCACTTAGGGCTGAGAAAAATTAGTGCAATTACACACGTTCCTTCTCGCTGATAGAGCCTGCCAAATCAGACTCAACAAATTAAGACAATTAGCAACAAGCAGTGAGATGAGTTGATCCTTAGTGGCAAAAAGATACCTCATGCTTGGCTTTTTCTTATTGGCACATGAAGGTTCTGTCTGGCAGTGGGCACCAGCTGCATTTACTACATCACTAGGGACAGCATTAGAGCACTTAGATCTTATTACTGCTTAGCAAAACCTAAAGACCAGCAGGAGTACAGAGTGCTGGGGTGGTGCTGATGTTTGGAAAGCCGAAGATAAATTTTATTTATTTTGGTTTATACTACACGTAAAACACAACCCCACCCATCCCTGGGACTGGGCAGCCTGGATACTCCTTTACAAATGTAACAAACATAAAAGAAATGAACCAACTGCTCAGTCTGTGGCTAGGGTACTAGCCTGGAAAACAAGATACTTGGGGTTCTATTCCTGGCTCTGGTAGTGACCCGCTGGGGACCTGGGGCAAGCATTCAGTCTCTCTGTACCTCTGATGCGCATGTGTAAAATGGGGCAAATTGTGCTTCTTTTCTCCCACCCTTTGTCTTGTCGGTAAACCTTCAGGGAAGAGATGATCTCTCACCATGCGTTTGTACAGCATCTGGCACAATGGGGCCCTGATCTGGATTGTAGGCAATTGGGGAACACTTTGACCATAACAGCAACTTAAAACCGCCAAACATAAACCTCCAAAAGTCCCACTTCCCAGCCTCCTAACAAACTCAGGTTGCAAAGCAGAGCGAGGAAATTCTTGAGCTGCTAGGGCCCGTATGGAAAAAAAACCTTGATTGATCACAAGCAGAAACTATAGTTTTCTTAATATTTTATTACTACTCCTTTATGCTGAGCACTGACAGTGTGCATAGCACTGTACAGACGTTCCTCAAGCAGGTTAATCCCAAGTGCACAAGGCACAGTTGGAAAAACAGTGCAATGGGCATCACAGGGATTGGGTCTTCTTTGTGCTAGTGTCTCATGATACCCTAATCCATTGTCAGGATTGAGTTGTTATTTATATAATCCCTGTGGGCACTCTGTGGCTTTGTGAGGTTTCCATTCTGCTGCTCTGCTCTTGTTAAATGCATGTATGAGACTTTTTTTAAAAAAGGCTCAATAAGGATATGTAGAGTGCAGTGTAACTGATGGCATAATTTCACCCGACTGATGTTGCCATATGCATCTTATTCATCATCTGACCCCACAAAACCATAACTGGGAGTTACAGCAGAGCCTAGCTGAAGCCCAAGAGAGAGATTGGAGCTTCCTGAAATTTGCAAATCTCCAAGGTGACAAATATGTGATTTAAAAAGATATTGATTTATTCTGCATTATCATCTGGTTATTTGTTTTGACGAGCATAGTCTGTTTTAGTAATTATTTGTGATACTACATCACATTCTATTCATAAATGTACTGCAGAGTATTCTGTAAACATAAAGTAAGTTGTTTTATTAGGTTACCTCTCCACAGCTCTCTGCTATTAAATCATTGCTGAGGAGTGGAATGACAATTATTGGCATTGGGAATTAGCTAAGGACTACAACCAATTAGGGTGAAATCCTGGCCCCATTGCAGTCAATGGGAGTTTTACAATGGGGCCAGGATATCACCCCTAGACGAAGAACTTCGCTAATTCTTGCTTGAAGCCAGGTTCTGAGAACTTGGAAATCAATGGGCCAGATCCTCAGCAGGTGTAACCATCTGTAGCTTCATTGACTTCCGTATAGCTGAGCTTATTTACATCTCATGATGATCTGACCTCATGGAACTCCTTGTGGAGTAAGATACTACTCATTATGAGTTAGGGTACCGTAATCTGCCCCTAAGGGAGAAATAATAAAGTTCTACTCTAATTGGATGTAAATCCTTCATTGGAAGGGGATGGATAATGTGACTAAACGAGTCTTTTTAACCACTATATGATTATAGTCTTCTATGCGTTAACTAACAACAAAGTCATACACCGGAGAAAGAGTTATGTCATGACATTTTTCTTTCCACTTCATTGGAGTGTTTATTTACTTTGCCTGTTATGGCTACCTGCACTGACTATGTTGTAAAGACTTTTAGGGCCAGCTACGGATTTGAAGTGCACTGGCAAAAATCCACAATAACCTGCCTGACTCCAGTGGGCTTACTCCAGTGTGAGATCAGAATTTGGGTGAAGTTCAACTATGTGTAGGATGGCTACATAAGGTCTTCCATCACTTGGTTCCCAATTAAGCCCACAGAATGGGGCATAAGTAGAACATATGTGGTGTGCAGTCCTTCTGTACGATCTCTACACACTATACTTTTCAGCACAGTGTCTCTGGACACCTACTGTCATTTCTGTCACCTGTGCAGAGTCCCCACTAGACTACCTTCAGAAACAGAATGTCGGACTCAGTGGATTACTATTCTGTTCTCTTATGGCATTTTCCATGAGAGTTCACCTGACTGCAGAAAGTGCATGAGAAATGGAAATGTGTATTGAGGCAGCTTGTTATTGAGTTAACGTGGTTGTTAATTCAGTTGTGGGAGTGCTGTAGATTGCTGTGCTGTGCAATAATCAAATGAAATATGTTTAGAATTATGACCAGACATCTTTCATGCAGCCTCAACCTTTATGATGTTTTTATTTACCTGTAGTTAAGTGGAGGTGTGACTTCGCAGTCAATGTAGCTTGTGATATCACAGTGAACTGCAAAATTAAATCAATGCTTAATGTGCCTTGTCATAACTCTTTAAAAAACATCTAGCAGCTTGTTTTCTACCTTATTGCCCCTGCTTTGTCTGAGCTTTTGTTATGGTCTCTGCTGTGCTACTCATAGTGTACTTATGTATCCAGATCATCAGCAGGGGTAAACTGGAATAGCTCCATTGACTTCATTTACGCCAATAGCCCATTTGGTGTAATAATAATATTAGCACTTATATGGGACTTTACAAAAGGGGTCGCACTGCCTCTATCACTGTATTATGAATCACTATTATACCACACTACAGTACAACATACTATACTCATACACTCTATGCAGTATGGTATTATATTCTACTCACAGGAGTCATTTCCAATCTATCGCTCCCTTCCTCATGTGTGTAATCATTACACCTGCATATTGGGAGACTATACCATAGAAAGACTATTATAAATAATCTTCAGATAGTAATGATTCTCTGGCTTCCCTTCTCGTTACAATCTTTAGTCAAAAAACTGGATGAATGTTTACCATGCCTGTTCCCATTCCAATCTTTGTAATGATGTGATTACTTTAAAATGTAGTGAAATATTTTAGATTCTTCTTTGAGAATATAGCACACTTCTTCCAGCTTTATATGTAGAGTGTGTGTTATACTGTCAGTATAGTGTAGTTCCTCACTATTCCTATGAATAAAAGTTTGCCGGATTGGGTTCTTAAAAAGTTTCCAGAGGGACAATAGTCAAAGCACCAAAGGTATTTAGGAGCATACATCCTATCCAGTGGGACTTGTACAGCAACATTCTTAAAGTTTTTTTGGAATCTCTCCTGCAATGAGGATCATCAAGGTAGCTAAGGCTATGTCTACACTACTGCAGTAAGTTGACCTATACTACGCAACTCCAGCTATGTGAATAATGTAGCTAGAGACGACATACCTTAGGTTCAGTTACTGTGGGGTCTACACCGTAGGGGGGTCAATGGGCGAAACTCTCCCATCACCTTACCTTACTTTTCTGATCGGGGGTAGAGTACAGGGGTTGACTGGAGAGTGATCTGCTGTCGATTTGGCAGGTCTTCATTAGACCCACTAAATCGACCGCTGGTGGATCAATCTCAGAGTGTCTATCCCGGCTTTAGTGTACATGTAGCCTAATAATATAATATATGGAGATATACCTATTTCATAGAACTGGAAGGGACCCTGAAGGGTCATCAAGTCTAGCCCCCTGCCTTCACTAGCAGGACCAAGTTACAGATTTTGACTCAGATCCCTAAGTGGCCCCCTCAAGGATTGAACTCACAACCCTGGCTTTAGCAGGCCAATGCTCAAACCACTGAGCTATCCCTCCCTAACCTAACCTCAACTTTTTTCCTAGACTAGACAAAACCATCCATGAAACAGGACTACACATGGGACCAAGACTTGAAGGACCTAGCCTTTGTCTCTAAAGCATCCTGTGACAAGGATAAATCATACATCTTGTAAAAATGCATTTCCTTGTACCTTTGTTGAAATTTCTTACCTACCGGATTAATGGAGTTTTCCTTCTCTTTTGCATTGTGAGTACAATTTTCTTTTTCTAATTTTTTTGGCTCCTTTCTTGGTGTCTCTTTGGTTTGCAATGTGTGTGTCTAATTTGAAAAGAAAAACTCATCTCAAGAAGACCATTGAAATCATTTTCTCTGTTCTGGTGAATGATGTATGTTGTTCCAAAGGTCACCTGAACACCTTCAGACCCAGAACATCTCTTTTTTTTCACTTCTGTGGCTAGCATCACTTACTAGGAAGCATTGTTCACCTCCACCATGTGTGTCGGTATTTCATTACAGTTACTGGATTTGATTCTATCTTCTGTGCATGACTGAGCAGAAATGGTTCCTGACATATTCTCTGGGTGTCAGCTTGCACTGTGTTTCCGGCAAGATTTGCATTTGTTGGAGCCTTCCTCACCTCTTGTTCGTATGTTCTGAGGGCTGTTGTTGGGCATTCAGGAGAACATGCCTGTCAACATTTCTGAGGCTATAGGTAGATGATGCATTACTGGTGAACAGTCTGGATTTTTGTTTCTTTTATTCTTTATGTGCTGTTTCTAGAGAGAGAATAACAAGCAACCACTATATCACTGCAAGAAAAATAAACATGTCACCTTAAAGGAGCATAGTATTCCCTTGATTTTTTTTTTCTGCTTTCAGTTACATTCATTGGGCTAGATTCACTAGGACAGGATGGTTGGCTGTGCCCCCAAAGTAATACATCTCAATGTACACTCCTAGTACCTTAATATTCCAACTGCTGTGCAGGGTGAATTCTACTGAATAACACCAAGCTTCTGGGGGCGGGGGAGGGAGGAGAAG
Organism: Trachemys scripta elegans; assembly: GCF_013100865.1. NCBI lineage: Eukaryota > Metazoa > Chordata > Testudines > Emydidae > Trachemys > Trachemys scripta. The sequence continues at coordinate 129,371,794 of NC_048302.1, forward strand.
GGGAAGACAATGCCTTCTAACAGGATGGGGGTGGGTTTAAGACTCCTGAACAATACAGTGCTGCTTTCCCAGGGGTGTTCTGCCAGGGCTGGGTGGCAACTGTAGTATATGGCAGGGGCTTCATAACACCCCCCTGGTAGAGGCTTGCTGAAGGGATGCACTAATGCATCTCACAGCTACCCTGGCTACATCTTCTACCCAGCCAGCAGCATCTCCTTTTGGGGGCCATGCTAAACCCATCCATTCTCCTTTCCCCACCCTGACACAATCAAGATTGCATACACTTTTCTTTTCAGAAGACTTGCTGGTTTAGGTTCCTGTACTAGATACCATGGTGACAGCTGTATTAGAAATACCTGTAGACATGAATAGATGGGAAGCAAAGAGGGCATTCTTCTTGTCCTTTATACAGAGAATGCCAGCGACAATAAAGTACTGTACTGCTGTATTTTCAATGTAACTTTCTGGGTAGGAATCAAAGAAGCTAAAGATTCAGCACTGCATCTTCCATTTAATTTCTGGTGTCACATTACATATAGCAAAAATAGATATTTTAGGATGCCCATGTTCAGGAGAACATACTGTAGGGCAATGATTCTCAACCAGCTGGGTACAGTGATGGGCCATCGGCAAAGCTCAGGTGTGCCATGAGATCCAATTTCAGTAAGCGAAATGTGTTAAATAACTGTGCCTTGCTCAAGGCTGTATGAGCCCAGGGCCTCACCCTGGAGTAAAACAGTGTCCTGAGAAAAGTCGTACCTGTGAACAAATCCCTTTTGCCATGTGAAATTCTCCCTCCCCTGAGCTAGGTGTGGAAGGGAGAAAAGGTTTCATAGATTCCCAGGCCAGAAGGGACCACTGTGATCATCCAGTCTAACTTACTGTAGGAATTCAGAATTATTTCTTTAGTTAGCTGCGGCCTCCCCTCATGGTTTTCCCTTCCACTGAACCACCAGTGGTTCAATTTCCAAAGGATGCACAGACGCATGCCATTGCTTTTTATATTGTTTATATTATGTCATGTTTTTAGACCCAATGCGTGCTTCTTCTGGCTGCTTTTGCATTTACAAATTGATCTGACTTAATGCTATCTTTGTTCTAAATATTTCACCACAGCAGCTCCAACTTGTATGGTCAAATTTAAGTTAGATTTAATTTCTGCCACATACTTCATATCTGCGGGTTGTAATTTGATTGTGAGAAACTCTCTAGTCTGAAACCTCTTTTACGGTGCTTCAGACCAGAAATGCATACTTTTTTTATGTATTGTTTTTATTCAGGTTTAGCTATTCTTAGAGAATTACTGATTAAAGTCACCAAATTAGCTAACTGTGATTCAGAGATGGCTTTATGACGTTTGCTCAAGTACTTAACTATCTTTAAACTCAGAATACATGCATAGTTCTTTCAGAAATACATCATGGCCCATGATGCTCATAAGAACAGCATAATTGGAAGACAAAGAATTAGAGCAACAGTCTTCAGATGGGGGTGGGGGAACAAAACAGTTCAACCTGGATGGTGTTTTGGAAACCTGTCTCTGTAAAACAGGTGTTACCAATCTGATCAGGACAAGCACTGGAAATCAGTGTTTAGGACACTGAATGTGTTAGGGCTGAGATGTAGGCAACTGGGTCTAATAGTTGGAGAAAGAGTCAAGCCAAGGGTCAGAAGTCTAGCCAAGGGTCAGAGCTGGAGGCAGACAATCAAGCCAAGGGACATAGCCATAGTCAGAGAACAGGGGGAGGGTCAGGAACAAGACAGGGATCCAGGCGTTACACTGGAACATGCCTTCCTGACTAATAGCCAGGTAGAGCGCTGCTGTGCAGACAACTTTGTGTGCCTTTCTTTGGGTTCAAATAGGGTACCCTAACCAACCAGAGTTCAAGTTGTTCCTCCAGTCAGGCTCAGGCCTCCCTGATGTAACTTCAGGTTTTATTGTCTCTCCTGCTCAGTTAGTTAGTAGCAAGTTGCTGGGTGGGAGCAGGGCGGTGACAGTCAACTGGGAGCCTTGAGGGGACAGGTTCAAGAGTTGTGGGGTCATGACAAAATGTCCTCATCTCCATATGACATCAAGGTATCTCCTTGATAGAGAACTATTTTGTAAATATTAAAAACGAAGCTGCCAACATCTAATGTGAAAGATAGAGGAGCAGATACACAAGGGACTACATCACAGAGTATAGTGTTTGATGGGGGTCACTGACCACTGTGACCACAAACTGAGGAATAATCACCTCACCACTTCCTATTCCTAGTGCAAGCTGGGCTTTTTCAATGTGATTTTCACAAATAAAAGCACATAGAACCTTATAAATAGGTATATAAAATAGTTATACACAATTGTACCCCACCCCCACACCAGGAAAGGCATGGGGCAATATATATATCTCTGTTAAGGCATAGGTCATGTAAGTAGCCATCTAGGGTGCTGATTTTTTTTGATGTGCTTCTGACTTTCATGTCTGTTTGCTTCTTTAAGGCTGCCCCACCCTGACTCCAGAAGCCCTGGTGGGAGAAGCTGCACCATGACTAGCATGGCTTCACCTGGCCACCTTCTAGGTTTGCAAACCCTCCAGGATTGTCCTGGAATCTCCAGGAATTAAAGATTAATCTTTAATTAAAGATTAATGCCATGTGATGAAACCTTCAGGAATATGTCCAACTAAAATTCTCAACCCTACCACCTTCCCTCAGCTTCCACAGCTGGGAGGAACAGGGCTCTGCCCCACCAGAATGTCCTCAGGTGACCTGTCCTCCTTCCCCTGTCCCCCATGCAGCTCCCTGGACAGCTTTCAGGAAAAACACCACTGAAATGTCCAGCACCAGCTCTGAGCTACATGTGACACACTGTTTGGAACCTTTCTATGTTAATGACCCTCTGTGTGGTCTAAGAAAACTGGCTTGACCTCTCTGTCTCAGCTTGTGCCTCTGTGAAATAGGGATAATAACATTTACCTAGCATGTGTGCGTGTTCAGAGGATTAGTTACTGAATGTTTGTTCAGTGATATGAAAATACATAGAGCCATGTGAATGCAAAATAGGAGTCTGCAGAATAATTCCTAATAGTAAAAACTTTTCACAGAAAGAAAAAAATGCAGTAAAAATTAGAGATAGTTTCCCTTAGGAATGAATTGGAGATAAGCATAATGGTGAGACACCATTGAAACAGAGGTACGTATTGCATATATCATGATAAAATGTCATAAAGTAAGAGAAGTCTGCATTCATGGAAATTCAGGCAAGGTCCATCACTGGAGGCACCCTAAATTGAGAGATTCATGGTTACAGGCTTGCTAAGATCAGTGTGGATGTCTTGCTGCATGGGGACTTCTTATAAAACACTAAACTTTAGACATTTTCTGACACTCTAGCTTTAGGCCTTCTTGTAATGGCAATTTGTCTGCTCTACCAAATGCACACATTAGGAGGAATGTTTGCTTACCTTTTGATGCAGGGTGGAGGAGAGCAGAGGGATGAACATTAATTGGTTAGTACAGAAAATGTGTCCATCGCTGTGCCTGTGTTTTGGTGAGGTACTTTTTAGGGTTGTTTCTTCACTATAGTCGATCCACTAAAATTTTTGTTGTTGTTTTAAGATACTGAAGAGAATTTTCTAGGTTGTTAAATTCAATGACTGTTGGGGGAAATTTGCTGTCCTACATTTTGGAGAAGAAGGACTTTCTTGTAGTCAAGGCACTGGACTGGGATTCAGAAGATTTGAGTTTAATTTCTAGTTCTGCCACAGGCTTCTAACCTTAGTTAAGTAATGAAGGGTGATGAAGCGCTTAGGAGTAGTGTCACAGTAGCTAATGGTAATGAGGATTTGGAAATAGAAATGACAATATCCAAGGTGGAAATCAAACTCAGACAGTTTAATGGGACTAAATTGAGAGCCCAGATAATCTCCATCTCCGAATATGAAAGGAACTGGCACATGAAATGGCAAGCCAAATAGAAAAGATTTGTAATGAATCAATAAACTCAGGGGTTTTACCCTAAGGACTGGAGACTTGCTAATATAAGTCCTATTTTTAAGAGAGTGAATACAAGTGATCCAGGAAATTACAGGCCTGTTAGTTTGACCTCAATTGTATACAAGGTCTTAGAACAAATATTGAAAGTGAAAGTAGTTAAGGACATAAAGGTAAATGGTAATTGGGATAAAATACAACATGGTCTTACAAAAGTAGATTGTGCCAGGCCAACCTGATCTACTTTGAGAAGATAACTGCTTTTTTAGACAAAGGAAATACAGGAGATCTAATCTACCTGGATTTCAGTAAGTCATTTGCTACATTTCCACATGGGAAATTATTAGTTACATTGGAGAAGATGGAGATTAATATGAGAATCAAAAGGTAGATAAGGAATGAATTAAAGAGGAGACTACAATGGGTCATACTGAAAGGTGAACTGTCAGGCTGGAGGGAGGTTACTAGTGGAGTTCCTCAGGAATCAATCTTGGGGTCAATCTTATTTAATATTTTTATGAATGGCCTTGACACAAAAAGTGGGAGTGTGCTAATAAAATGTGCAGATGACACAAAAGTTGGAGGTATTGCCAATATAGAGGAGAACAGGAATATCATACAAGATAATCTGAACAACCTTGAAAACTGGAGTAATAGAAATGGGATGAAATGTAATAGTGCAAAGTGCAAGCTCATGCATTTAGGGACTAACAACAAGAATTTTGCTATAAGCTGGGAATTTATCAGTTGGAAGGGACAAAGGAGGAGAAAGACCTGGATGTATTGGTTAATCACAGGCTGACTATGAGCCGCCAGTGTGATGCGGCCGTGAAAAATGCTAATGCGGTCCTTGGATGCATCCGGTGAGTTATTTCTAGTAGAAACAGGGAAGTGTTAGTACCATTATACAAGGCACTGGTGAGACCTCATCTGGAATACTGTGTGCAATTCCAGTCTCCCATGTTTGAGAAAGATGAATTCGAACTACAACAGGTGTAGAGAAGGCCTACTAGGATGATTAGAAGAATGGAAAACCTACCTTATGAGAGGAGACTCAAAGGCTTGTCTTGTTTAACCTAACCAAAAGAAACCTGAGGGGAGATATGATTGCTCTCTATAAATACATCAGAGGGATAAATATCAGGGAGGGAGAGGAGTTATTTAAGTTAAGCATCAATGTAAACACAAGAACAAATGGATATAAACTGGCCATCAAGAAGTTTAGGCTTGAAATTCGACAAAGGTTTCTAACCATCAAATGAGTGAAATTCTGGAACAGCCTTCCAAGGGGAGCAGTAGGGGCAAAACACCTAACTGGCTTCAAGACTGCACTTGATACATTTAGGGAGGGGATGGTATGATAGGAATCCCTACAATTACATGATCTGCTACTGCTAGCAACAAATATCTCCAATGGCTGGTGATGGGACACTAGATGAGGAGGGCTCTGAGTTACTAAGGGAGAATTCTTTCCTAGGTGTCTAGTTGGTAGGTCTTGACCACATGCTCAGGGTTCATATTTGGGGTCAGGAAGGAATTTTCTGCCTGGTCAGATTGACAGAGATCCTGGGGGGGTTTCGCCCTTCTCTGAAGCATGGGGCACAAGTCACTTGCAGGTTTAAAGTAGTGTAAATGACAGATTCTCTGTAATTTGAAGTCTGTAAATCATGATTTGAGAACTTCAGTATCTCAGCCAGAGGTTATGGGTCTATTACAGGAGTGGGGGGTGAGGGTCTATGGCCTGCAATGTGCAGGAGGTCAGACTAGATTATCACAATGGTCCCTTCTGGCCTTAGTCACTTAATCCCTCTGTGTCTCAGTTACTTATCTGTACAATGGAAATAATATTTCTTATCTCCCACACTTTGTCTCCTCTCTTGTTTATTTAGATTTTAAGCTCTTCAGGCTAGCGACAATTTCTTATTATGTGTATGTACAACACATAGAATGGGGCCTTGATCTTACTTTAGGCCCTAGGTTTTCCACAATGCAAATGACAACAACTTGTAATGTTTTCTTTGCTAAATAAAAACAATTTTTCAGAGGCAATGTTACACTTTCGGTGTCATCTTTTGAAAGCAGAAATTTAGCTCCATGGTTTTCTATTTCTTTTTTTTTTTTTCATTGTGAGTGACAGCTCTTCCAGGACTGTTTAGAAACTCAGAAAATGGTGCTTTTGTCCTTTTAGATCTACCTGATTTACTGGGGTCTTTTTACAGTTTGATTAAGATTAATTTGATTAAGACATGGATTCCCCTGCAGTGTGTCTCCCTGGTTCATTCTGGTGTGAAAAATGTTTTGCAGCTGATTTGTATATGTTTGGTGGGGAAATGATGGAATAACAACAGAGACTGTGCGGGGGGGGGGGGGGTAAGGGAAGCTGATTCTGGTTGTGTACGCATTGTTTAAAATAAGCACCTTTTCACTGTCCGAACAGTATAGAAGGGCCATAGCATAGCGAAAATCAGGGCAGCGGTTTTCTGTTCTCCACATTGTATGGACAGAGCAAAAAGGGATTCCCAGCAATCCGGTATCAATATGTCTCAATCCTGTTCTAAAGTGTTACCCGGGGTTCTTTCAACCCAAAGCTCTCGTTAACTTTTACTCTGTGCAAGGTGGTGTCAGGAAATAAATCAGGGGAGATACGGCCGTCTGACCGATAGATGGCTGGCACAAACAGGACAACACAAAAGTTCTTTCACTTAAAGCTAAACTTTATTTAGTCTCAAACACTTACACACCTCCGCAACAGGTTAGTAGAACACCCCCAACCCTTGATAATTACCAAAGTTGAGTGTGGCTTTCGAGTGACACAGCGGCAGGCTTCCGGTGGCCAAATCTTCTGTCTGATGATGGGGACGGCAAGATATAGCCAGAAAGAGAGTCCAAAAGAGTCCAACTACCTCAAACTTTTCCCCCTTATTTATACATTAGTAATAGAATGACGTGTCCTTTAAAGAAAACTTGTTAAGTAAGCAGTTTCAATGGTCGAGTAAGAGGTTCCTTCTGATTATTGATTAACCAGGTGTGGGTTTTTCCACAGTTTGCAGCTTTGAGGCCCCAATAGACATTCCTGGGGCACATCCTGCTCTTCTAAAATGCATGTATCAGCAACTTCAACACAATTCTTATCAGGAAAGACACGGGGTCAAGCTGCCCTTTCTGTGGCACCCCAAACCCCCTCCCCTCCTGCCTTGGTTAAGCTAAGCCTGCTGATGAGGCTGCTTTTAGCAATAAGCCATAGTGGTTTCAGGCACTTTACTGATTTGCCAAAATCTCCCCGTACAATAGGGACCACCTCTAAGGATGAGAGCATAACTCATGCCTGTTCAAATATTACTCTCTTTGCTAAGACTGCCAACTGGGGGGGCCATCTGGTAATGATCATTACACTTTTGTAAGTCACATGTATTTAAAAACTGGACTCACTGAATTTATACAGGGGATATCAGGCCAGCTGTCCACACTAATCCATAATGACATGTTTCAGATACTCATTTCTGCACGATATAATAACCACAGACGCTGTAAGAGGAAAAGTCGACCCTAACCTTTTTGAACAGATTACTCCCAATAACAGAGAGAACAGCCCAATTTTTTAAACAGGCAGCCTTAGCTTACCGTATTCCAACATTTCCACTAAAATATAGATTTATTAACCTAAGGGGAAATGTTGATTTGGAGCTATTAGAGGTCTAATGCTTCCATATAGCTGAGACATTCAATTAATTCTATACATTTATCTGACTGCTGGCAAAATTACTTTGGAAGTCTGGCCTTTCATACAAAACATCTCACATGCTGCTCCTAAATGCAAAATGTGATGAAAATTAAAAATAAAGTGAATTCCTACAAGACTGTAATAGTAAATGATGTGCATTACAATACATAAATCTATATGTCTCCATCAGTGCACACAATTCATTTTATGGATATTTTGACACTCCCTTGGTGGGAATCAGGCAATGAGAAACATTAGCATTTCCAATTTAGTTGATATCCAGGCACCAGAAAGACTTCGGGGGAAATTCTTTGCAAGGCACAATCCATGTAGTTAAAACAAAACAAAACAATTCCAGCATTATATTATTGTATACGATTGGCGGGGGGAATCATGATCATATTATTGGAGGTGGATGGGTACGGGGTGGAGTGGAATCTGTTCAAGCCCCTATACAAAGCAAAAGAAAACAAAGTACTTAAGCAGAATAACTACTAATTTCTTAATGCAAGGCTTTACATTATTGGTAAAGAGTCTATATTTGGAGTCCGGTCACTTCAGTCACAGACCTAGCATATACATTTTCATAGGAGGCTTATGTAGCTGATGCTTAAAACAGGAGAAATGTATTAATCTTAACTAAGTGTGCTCCTTGATTGGCTTCTCTTCCCACTTACTCCTGTTTTACATCACGGTATCTGTGTTGATGTCAAGGCGTTGACTGCTGTTCTACACTGGCGTAAGTCGGTGGCGAATTGGGCCTCTTGTCTTCTGCATAACAAACCCAGCATAACTCCTGCTATTTAAAGAAGCAGTGGAAGAATTTGTGCATGTAAAAAGAAATAGGCCAACAGGACTTTTCACAGGTGTTTTTTGTTTGTTTGTTCTGTTTTTTGTGAAAAATGGAAGCAAACATAAGCTGTTGTTTGCCTTTGCAGGTTTGCTCAGTTTCACCTATCATCAAAAAGACGGTTTAAAAAAAATGCACATCACAGCAGAGCAGTGACAACTGCTGGTCATAGACTAGATTCCACTTGACTGCACGATGGTTAAGTAAGTCAAGCAGGGAACTAAGAATCAAGCTTCTAACAGGGGAGTGTCGGGTTCTCACATAAAATACAAATCTCTTACCATCTCTGTGTCTCATCTTATCAGTCTGTAACTTGAACCTAATGTAACCCATGCACCTAACTGGAAGTTATGTCTTTCAGAGATCTAGAGACAAGAAGTGTGTGGGTGGTGGGGAGAGGAATGAGTTGTGCCTGGGTCATTGATGCTCTGCAGATGCCCAATTAGCATTCCACTCCCAAACGTTTCTGGACTTGGGGGTGGTAGTTTAGGGCATGCTCAGTAGGTTCCCTTGTAGCTGGATTAATAGACTCCACCGAGGCCAAGTAGTCAGGGCAGCTGCTTTACAAAAGGATGTGTGAGCAGAGAGAAGCTCAGTGTCACAGGAGCAGAAAATAGGCGGTTTCCCCCCGATTCTTGATAATAGTGTTAACTTTCCGACAGAAAAGCCCTGGCAGTATTAGTTGTAGAAAGAGAAAATTGGGAGGGAAAATTAATTTATTTCATTTTAATTGTATACCTTGAATGTTGTTTGATTTTAGCCAAATTGTTTTAGTCAAATTGTCTTACCCAGTCAGGTTCACTCACTCCTTTCTTGTTTAACTATGATGATGAGGAAAGAGTCATTGATGTTTTCTATTCTTAGTTTTGCATTTGTCTTGTAACAGGGTTATTCATTTGCACACTTAATACTGATTGGTTGATTAATTAGTTAGCTGACGAGCTACTTGATTCCACAGTCCAGCAGAGGAAGAGAAAGAGTCTGTGTGTTTTCCAAATGAAGATCTCTGCAGGCAAGAAGAGAGAAGATATTACTGCAGTGCTTTCGACTCAGCAGACGGTATAGAGTTGATGAACAAAGACACTATTTGAAACTCAGGTGAACTCAACCTAAGCTTTAGGAACTCTGAGTTACTTCTCAATGGGGGGCGGGAGGGGCTTGACACTGACTGGTTTAGATTTAATTTGTTTTAGTTTTATATTTATAACTGTGAAGATAATGTGTGTGGATTATGAAGTAGCTTTTTTGTTTAGTAGAAATTAAGCTATTCTGTTTTTATCACTATACATTTTTATAAAATTGGTACTTAAGAATTAAATTCATTCCTCTGGTTCTCTTGGGACTTGATTGTCTTGACTTGACTTGGAGCACTAGGAGAGGAGCAGTGAAGTAAACTCTGGCCCAGCCAAAGGTTACACTAAACCCCCACAAGGTTGTTTTGAAGCTTAATTAATTCATTGTAAAGCACTTTGGCATCATTGTGTAGCCCCTGGTCAGTACGTGCTATGTCTTTCTCTGTGCTCAACCCACAAAGCTCGTAGCTAGATAGCTGAGGCCCCATATGCAAGTTGTGATGAGCTTATCCTTTTAGCTTTGGAAGTCCCTGGTTCAGTTCCTGGTATTGGTCAATATGGCAACCATCACAACTGCATGAAGCCTGCCATGTAAATGCAAGTAATTAATATAATATAGCAGGCTACTAACTCATTATCCTCTTGCAAAACCTTCCTTGAAACACTCCTATTCTATCATGCCTACAAAAATCTTGACAATGGTTAAGCTCTTGGTGTGATGAGTACACAGCCTGTCATGCTGGCCAATACTTTCCTCTTTGTTTCTTTGTGTTCCCTCCATTCGTCTACCTATAGCCATCTGTTGCTTCTTGTCTTGTACTTGGATTGAAAACTCTTTGGGCAAGGATTGTCTCTTTTGTCTGGGTTTGTGTAGTGTTTTGCATAACATGGTCCTGGTTTGATCTGAGCAAAACATTTTGTCTGAACATTTTTCAGCAAAAAGTACAGATTTGGCCAGACCGAAATGTTTTGGAAACGTGTGTCGCTTTTAAAAAATGTTTTGAAATGGTTTTGGTTCCTTTTATTGTTGAAAATATTCAAAAATGGACAAAATCACAACATGTTGTTTGACCCAAAATTAATGTTTTTGATTTGCTGAAAACTTCAGCGTTATTTATTTATTTATTTTCGTCCAACACAAAATGATTTCTTTTAGGCTTTTTGAAAGTGCCAACAAACTGAAAGAAAACTTTATTCACACAGCTCTAGTCCTGGTCCATGACCTAGCCTCCTACGTGCTATGGAAATACAATTAATTAACAATAAAAATAATCATATTGCTCAAATGCCAAGTATTGTTTACACTTCTACCTGATACACAGATTGGAGCGGAAAAGAGGCAGAAAGCTCGTATGGAGACTTGAAGAGAAAAATAAATAGAAATGCTCAGAACAAATATTGAAAGGCTAAACTGGTGTGGTGCAGTGTTTTTATACTGCTGTTATATTTCTGGTATGGTTCCAAACAGATCATAACTTTTTTTTCCGATTTCCCCATCAGTACTCGCAAAGAGAGTGGTTCAGCAATAATCCAGTACTAATGAAATTTAGCACTTGGAAATCATAACAGCACTTTGCTCTTCAAAGTGCTTAACTAAAGTTAATTCCAGCCATTAACAATGTATCAAGGGTATTGGTAGATTCTCTGACACTGACAACCTTTAAATCAAGATTGGGTTTCTTTAAAAAAAAAATGTGCTGGTGACTATGTGGGGGAAGTTCTGTGGGCTGTGCTATTCAGGAGGCCAGATTAGATCATCACAATGGTTCCTTCCAGCCTTGGAATCTTTATCAATCTATGAAAGGCCAAGTTTTCAGGGGCTGAGCACCCACACCTGAAGCCATCTTTTTTCAAAATAGCTCTTTAATTTAGCTCACCTAAATTAAACGACTAGATTTTGGAAAAGCATACCCAGCAGCTCCCTGGGGTCTCATTCTTTAAATTGGCTCCAAGCACTGGTTGAACTCAAGTAAGTGCTGGGAGATGTATTACCTAATGCCTAGATCACCAGGTTTGGAATCAGGACACCTGTTGAAATCAGGAATGGGGGCTGTGATGCTGGCAGACCAGGTGCTAGCTCATGCCAAGCTCCCTAGACCTCACTGAACACTGACAATTGCATAGCTGGAAACCTGTCTGGCTAACCTGTCTGTTAGTATGGTTAAAATAGATGTTAAATTGATGAGAATATGTTTAGAGCTGATGAGATACTTGTAGGATGTTGCATTTATTGATTTTACTTATTATATCTCTAGCCTATGGTATAAAGCTATATTGAGTGTTTGCAATTTAAAACTCCGTAATTGGGGTATGTCTACGTAGCAACTAAACACCTGTGGTTGACCTGCCTACTGTGGCCCAGGCAGTAGGGCTGTTCATTGCTATGTAGACCTTTTGGGCTTTGGCTGGAGTCTGAGCTCTGGGATCCTCCCACTTCACAGGGTTCTACAGCCCTGGCTCCACCCTGAGCCCCGATGTCTACACAGCAAAGAAATGTATGTCACGGGCCAACCATGGGTTTTTCTTTGCTGTATAGGCATATCCTGTGTATTTCACCAAACAGGAAGGAAACATTAATTAATAGGAAGTGCTGATCCTGGACATAAGCAGAGCCATTATGTAACATTAAAGCATGAAGACTTTGGTGATTTGCCGCACTTTCCCTCCCCCACCCCCCAAACACACCTGTGAACAGGAGACAGGCAGTGACACTTGTTCCATCAGTTTGAACTTTGGGAAAGGAATAATAATGCCTGACCAGAAGGAACTGTATCACTATGATGCTTGAAAGTTAGAAAGAACAAAATTTCTAAGCATAAGCAAGGGATCCCCAAGCTGTTTAGCTTGGGTTAGCCCTACAGGACATAGAAAACTTGCATATCAGAGCAGCTTCTATTACCTCTTGGAAGCCAAGACTGTAAGTCATTTGTGTGTATGTTTATCTGCTTTAACCTAGTAAATAACTCTCATTTTTTTTCCTTAGTTAATAAATCTTCATGTAGTTTACAATGGGACTGGCTAAAAGTGTTGTTTTTGGTTTGAGATTAGCGATGCAATTGAACTGGAGTAAGTGACTGGTCCTTTGGTACTGGGAGTAACCTGCATATTGTTGTGACTTGTGGTGTAAGGAGCCATCTATCACAAAGGCAAACTTGCCTGGGTGGCAAAATAAGACCAGAGTACCTCAGGGGATTGCCTGTGACTCCATGATTAGGCCGCTATAATGCTTGAGGAGTTCACACTTGTTACCTGGTTGGTGAAATCTAAGTCTAGAACTCACAGCCAATTTGGGCTTTGTGCCCTGCTTCTTGACAGTCTGCCCCAAGGTTGGCACTCATGCTCATGAGCTACTCTAGACAGTTTGACTCAGGTATCCAGAGTTCTCTGCCCCAAGGCCAGTGGCCTTGAAATTGTGCCCAGTATAGGGGACCTCTAATACCAGAGAAGATAGAAGTCAAAGACTCTCTTCTACGTTTGCTCCACTCAGTCTCTTTCCTTTCTCTCTCTCTCCTACTAGCATCCTTGTCTTTCTTTGGATTTTGGCTGGAAGGGAGAGGAAAGAAGTTTTTTTTTTCCAGGAGGAGAGGAAATGATAGTCCAGTGGTCAGCATGCTAAGGTGCTAGTTTAGGACTCAGTTGAGTTCCTTGCTCTGACATAGACTTCCTGTGTGACTTTGGCCAAATAACTTAATCTTGCTAGCCCAGATCCTCAAAGATATTTAGTCTCCTAACTTCCACTGAAATCAATGCAAGTTAGGAGCCTAAATACCTCTTCAGATCTGGGCCTCAGTTCGCCATCTGTAAAATGGGGATAATACCACTTCTCTAATTTACAGGGGTGTTGTGAGGGATAAATGCTCTAAAGAGGTGTTCAGATACTATGATGAAAGGTGACATATGCATACCTGAGATAAATGGGAAGGAGAGAGAGGAGTTCTTTATAGGGTGGCAGAACAGAGAAGACTGTAGGAAGGGGAGAAAGGAGAAGAGGGGATCTAAATAAGAGAGATGGATACTCCCAAGCAATAGGAGGGATCATGGAATAGAGGAGAAAGCATTCAAGTTCTGTGCCTCTGAAACAAGAACATAAGAATGGCCATACTGGGTCCGACCAAAGGTCCATCTAGCCCAGTATCCTGTCTTCCAACAGTGACCAATGCCAGATGCCCCATAGGGAATGAACAGAACAGGTAATCAAGTGATCCATCCCCTGTTGCCCATTCCAAGCTTCTGGCAAACAGAGGCTAAGGACACCATCCCTGTCCATCCTGGCTAATAGCCATTGATGGACCTATCCTCCATGAATTTAAATAGTTCTTTTTTGAACCCTGTTATAGTCTTGGCATTCACAATATCCTCTGGCAAAGAGTTCCACAGGTTGACTGTATGACCTTCATCTCATCCTGCTATTGTCAATCTTTCCCTCCTAAGATCTCAGTAAATCAATTAAAAGGGAAAAAACTTTATAAACAACACCCAAGATGAAGCGCAGAAATGTGCTCATTGCTCTAAAATCTTGGAGTAAGCTGTTCATGGTATATGTGGTATCCACCACAAATGAGCTACTGATAAATTACTATTGAGCACGCATGTAACTGAGACTGGCTCGTGATCACAGATATTCAGATGCTCTTAGAGCAAGTTTTTAGTTTTGCCAGCTTCAGACATTCAGACATCATGAATCTGGCTTAAAAATCTTGCACTCAGAACTGTACAGACCATAACAAAGGACATTTAGTTTAGATATATGGAAAAGCTTTCTCACTATCAAGATAGGTGACCTGTTCCATTGCTTAACTAGGGAGGTTGTGGAATTCCTGTCCATGGATGTTTTTAAGAACAGGTCAGAGAAACATCTGTCAGGGATGGTCTAAGTATTGTTTTGGGAAGATTTTGGCAAACCAGTAAAGTGCCTGAAACCACTATGGCTTATTGTTAAAAGCAACCTATTCAGCAGTCTCAGCTTCACCAAAGTGGTGGTGGTGGGGGGGGGGGGGGGAGTTTGGGGTGCCACAGAAAGGGCAGTTTGACCCCGTGTCCTTCCTGATAAGAATTGTGTTGAAGTTGCTGATACATGCATTTTAAAAGAGCAGGATGTGCCCAGGAATGTCTATTGGGGTCTCAAGGCTGCAAACTGTGGAAAAACCCACACCTGGTTAATCAATAATCAGAAGGAATCTCTTGCTTGACAATTGCAACTGCTTACTTAACAAGTTTTCTTTAAAGGACACGTCATTCTATTACTAATGTATAAATAAGGGGGAAAAGTTTGAGATAGTTGGACTCTTTTTGGACTCTCCCTCTGGATACATCTTGAGGTCCCCACCGGCAGACGGAAGATTTGGCCACTGGAAGGTTGCCGCTGTGTCACTCGAGAGCCACACTCAGCTATCAAGGGTTGGGTGTGTTTTACTAATCTGTTGCAGACGTGTGTAAGTGCTTGAGACTAAGTAAAGTTTAGCTTTAGGTGAAAGCCCTCTTGTGTTGTCCTGTTTGTGCCAGCCATCTATCGGTCGGACGGCTGTGTCTCCCCTGATTTATTTCCTGACCCCACCTCGCACAGAGTAAAAGTTACCAAGAGCTTTGGGTTGAAAGAATCCCAGGTAACAGTATACTTAATCCTGCCTCAGTGTGAGGAGATGGTCTATATGACCTGGGAAAGTCCCTTCCAGCCCTCCATTTCTATGATACTATATAACAAGATGGTCCCTTACTTCCTAGCTTACAATCTACATCTAGGAAGAGAGACATCATAGTTGGATACAACAGACAGTCGGGGGAGCACAAGGGAACAATGAGCCAGTATTGGCCAGTATGATACACCAGGTGGTCTCAGTTTATATAGTGCTTTAAGTGCTATACGATACTCTCCATGCTGCCACATGTCCTGCTACACACCACTGAAAGGGCATTCTGTACCACACTTGAAATCCTATCGAAACATGCCTTTATTCTTCATATGTGTTGTGATTGTAATGTATGGGCGCTCAGTTCCCTCTCAAATAACAGGTATGTTTAATGGCTTCCGTTGCATCTGCGGTTGTTTTGAACTGACACCACACCTCAGCTGTGTTGATTCCCCTGAATGTCTGGCAAAAAGCTTTGGGCTCCAGCCCTGCAGTTGGGTGGTGATCCCTCTACATATGGGTTCTATGAATGAAGAAGAAAAGCTCCTCTCAATAGAGCATAAAAATGTCCTTTCCTCAGCCTTCTTTCTGCAGTTAAAAAAAAAAAAAGTCTGAGTAATATATATATAGTTGTCCAGCTGCAGTGTGCCTGCAAAGAAGCAGTGAGTAGTGTGCATTACATTTGAATCACTATCTGGACTAGGCTCCCTGTCTGAAGCTGGCTCACAATGCCACAGCTTCATCTTCATCTTCATCTGTGTCTATAGATGTTTAAAGCTCAACATTCAACTGCTGAATTCTCAGCAGCTTGTCAAGGGCAGCATTTATTTTTCTTGCTTGTCCAATGTCATGCGAATGTATGGAGCTATCGATTCGCATTTAAACACATTTCTGCCGTGGCAGACTGTCACATTAATCAGATTAATGTTCCATATTTATAGATCTATCAAGGAAATTTCTTAATCAACAGCAGGGAGGCCTGAAACTTGCGATGCCACTGGATGCATGAGGATCTTGCCTGCAGCCCAAGGGCCACACTGAAGTTGCATATTATATTTACATAATGTGTTTAATTCCAAAAATAAATGGACTACACAACTATACTATTTATTCTTGTATCTTGCCTGAGAGATGAGTCAATTTTTTTTTTTTTTTAGTTCATCTGCAATAAAATCCTGAAGATGCTTCAGGTTTGTTAGGGCACGGAAAGAAGCACATTCTAGTGTTTAGAGCACAGCATAAAGTGCCAGAATGCCTGGCTTTTAACCCACATTGTGTGAGCCTGCCTAAGGTCAGACAAACCTCTC
Source organism: Trachemys scripta elegans (assembly GCF_013100865.1). Lineage (NCBI taxonomy): Eukaryota > Metazoa > Chordata > Testudines > Emydidae > Trachemys > Trachemys scripta. Next base: position 129,388,347 of record NC_048302.1, read on the forward strand.
CTCTCTTCCTCCATTTCCCTTTGTGTAAAATGGGGATAAGAATACTTCCATAGTTCACATGGATGGCTTCAAGTTTAATTCATCCATGTCTGCAAAGTGCCTGGAAATCCTTGAAGGTGCTATGGGCTTGATTCACCAAGAAACATGGACATCTAGAAAATCACTGGGATTCACACACAGCCTGATTTGGGCTCTGAGTCCTTATACAGTGAATGGAGGGAAATAGGTGCTTCAGAATAGGATTCACAAAAGCTAGCGTGGTAGGCAGCTCCTCAAAGAGAGCCACTCAGAGATGCCAAATTGAAGGAGGGAGGCTAAGCTCTGTACTTCTCTCAGAGATAGGTGCCTGAGTCTGGGCTCCAGGTTGTTGCCTCCCTCAGCTTGATAGTCTCAGCAAACGCTCTCTTGGTGTTTGATGCCTCTGCCATTTTAGCGGAAAGCAGGGCCAGGTGGGAAGGAGGGTCTCTCTCATAACTCAGTGGTTAAGCTACTCAACTGGGATGGGGAGATGCCCTCCCCGTGATGTGAAGAAGAGATTTGAACTGGGGTCCACTATCTCTTGTGTGAGTGCTCTAACCACTGAGCAAGGGGACCTTCTGATATAGAGCTCCTTCGCCCTCCCTGTTGAAGCTCTTCTACTATGGATAAATAATAAAGGAGGAGAGAGAGCATGAGAGAATGACTCTATAGCCTGGTGATTAGAGTACTCAACTGGGAGATAGGAGACCCAATGTCTAGTTCCCCTGCTCCAATGGCTTTTTGAAGTTATGTATCTACAGCAGAACAGTGTCAACAGGAAAGAGTGAAGGGGCCCCCCATTAGACTAGCTCAGTGGCTAGGCGTCTCACCTGAGAGCTGGCAGATCCCCCGTTAAAATCTCTTTTCCCTCTTAGGTAGATGAGGGACTTGAACGGGGGGGTTCAAGTTGAACAGGCTGGCTGAGTACCCTAACCACTAGGCTAATGGAGATCCTTGTTCTCTTCCACCTCCTCTCCCCCCACATTTATGCAAGCTTCTCTATAAGGGCCCGGTGGGGTAGACGAGCTCTGAGCATGTTTACCGGATCAGGCCCTGAGGGTGAGTTAGGCAGAGAAATGCCTATTTTCCCCTACTTTGTTTATCACTCTGGGAATGAGGTGTCCGGAGACCTGGTGTGGGGGTGCAGTGCACATGCTCTGAGGGAGAAATATAGGTGCCTAGGGAGCTTTTACTGCAAAAATTGAGGTGCTCGGAAGGTTTAGGCACCTGCAGGATTTGCTCAGAGCAGGGGCTTCATGAATCCTAGTGGGGCGTGATTCTGGGATTTCAGTGCTTAAAGTGGTAGTTGTGAATTTGGTCCTAAGTGGTAAGTTACTACTATTATTGTTGTAGGACTCTGTGGACTGCATGTAGCTCTGCGGCTGTATTTGGGGCATCTTTGATCCAATAGCATTTGAAAATATTGGGAATTACATTCTTGCAAGTGATTTGCTTGCTTTCCTAGGTGTTTGCATAGGACACAGAGTAAGACGTATTTGGTTAGACTTTTAATGGACCTTTCTAGTATTTTGGAATTTGGTGTTAATAGCCAAGATTTTAGTTGTCACTGCCGACTGTAAATTGATTTTAATACACCTAAAATCAGATAGCAAAACTCTTGGATGCCAGGTCTTTGTGTTTGTTCTGCCCTAACATCCTTTTGGGAGCTGAATTAGTAAACGTATGTTCTAAAGCTGGGTGGAGAAAAGTAACTCCATTGTGGAAGATTTTGATATTTCAAAATTTGGTCTCTTCCACTTAGGAACCAATCCCTCAAATGTAAAAATTCTCTATGAAAGCAAATGCAGCCCTGACTCAGGGGCAGTCCACCTGTCAGGTTGCCCCAGAGCAGTGGATACTGAAAGCCATGGGGACTCTGATCCTGAGGCAGCCTGCCTGAGAGGTGACCAGGGATCCTGAGTGCATTAACCACAAGCTCACCTTTCCTCTCACTTGATGTTTACTTAAAGTTCCATTAGAAACACAGGGAGAAAAATATAGTGATAACTGCTAGGGAAGGAAACATTTAGTTCAGATGCAAGCTTTCACTAGCATTACAAGAGTTTAAAAAAAATGGAAAGAACACATAGCAATGTTCTTTTCACTTCAGGAGATGTGTTAAATTCATGGTCCATCCTCTTGACTCTGATTGCTGTCTAGCTAAAAGTTAAAGATACCATGGCAGCCTTCAGCAAAGATTATGGAATATCCCCAGTATCTTGAACAGTACTATCTGTCTCAATAAAACAAGTTATAATTAGTGAGGGGCGAATTTCAGAAGATTTGGTGGTTCTGTTTGGATAAGCATCCAAAGCCTTGTGTGAATTTATCTGAACATTGCAAGAAATCTGGAGCCCCATTCTCCACTCTCTTGCACTGAGGTAAATCAGAAGTAGGTCACTGAATAGCAGTGGGTTAGACTAGTGTAAGTGAGCAGATGATCAATCCCTTCTCTCCCTCCCTGGGACACTTCCTGTGAGATTTCTACTACCTTGTGGCTTTTATTTGACTGGACACTCAAGCAGCCTGAACCTCCACTGCCTTTCACTTCCTACAGTCGTGTACAGCTATAGGGTGTAATATTAAGCCACTCAGATCTGGTGGCATTTTTATGTGCACTTTCCACAGGTGTAAATGACTACACCAGGTGCAAGGAACCAGAGAATCAGACCTTGTGTCTTTCTAGAGAGCACTAGAAGACTTATTCATGTTATCCCCAAACCAAGCAATTCCCCCTGGGTTTTTCTGAACACCAAAGCACTCACAGGAAACCACATCTACATTATTCATACTGGGGAATCACACAGAAACAAACTTTATAACCTAAGTAGAATAGATCCTCTTTTGAGATGGAAATGGTGTTGGAGGTAGCACTACTGGAATGTGATGAGAAGACAACTGGAGGCATGTAATGCAGGGACAGTCGGAAAATCAGAATTGTTGTTTGTGCAGAGGGGAGTGAAAATGAGACAGAGAAGATGCAAATCTGAACAGGTAATGAATACACTGTGAAGTGGTAACAAGACATGGGACTTTGTTCTCCAAACCCATTGGCTCTTCAGTGGAATTACATTGTAAAATTGGTCTAACAGAAGGGAGAATTGGGCCCCACGTATTTAAAATGAAGCTGATAAAAGAAATCAAGCTGAATAAAATGGAAGGGATTCCAAACTGAGAATCAATTGTCAGGGATGTGGGGAAATGAGGCCCAGGGAAACTTAAGGCAAATGTGATGCTAATGGAGGGTTGTTTCAAAAAGAAAAATAAGAGCAATATTTTGGAGAGCTTGTGGCTGGCAGGCTAGATAAATGATAAGTGCCTCTTTAATTTGATAAAACTTTATTGTTTTTTCTGTCCTGAAGTTTTCACATGTAAAAGATCTCTGGAATTTCAAACTTCTCCAGATCCGTAACCTGAATAAACGGAGACAAAGAGTGAGCTTGCTATTTGCATTGAAATTCAGTATATTTATGCTTGTAATCAGGTTCATTGAGGAAAAAAGTTATTCAGGGGAAGCATTTTCATTCCTGATAGCATGGCAGTGAATATTTACAATCTGACTTCTGAATTCAGTGCATGCAGATATTACCATACCCTCTATTGCTCTGCTGACAAAACTTACTACCACAGTCTCAAAGTACTGCAGTCCTGATCAGTAACTAGAATATAAGAGACACACATCGTATTTGCATACTGTGCTGTGCAATGGATGCTAGTATCAAAACCTAGGTAGATGGCTAAATGTAGGCTAAATGTTCAACTAGTGCAAATATCAGTGGATTTCAGCGATGCTGTGGTGACTCCAACCAACCAAGGATTTAGCCCTGAGAATCTTTTTTATAAAACAGTCAATCCCGTTCAACAGATAAAATAAAAACCTAAAGAGGTGTGTTGGTTACCACTACAAATTATACAGTCCTGAGGTGGTCAACAATAATGTCAGGAGGGAAGCAAATAAACTTTACAACATTTTTTCAGATACAAATCTGTTTTAAAGGGGACACGTCTAGGATAAAAAAGCCTATGTATTTTTAAAACTCCCTGTGTTATTATTAACACCCTAGAGCATTGAAACAGAATTGGTCAAATCTCATTTAATTTTCACCATTTCAGCTTTTTGCGCTTCACTGGTCTTGGACCACATAACTCGATTAATCAGTTTCACTTCCTAGTGCTCATGATCTGTCTAGTCTGTCTAATCTAGATACTTAAAGAGCTCCTGTTGCTAAAGTATCCATTAGGATCATGCTGTTCTGTTTGGGTTTCCAACGCTCCAAGGGACAATTATACGGACCCAATCTCATAAGTGTATTGAATAGGTTCCTTTGTTGATTTCAGTGTGAGTTCCATGTGGAGGCCGCTTTCAGTGACATGCCCCAGATTTTTGATAAAACCTGTTTTCTTTACAAATATTAGAACACAATTTCATAGAAACAAATATTGTTTTTGGTTTTGTTTTTTAATTTACAACAAACCATATTGGCAGAGTTCTTCCATAGTTCTCAAAAGACAGGATTCGATATTAGGAAAAGGGACTATCTGTAGCTACACATCTGTTATCCCACTTTGCTTTGTATACACTGCACCTTTTAACATTGAAATCCTTGTTTACACTTGGAATGAACCCCAATTTCAGCGAATGGTGTATCTGCACCAGAGAAATGCTCAGAAAAGTCATCCTTTGTCCCAGTGGAGTTTATCCATTCTCAAAAGCAACCAAGGTCAGCTCCATCTGTGCAAAATGCATTTGGGCATGTTTCAGCAGCCATTTTGTCCTCACAATTGCTGCAATTTATGTAAAGGAGAGATTTGTCCCCAGGGGCGGCTCCAGGCACCAGCGCACCAAGCACGTGCCTAGGGCGGCAAGCCATGGGGGACGGCCTGTCGGTCGCCGTGAGGGCAGCAGTTCGGTGGAATGCCTGTGGGAGGTCCGCCAGTCCTGCGGCGTTGGCGGCAATTCGGTGGTGGCTAGCCGCAGGGCCGGTGAACCTCCTGCATGCATGCCACCGAATCCGCGTTACCAGTGGACCTCCCGCACGCCAAAAGCCACCGGCCTGCCGTGCTTGGGGCGGCAAAAAACATAGAGCAGCCCCTGTTTGTCCCATAGGGTTCTTTCTCCCCAGTGGAGAAATGATATCAGATATTTTGGCAATATTTATTTTATGTCTGCTCTGCTATAGGTATTTATTAATGAAGGCAGGATCAAAGAAACACACTTTGCATTTGGAATTGAAAGCAGTGAGCTTTGAGGCAGTTCTTAGATTCTGTGAGACTTCATTTCATGGTTTTCGACCAGCCCCCCCAAAAAGTGTTTTTGTCTCCTGCACAAGTGCCACCTTTGTGGTGGACAGCTTCATTGTACCTGAGGAATGGAGCTGGTGACCATAATCCTCATCCTAGAACTATGGGCGTTTTTTTTAAATTATACTGGAGGCCAGATCATTGAGTGTCTCTTTGGTTGTTCCTTCCAATTTATGCTATCATACTATTTATCCCTGCCTTCCTTAATCTAAAATACAATAGTTTAGAATGAACATTTGTTTTGCCTTTTGCAGGTGGAAATACAAGCCACTGTTATCGAAGTACTTTTCCTGAGTTGTGCCAGCCCTATTGCTGGATTGTTGGCAGTGCCATTGATTCTACCTGCCATTTCTTTTTCTGACACATTAAAAACATCTACAACCCATATAAGCTTTCCATTCTCCAGGTCCAGGGGAAACGTTTCAAGTCATGGGCCTGCAATTACCTCCTCCAGTCTGCTGCTTTAAAATAACACCCCAAAGTGAAGCCTAAATGCCAGTCACTTATTTGTTGACCAATATAACAGAGGCTCAATATTTAAAATGTGCTGAAATTTCACATGAACACCATGGTCATCACATCACGTTCCTGACCACATGGACATCACAGCCAGCACAACAGCCCAATCTGAATTTTATTGCAAACCTGTCTTTAAATGTAGGTGACTGGGTTAGTAAGATAGTGAAGCATTGCAAAGGTCCTGGTTTCTTTCCTCACTGTATCTAAATAGTCACATTCTCCATTGCTTTGGGTAGTATTTTTCACATATGCAAAGTGCATGCAAAACAAGTCTAATTCTGCCAGTTCAGAGTGGTAGCAGTTTCAAGGTACAACACACTGAAGAATCGGATGTCAAATGTTCATCAAGGCAGCCTGATCCTGCATCAGTGGGAGTGTCACTATTGACTTTAATGCAGCAAGATTAGGTTCAAATAGCTTTACTACTTGCTTCCTTCACTTTTCCCAAGGCTCTACCTGGTCAGCCTTTTCCTATACATCTTGTTTTATCCTTGTGCCTTTTATGTCCCTCATCCCATTTTGCTTGGAAGTTTTCCTCTCCTTTCTCAACTCTCTCCTCAACACATACTTCTACGGCGGAGCCTCTCATCAATGCCCTCTGCCAGCTGTGACACTTCCATGGAGCTAGGCCAATTTACATCAGGCGAGGACATGTCTTGAGGGCCCTGTTGGGTATTTCTTCACCCTTACTGACCAGACTTAGGACTTGTCTACACTTACAGTGCTGCAGCAGTGCAGCTGAGCCATTGTAGCACTTAGTGATGGCACTACCTACGCCAACGAGAGAGCTTCTCCCATCTGCATAGGTACTCCACCTCCCTGAGAGACGGTAGCTATGTCGATACAAGGAACCCTCTCATAGACATATCACTGTCAATACCGGGAGTTAGGTTGGTATCACTGTCTCTCAGGGAGGTGGATTTTCCACATCCCTCGGTGACACACTTATGCCAACATACATATGCTGGTAATATAGACCAAGCTTCAGTATACAGAGATATGTGACTGGCCACTTACACTCCTGTCATTCACGTGTGCTCGGCTGTCATTGTTCCACCACATTAACCATTCAGCCACTGTGACTAGGATATAATTGCTTAACAATGGCAGCTTTAGATAACACCATCTTTTACTTCGAATGCCCAAATCCTCTTTAATCCCTCTTTTGATTCTGAATGATGGTGCTAAGGGAAATTTTTATGCTCATTCAGAAATAGAGTAAAACCATCCAGGAGCTCAACCTCTGTAGCCATATGAAAATGCAAAGTGCCAATGGTTAAAAAACAGAGTGGGCCACAATGTCTTTTCCCAAGGAACATAGTCAAATACTATGAATTCTACATACAAATTACTTTCAACCACCTTTCATACTAGAAAACACAAGGAAAAGTACCACTAAGTATAAAGCTGATTGTCCTGCTCTTGCCCTCAGAAGATCATTGTAGATTAGCTCATATTGGCTTGGGCCTGCTAGGTCCTCTTTGGAAGTTCCTTTCAGTGCAACAGTTCTCAAACTGTAGGTCAGGACCCCACAGTGGGTCACAACTCCATTTTAATGGCTTCAACAGAGCTGGTGTTAGACTTGCTGGGGCCCCACCAGCCAAGGCCGAAGCCAAACCCAAGCCCGAGGACTTCAGCCCTGGGTGGCAGGGTTCATATTATAGGCCCCCACCTAGGGCTGAAGCCCTTGGGCTTGGGCTTTGCCCCTGCCCCCACCCCCAGAGTGGTGCAGTGTAGCTTGGGTTTTGGCTCACCACACCCCACCCAGGGCGGCGGGCCTCAGGCAGGGTCCGGTTTTGGTCTCCCCTCGTAGGGTCATCTAGTAATTTTGTTGTCAGAACGGGTTCATGGTGCAATGAAGTTTGAGAACCCCTGTGGGAATGCAAAAGCAATTTCAGGAAGCAAGAGCTTAAAATGAACACAAACAACAACACAACCTGTAATGGAGTTTTAAATATCAGTATGCATGCATACAATATATACTTCCCATGCACTCAGTTATAAAGGATCTGTGCATTGTAGAAGGGAAATTTCTATGCCAGCAGCAGAGAAGACTTGCAGCTGCAGCTCACAGAGTTGGGGATGTTAACACAGAGAGCACTTATATGAAGAAGACTAGCAATGACAATCAGTTGCATGCTTCAGAGCAATAAAGCACAATCAGTCTGACAACAGGACTCCATTGTTAACTGCAAATTTCTTATGAAAGCAGTCTCACAATGGAAGAGTCTTGTGAGAGTACTCCATTGCCCCTTGAACTACATCAAGATCTATTTTCCCCCCTACTAGCTGAGGTCTGCTCACCACGGGGCAATTCATCAGAATGGTTAAAAAGTTGTAGGTAGCTGCTCCTTGGTTACATTTTGTTCTGCTTCATTCCAGTAGATCAGGTTACAACAATGACTCACCCCAAGGTCTGGCTGAAATCTGCTAGAGCAGGTGCATCCCTGCTGGATTCTCTTATATCTCTGTAACATGGAACAACATAACACATCTTGTGTTAAAGCAAATAGGAGACAGGTCTGCACATGATGGAATTGAAGGTGCCAACAGGAGTCTATTAGGTTTTGGTGGGTGTTATGTACAGATTAGAAATTGGGAAAATCACCAAAAAATAATTAGATTTTTCTTTTCAGGCAAAACTCTTGCTACAAACGAACTCTGTCCCCCTGCTGCGCTCCGCGTGGCCAAACTAATGTTAATACACTTGGGGACACTCAATTCTTTTCAACAAAGCTGACATTTCAGAAAAATAGAACTCCTTTTCCGATCATTACTAAGCTTTTTTCCCCCTAAATCTTCAAAATGTGGCTCTAATTTAGAATAAGCTTCCCTTTTCTAAAAAGCCCATCATTTTTGAAAGGACTCCTTTGAGCCGTGCCCACTTCAAGTAGTCTCCCTGCTTGACAATGGGTACATCTGCTCAGTCTAGTTTGGTGAAAAAGATTTGGATTGTAATAATTTGTATTCATTCGGCACCTAAAAGTGTGTCTGACATTTTACAGATAAATAATAGCAGATAGCCCCTGCATTGAAGAGCTTACTATCCAATGAAAACAGAAATGATGTGATGAGGGAAGATCAAGGTAAAAAACCCAAAGATAACAGGGCAGGGGATAAGGGGAACAAGAGTTGAAAATACAAGGTCATAGTCTTGATTCTGCTGCCTGGTGTAGTTACTTAAAGCATGATTCTGCTCCCATTGAAATCCATGGCAAAATCCCATTATCTTTAATTGGAGCACGATCAAGCTTGTACACATGTGGAAAGTGGAAGCTGCCACTCTGATTTGGTCTCCTTTTTACATCCACTTTGCACTTGTTCGCTTTGCACGGGTGTAAATAGCTACACAAGATGCAAAGCCAGCAAGAATTGGCCTCCATGAATTTATCTGGTGGCTCTGGAAGAGCTGTGTCTGTCTGTCTATCTATCTGCGTCTGTTACGGTATTTCCTCTTTGTGTTTCAGGATTTCATAGACTTCTAAAGGCCCTAGTGTATTTATCATGAAAACCACCATTTTATAAACAAATAAAAAAAACTGATACGACGCCAGCTTTGGACATGTCTCATTTATTGTAAAACTCTCAAGGACAGTGTTGAAGTAGTTTGTTTTACTTGCTGCTTTGTTGTATAAAAGCAGGCCGCTTATTTTCTGACCTTAAGAGATCTAGCTCCATATGAAAGGGATTCTAAAATGAGCAATAAAAACCATAGCTATAAAAGGAGCCAGTATCTTTGCTGACATTTTGTATGTCTTGGGCTGAATAGAGGTGGTGGAAACAGCGCAGACCCAGAAGGAGGGAAGGATTAAAATTATAATGTTAATAGCCATACTGCATTCATTGAGCTTGTTAAAGCTAAACCTTCTGGCTATGAATGTCAGTGTGCAGGGTACCCAATGTGTCTCACATATCTCCATCTATGTCTGTTCCACAGAGGACTCTGTCACAGCGCTTGGCTATGGGGCATAGTTTTCCCGCTCAAGTGATAGAGGCTTGTTCTTTAGCTCTGGAGGTCACAGGTTCAATCTTCATTGACAAGTGAGATGAGAGTCATTGAAACTACTTTACTCCCTGTGAGGAGACAGTACTGTTTATAAATGTTTTCGGTAGGAAATAGCTGTGGGTTAGATCATACTTCTTATTATGGGAGATCATGAGGATAATGCATTATGGAGGTATGTTCCAGTTATATGGATCTTTCTATCTAGGCATTTATTCATTTAAATTAAACATATTTGTCTCTTTAAAAATAAACCTATTGAAAATTAAATTTGAAATTGCGACAACTTATATTAAGGCCTAAATTTACTATAAACTATTAAAATAATTTCCCAAGCAGTATGTGTCAGTTGCCAAAGTTTTAAAGAAAGTCAAAGCACTGAACTGGTGAAAGTTACTACCGTAGCTAAGCACTTGGAACCAGAGTTTCTTACAGTGCTAAACCAGCTTTTGACTGCAGTAGCATCTTCTGCAGGTGTCAAGAGAATATGTTCATTTCATTTCAGTTTATTCAAATTGTTAGTTCAGTGAGTAGTTCGTTGCAAGCTGTGAAACCAGTTGGGAGTTGAGAAAGCAGGAAAACTTGTTTTCCTCTTCCAATCTATGAATAAAAACAAGGTGTGAGAAGATGAGACCTACTAGTGCTAAAATATTGAAGGAAACAAATCAGTTCAAGTCACTAACTACAGATAATACTTCCTTTAGCTAATGAATCCGTTAATTTGAAATGCAAAATATGTTCTGTAAACTTACTTTCCCCCCTTATGTATCCATAAAATTTAAGGCAGCCATATTTAACTAATTAACAACAACAAAAAATGCTGTTTTGTGCATTTTAATTGCATTCCAATTTCCAGCCAAATGCAGCTTGACACAATTCACAAGTAAAACATGAATCATCTAGTAAATAAGAAATGTTATTCACCATTTTCTAACATCATAAAAATATGAAAATTAAGAATCTGAATACATATATGTAAAGCTACATAATTGCTTCAATAAATGTGTATCTGTATAGTATATCCTCCTTGTTAGCAAAAAGAAGTATCAAATTATACCAACCAGTGAGACTCAACCTTTCTTTAGGAAAATATCTCAAAAGTATAAATGCAACACAAGATTAAAATTGATGATTTAAATAAATGTTTCCTGCTTGGTGATGATTTAGATCATGATTCAAATTGGTGATTTAAATCACTTTGAATTAAATTAATCCAGCCAATGGGACCAGATTTCTGAAATCCATGGATCCTGACGTCATTCACTTCTTGTCCCCACACTATAGAGGACGGTCTTTATATGCATATGTGAGCACATTTGGTCCTTTATTTTGGAATGATACATTGATTCAAACTCTTAATCCATCTGTTAATGCTGTTCTCCATTTTTGTCTTGCAAACTATGTTCTGATTTCCCCCCCCCACTTGCATTTATAGTATTAAGCTGTCAGAGAAAACTTGGATCTCTTTTGTTCAGCTAAATGGTGTTAGGCTAAATAAAATCCCACAATCCTTGATGTGAGTAGCAGTTAATACAGGGTATGACTACATCTGAGCTGGGAGGTGTGATTTCCAGCTCACGTAGATATACCTAAATTAACTCTCCTCGAGCTAGTGCCTTAAAGGAGCAGCCTGGCCATGGTGGCTAGAACTAGCCGCCCTGAGTAAAAACCTGCCTGTCCCCCTGGCCACATACTCGGGTAGCTAGCCCAAGCTGCTACCCCAATACATTACTGAACCTATTTTGTGCAAAATGAATTAAAACTAGAATTCCAAAGGAATGACTGAAGCTCTATAGATCAGTCAGAGGTCATGAAACACGTCTACCCCAATATAACGCTGTCCTTAGGAGCCAAAAAATCTTACCGTGTTATAAGTGAAACCGCGATATATCAAACTTGCTTTGATCCACCGGAGTGTGCAGCCTCCCCCCCCCCCCCCCCCGCCCCCCTTTTCCCCCTTATATCCGAATTTGTGTTATATCGAGTCACGTTATATCGGGGTAGAGGTGTACTTAGTATTTTATGGAAAATAAATCAAATGCATACCTGAAAATATCCCTTTTTTTCTAAGCTACAATGCATTTTGGTTTTGATGTCAAAGGACTTCATTTTTATGAACTGAAACTGCACCATTTAATCCTGTAAAACCATGGAGCAGCTAAATAATATGTGTATTGTTTAGAATATTGTTCAGATTTTCAAATGTGTTCTCAATACAATATTGAGAGAGCAAAGGGTTCTGAACCAAGTAGATTCTTGTCAGTTCAGTGTCCAAGCATTGAATTACTAGAATGTACAGTATATTATAGACTATTGAAAATCTGTTCCTAATCTGGGCCCTTTTTGTGTTCAAGAGAAGCAAAATGATCAAAATGGGTATACTGATTATTCTGATCTCACTTGTATCTATACAGATCAGGAATAATCCCAGTGAACCAGTGGGAGTTAAGATTAGTTACAATATTACAACTCTACAAGTGAAACCTACAAAACAGAAGTCAGCTATCTGAGCATACATGCGACAATTGCTCTCATGCTGTCTATCTTCAGGCTGCCTCCCTTTAAACCTACCACTCCCTAACTACTTCTATGTTGTAGCACTAACTGCTTGCCAAGCTACAGCCCTTCATTTAGACTCTAGTGGTCCTGTGTAGTTCCACATGTCAAAGATTCTAATTGCTATTTTAGACAAGTCAGTCTTCTAACCCAAATGGCTTGGAAAATCAGCATTTACATCACTGCCGATATTATGTCTGATACCCAAACCAAAGGATGCTGTATCCCAGGTTTCATGTATGAGATATTGACTAGATCATAGTTTATGTCTCTCAAGATGTTCATGTGAAATTACAGTTCAGAATTTCCCTCTTCTGTAAATATTGTTTCTGCTAAACCCAGCATTTTTTAGAAGAATCTTCCTAGATTTTAATATGACCCAGTCTAGGGATAGCTCAGTGGTTTAAACATTGGTTTGCTAAACCTAGGGTTGTGAGTTCAATCCTTGAAGGCAGGATTTGGGGTATTGGTCCTGCTTTGAGTAGGGGATTGGGCTAGATGACCTCCTGAGGTTCCTTCCAACCCTAATATTCTATGACTCCTTGTTCCTTTGATTGTATTGATAGGCAGCCTGGCTGGGATTGTGCAGATAAAATTAAATTCCCTTTAGACAAAATGATAAATATCCTATATATTTATAATTAAAATTCATACCAGATTAATAGTCACTTTTTCATAGGAACGTATGATATCTCTTACCAGATCGAAACAGTAGAATTTCCAGTTCCCTATTCTGTCTCTAACAATGCCCAGTACTGTACCTTCAGAGGAAGGTGCAAGAAAACCTGAAAAGGACAATTATGGAATAGTATATAGAGAAAAAATTCTTCTTAACTTCTGTCTGGTAGTGGTTGGGTTATGCTCTAAAGCATGAAGATTTACACCCCTAAAAATTGTGTATCCCATCTAATGTAGCTGTTGATGTTCTCATTATCTATATAAATGTCTAATCCTTTTTTGAATCCTGCTAAGCTCTTGCTAAGCCATATTGATTTTTATCTTCAGTTACCCTACAGGTATCGCCCTCCTGGCTCTGTAAAGACATGACAGCAGGAGAGTAAGAAGTTCTGCAAGAATATTTATGGTATCTTAATCATGAGTCTCCTGTAGCTGTAAGAAAATCTCCCTGACAAGTCTTTTTAATTCTGCTAATAATTCTGCTAAGTTCTTCTCCAAGAAATTGGATGCATTTACACACTTCGGATGCATTGACACTGCCGAGCTTGGGCAGAAAAAAAATCAATCGTTAAGTTTTAAAAAATTATGGAACCAAATGGGATTAAATTAGCTGTCCTGCAGACAATGGTTCAGACTTTGTTGTCACTTTGATTGCTTAACTACCTTCAGTTTTTGCTGTAAATATAAAAATGGGGGCTAATCTTTTGTGATTTGATTCATCATGCACGTCAACTATGGCAGATATTCATCCACTTCCGTTATCTAAAAGCAGAACACCATATGGGTTAGAATTCATTTGTAGGGTTATTTATGTGTTTCTTACCATTTACATCTCTTTCTTTCCTAAGTAGTTGTGGCGCTGAACAGACTTATCAATGAGTATGATTTCAAGCTTTTCACTCTTCTCTTCTCTTTTTTAGGGGTCGGGGGGCAATTTGATTATAGACTTATAAGTATCTACATAGGGAACAAATATTTAATAAGGGTCTTTCCATTCTAGCAGAGAAAGGTATAACACACTGGCTGGTAGCTACACAAATTTGGACTGGAAATAAGGTGAACATTTTTACTATTAGGCCATGTCTAAACGACAAAGTTAAGTTGACTTCATGTAAGTCGCCATCGAGCCTCCAATTTAAGCAAGTCAATCTTGCATGTCCACACTATGCTCATTGTGTCAGCAGAGTGCATCCTCAGTAGCAGGGCTTGCATCGACGCACGGAGCACCACGCTGTGGGTAGTTATCCCACAGTGCATGTAGCCGAGTGGAGTTTTGGGTTGGGCTTCTAATGCCTTATGGGTAAAGCTAAGATTATGTCACAGAGGTCATGGAAGTCACGGAATCCGTGACTTCCAGCGACCTCTGTAACATTGGGGGCCCCGAAGCTGACCAACCACTGCTGGCAGCTGGAGACCCCACAGCAGCCCAGCCTCCATGGGTGGACGGACCCCCTGCCGCTAACCAACCGCCACCACCAGCAGCGACCTCTGAGCTGCCCAGCTGCCGCCGCTGGTAGGTGTCCTCCCTTCAGCAGCTCAGCCCCTGCAAGCAGCAAGAGCTGCCCTCCAAGCCACCGCCGCGGGCAGCAGAGGGACCCCAGGCCTGCTCAGTGGTTGCGGGCTGCCGCTGCTGGCAGGGGCCCCCCGCAGCTCCCCTGCTGCCATAGGTGGTCAGGGATCACCTCCACAGCTCCCAACCCCTCAGGGGGGGGGGGACCCTCCCAGCCATTGGGCAGTGGGGTCCCTGCAGCTCCCAGCCACTGCAGGGAGGGGCAGAGAACTGGATCCTCCTCCCTCCCCATTTTGTCAGGGATGTTTTTAGTAGAAGTCAGGGACAGGTTGTTAAAATATAGATATGCAGCCGTGCCTGTAAAGGCCTATACTTTAAGAACGTAGGTGTATTGTTATCACTTAGCTAGTTATAGAGATATACAACAAAAAAATCAAAATCAGTCTGCCTGTGTATGGGCCTTGTGTATGACGAGCAGTGGCTGCAGAACTTTTGAATGCATAAGGCCACTTTTCCAGGAATTGAGTGAAGAGCTTTCCCCAGTCGTGAAGTGCAGCAACACTAAAATGAGAGCTGCTCTGACAGTGGAGGAGCAAGTGGTGATAGCTCTGTGGGAGCTTGCAATGCTAGACTGCTACCAGTGAGTGGGGCATCAATTTGGAGTGGGTAAATCTACCGTGGGATCTATTGTGATATACGTTTGCAGGGCCATCAACAGACTTCTGCTAAGAAGGGTAGTGACTCTGGACAAAATGCAGGACGTAGTAGATAATTTTGCCATGATGGGATTCCATAACTGCGTGCCATGATGGGATTCCATAACTGCGGTGGGGCAATAGACAGAATGCATATCCCTATCTTGGCACCAGACCACCTTGCCAAAGAGTACATAAACCAAAAAGGGTACTTCTCAATGGTGTTGCAAGCGCTGGTGGATCACAGGGGCTGTTTCACCAACATCAACGTGGGATGGCTGGGAAAGGTGCATGACACACGCATATTTAGGAACACAGGTCTGTTCAGAAAGCTGCAAGCAGGGACTTTCAGACTGCAAAATAACCATTGCTGATGTTGAAATGCCAATTGTGATCCTGGGATACTCAGCATACCACTTGCTCCCGTGGCTCATGAAGCCATACACAGACAACCTGGACAGCAGTAAGGACTGGTTCAACCAAAGGCTGAACAAGTACAGAATGGTGGTGGAATGTGCCTTTGGACATTTAAAAGGTCGCTGGCGTTGTTTGCTTACTAGGTTAGACCTCAGTGAAAGCAATATCCCCATTGTTATTGCTGTCTGTTGTGTGCTCTATAATATCTGTGAAACAAAGGGAGAAAAGTTTCCACTGGGGTGGGGGATTGAGGCAGATTGCCTGGCAGCCAATTTTGAGCAGACAGACACCAAGGCAATAAGAAGAACACATCAATAGTCTCTGCATCTCCATGAGGCTTTGAAAACCAGTTTCAGCAAGGAGGCAGAGTAATGTGACACTCATCTGTGTTGTTCCTTACCAAACTGTTCCCACCAGTGCATTTTCTCCCCTGTAAACTCCACCCCCACCAAACACCATGTGTTGAATGAATAAAGAGCCTTTTCTCCTCAATCCATTATTTTTTATTATGCACACAAACACAGAGAGAGCAAAGAAAAGTACGATAACCTGGGGCTGATAACACTGTGGCGGGAGAAAGGAGGAAAGCTTGCTTACAGATGCATGGCAATAACAATTAAAGGGAATGGGTATTTTCTGGTCCTTGTACCCTCTCCAGGTGTTGAGTGCAAGGGATATCTAACTCCCCACCCGCCGGCT
Organism: Trachemys scripta elegans; assembly: GCF_013100865.1. Taxonomy (NCBI): domain Eukaryota; kingdom Metazoa; phylum Chordata; order Testudines; family Emydidae; genus Trachemys; species Trachemys scripta. The sequence goes on from NC_048302.1 coordinate 129,404,743, forward strand.
CATAGAACATTTAGGGAAGGAGGATGTAGAACTGGGCGATGATGGCAGCAGGTTCAGCATAGGCTGCAGAGGGACTCTAGCATCCAGTTGCCTTTCTTGAACCTCAACCATCTGCCTCAACATGTCTGATTGTTCCTTCATAATCCGCAGCATCTCTTCCTGTGTGGAACGCTCTTGTTCCCTGCATGCCCTCCTATCTTCCCTGTCCATGTCCAGGTTCTCAGACAGTATAATCCTCCATGTGCTTTCGGAGACGTGCATTAACTCATTGAACATGTCCTCCGAGTCTTCTTTTTCCACCTTCTAATCTGGGAAAGTCTCTGTCCTAGTGTGGAGAATGCACCGATGGACAAGGTTTCAGTTGCAAGAAATGCAAAGAACAAGGATAGCATTGTTTCTGGTGCAAGGTTAAATACACTTAACTGTAAGCCACAACGTAATCAAAACTGCTGGCTATTGCAAGAGTTGGTTTGCTGCTCCAGCCATGGTGAGTAAGGCCATGAGCAATGGGCGAGAGATCTTGTGCTGCTGCTTTTGTGAAGACATCCTTTGGATCACAGGTTGGAACTTGAGAAACGCCCCCTTTCCTCTAGCAACCTGGATGGTGTTTGAGGACAGGCACCAGTGTAAATCACCCCAAATACTTTGCTTTTACAAAAGCATCACTGGGTTGGGGGTGAGAGGGAAAGGAGACAAACAGGAAGCCGCCACCCCTCCTCCCTTTTTTCAATGCTGCTAGCAATACATGGTGATCCCTTCCAACCACAACCACAACCACAACACGTTTGGGAAAGCGTGGTTGTGTAACCCAGATTTCACCAAACAGGGGGCGGTTTACTTGAATAGTTTGCAGTTTAAGGGCTAGCATTCAAAACTTTCCCCATTTCCCCTAGGTGACCCTATGTGCTATCACTCTCCTGAGGGTAACAGAGGCAGCAAGAGAGAAGATGTTGCAAGTGTCTGGATACAGACAATGCTGCAATGCTGTGTGCTGCAATGATGCCATCAGAGTTAATATTGGAGTGGCAGGGGAAAGTGTCCTACGTGGTGGACGAAATAAGGCAGCCCGTCCCAGAAACCTTCTGCAAAAGATTGCAGAGTACCTCGATGAAAGCTTCCTAGAGATCTCCATGACAGATTTCTGGGCCATCCCCGTGCACATAAACAGTATTTTTCAGAGAGCATCCTCTGCATAGCTGGAGTGGCCACCGATACCCACTCTACCTACTGTCATAACTATAAAGGGAAGGGTAACAGCCCTCCTGTGTACCATACTATAATCTCTCCTGGCCAGAGACACCAAAATCCTTTTACCTGTAAAGGGTTAAGAAGCTCAGGTAACCTGGCTGACACCTGACCCAAAGGACCAATAAGGGGACAAGATACTTTCAAATCTTGGTGGGGGGAAGGCTTTTGTTTGTGCTCTTTGTTTTGTGGGGAGTTCGCTCTTGGGACTAAGAGGGACCAGACATCAATCCATGCTCTCCAAATCTTTCTAAACAAGTCTCTCATATTTCAAACTTGTAAGTACAGCCAGGCAAGGCGTGATAGTTTTAGCTTTGTTTTCTCAACTTGTAAATGTACCTTTTGCTAGAGTGTTTATCTCTGTTTGCTGTAGCTTTGAACTTAAGGCTAGAGGGGGATCCTCTGGGCTCTTTAAATCTGATTTCCCTGTAAAGTTATTTTCCATCCTGATTTTACAGAGATAATTTTTACCTTTCTTTCTTTAATTAAAAGCCTTCTTTTTAAGAACCTGATTGATTTTTCCTTGTTTTAAGAACCAAGGGGTTTTTGGATCAGTACTCACCAGGGAATTGGTGAAGAGTCTCTCAAGGCTACCCAGGGAAGGGAATTAGCACATTGGGAGTGGTGGCAGTGGACCAGATCTAAGCTGGTAGTTAAGCTTAGAAGTTTTCATGCAGGCCCCCACCTCTGTACCCTAAAGTTCAGAGTAGGGAAGCAGCCTTGACACCTACTTTTTTTGTTCGGATTAAACATAAACAATAATAGCATGTAACCCCTACACTTTGATTGTAAATGTGTACTCATCAGAGGTGCCTTCCCCGGCCTCACTCACCTTACAACCTTGAGTCTCATGATCATCTATACTCACAAGCTCTCCACACTGATCAAACAGGAAATGAAAATTCAAAAGTTCCCGTGGCTTTAACAGGGGAGTGGCAGAATCTGGCCCTTAATGTGGAATGTCATAGCCCACATCTCAAAAAAAACACTACTGCTGTCGCTCTATTACTATACCAGCTATGTTGTGTAGGTGCTGTTGAGATCCACTGAATGACATACGGTAGAAGGGAATTACTAAAAGCAGGTGGAAATTTTTCATCAAAACATTTTATCAAAGGAAAAACAGGAATAAGTTGTAGTGAAAATGTTCACAGCAGTTTCTCTTCCTGTTTTTTAAGCCAGCTGGTTGGTCCATTTTAATTGCAAAATGTGTTTGATGGATAGAATGGGAAGTACAGAGCAGAATTCATTTATGCATGTAATCAAACATTAAACAGGATGTTGGGTTGTTTGCTCTCTGGCATTTGGGATATGAAGGTTTTGTTTGATTGATTGGTTTTTAAATACAATCTTGGTACATATTGTAAGAAGGTGACACAAGACTTGATTAATTTTCATGTACCCATTTCAGCCACTTTTCCTTGAAGAGAATGAACACACAATTACTCTCATTAGCAATATAACAGTTGATTACCACTTCAAAACCTCCATTTTGCTGCTGCTTCTCTTTTCTAAATTTACAGCTCAGACTCTTGAAAGTTTCGGGAAGTCCATGCTGCAAGAAGCAAATTGCTGTGAGGCAAAACCCTCCATTTCTGATCATGGTCACTATGGGCTGGTCTACACTAGAAAGTTAAGTCAACCCAGCTACATTGCTCAGGGGTATAAAAAATTCACAATCCTCAGAGATTGAGGGCTTGTCTTCACTATGCATAATAACTTATGAATAACGTAGCTGGAATCGACGTAGCTTAGGTCGACTTACTCCGGTGTCTTCACTGCGCTGAGTCAACAGGAGACACTTTCTGGTCGAGTTCCCTTACTCTTCTCAGAGAGCTGGAGTACTGGGGTCGACCAGAGAGCTCTCTGACATCGATTTAGCGGGTCTTCACTAGACCCGCTAAATCTATTCCTGCTGTGTCAGTTGCAGCAGCATCAATCTCCCGTAGTGGATACCAGCCCATAGTTAAGCCAACCTAAGCCCCAGTGTAGAGAGAGTGCTAGGTCAATGGAAGAATTCTTCTGTCCACCTACTAACATCTATCAGAGAGGTGGATTTAAAACAGTGTTGGAAGAACCCCTTCTGTTGCTGTAGTAAGAGTCCACAGTGGAGCACTATAGTGGGGCAGCTGTTGCATTTCTAGTGTAGACATAGCCTGAGTGAAGGAATGGGCCCTAAATGCTGAACTCCATGATGTAAACTTCCTTCTCTTTGGCTGTGGTTTTTTTATTATTATTATTTCTGTAAAAGAAAATACTGAGTACTCCTATAGCACTTATCTTCCCTAGAACACAATGTGCATGGAACAAGGTGAATGTTGTCATTTCCATTTTACAGGGGAGGAAAATGAGATTGAGAGAATGTTTACTTAGAGTCATATAGTGAGTCAACGGCAGAGTCATGGGTAGCACCCATGTCACCTGACTCCCAGTCCCATTCATTATCCTTTTAGACTATGCTGCATCTAAATAAAGCTTCCCCATCATGGGCTAATTAAGTAATGAACCAAGCAAACAAAGAGCAGATGACAGCTCTGCCCTCACATGAACTAGTTGATTTGCTGTGTGTATGACAGCAAGACAATAACGAACAATTCAGAAGGAGTTTGAATGCTGTGTATTTTTATGAAGCGACAAATGGATGTAAAGCTATTTATAGACATTGCTGTGAAGTAAAAAAAAATGTCTTTTAACATTATTGACTTGGTGCAAGCACACAAGTCATGGTCTGTTATGAATACATTGGATGAATAGAAGTGAGATGTGCACTTTGGCTCCATGCAAGACAATGCAATCTACTTGTAAGAGACACTGAAACTTATTTTTTTCCCAAATGCTGTAATTACAAGAGTCGCTGCAAAATCTTTTAGGAAAATATTGCAGAAACCTAGATCAAATGTTTAAAGAATGTCTATGTTTCAAGGAAGGAGAGAAATGATTTAGTATCTTACATGTGTGTACATAGAATCATAGAACTGGAAGGGACCTCGAGAGATCATCTAGTCCAGTCCCCTGCACTCAAGGTAGGACTAACTATTATCTAGACCATCCTTGACAGGTGTTTATACATAAGTAATATATATATATATAAGTAATACGATGAAACTTTTAAAAAAGGACAATGTTGGCTGAATATCTGTGAAATCTTTCTGACAGTGAGATGTATTTGACTGTAAAATCGTCTCCCAAGGGGAATGGTATAAATTCTATCCTGGAAGAGATTAAAAACTAAATTTCACAAAGCATTTGAAAATGATCAAACAGTGAACAATCCTGCTTGGGTGCAGAAATAGATTAGCAGTAATTCTTCTAGAAGAAGTTCTCTTGTCACCCCACAACAATTTTTGACTTATTGAAAATGTTTCTCATCTTGAATTAGGATGAACAATTAAATCTCTAAAATTTTCACAAATGGATAATCTGGGAAAAAATGGATCTGGTCAAACAAAATATTTCATTTTGATCATTTTGAAACATTCCATTTTGATATAGACCTTTCTTCTTTCCAATTTTAACTTTTTTTAGTAAAAATTAACTAATTTTTTTAAACAAAAAGTCATTTCAAACTGAAAACCCAAAACTTTTTGTTTCAAAAATGTCAAACCAGGACACTTCAACAATTTCAAAACTTTTTGAACTTTTGTTCATATTAGGAGATTTGTTGAAACAGACATTTACCCATGAACAGTTTGGGTTTTGATGAATTGACATTTTCCAGACAAAAAAAAAAAAGTTCCATCAGAAAATTGACCAGCTCTTGAGGTAAACCATTGACTTCCAATGAAACTTAGGATTCTAAGGGTTTGTCTACACAGCATTTTTGAGCAAGCAGGGAAGAGCCTCTCAGGCAGGGTCAAGAGATTCAGGGCAGTGGGCTCATGCTAACACTCTAAAAATAGTTGTACAAACAGTACTTTGAAGTTCCTGCTTGGGCTGGATCTTGGGACCTGAAACCCATCCCTCATCCTAGACTTCAGGGCCTGAGCTCCAATCCAAGTTGCAACTTCAAAGCACTGTCTATACAGCTATTCTTAGAGCGCTAGTTCGCACCCTGCTAGCCCAAATCTCTTAAGCCAGGCTCGGAGGCTCTCTCCAAAATGTTGTTTAGACATACCCTAAGTCACTTTTGAAAATCGGACTCAGGCTCCTAAGTCACATAGATTCCAAGGCCAGAAGGGACCATCGTGATCATCTCATCTGAGTCCCTGTATAACACAGGCCAGACAACTTCCCCAAAAGATTTCCTAGATCAGGGGTTCTCAAACTTCATTGCACCGTGACCCCCTTCTGACAACAAAAATTACTTCACGAGCCTGCCCGAGTCCTGCTGCCCTGGGTGCTGGTGGTGGGGGGTGGGCAAAGCCCAAACCTCATCAAGCTGAAGCTGAAGGGCTTCATCCCCAGGCAGGGGACTTCAACTTTAGCCCCACTGCCCAGGGCTGAAGCTCTGGGGTTTTGGCTTCAGTCCTGGGCCCCAGCAAGTCTAAGTCAGTCCTGGTGACCCCTTTCAAAGGGGGGTCCTGACCCACTTTGGGATCCCAACCCACTTTGGGGTCCAGACTCACAGTTTGAGAACTGCTGTCCTAGAGAATAGCTTTCAGAAACATCCAATCTTGATTTTAAAATGTCAGTGATGGAGAATCCAATATGAACCTTGGTACATTGTTCCAGTGGATAAGGAGATATTAAAAAGACTGGGACTGTTCAGCTTAGAAAAGAGACATCTAAGAGGGGATATGATATAGATCTATAAAATCATGAATGGTGTGAAGAAAATGAATAGGGGAGTGTTATTTACCCCTTCAGATAATACAAGAACTATGGTCACCCAATGAAATTAATAGACAGCAGGCTTAAAACAAACAAAAGGAAGTTTTTCATCACCCAACGCACAGTCAACTTGTGAACTCATTCATTGCCAAGGGACGTTGTGAAGGCCAAAAGTACAATTGGGTTAAAAAAAAAGGAGGATATGTGCATCAATGGCTATTAGCCAAGATGGTCAGGGATGCAACCCCATGCTCTTTGTGTCCCTAAACCTCCAACTGCCAGAAACTGGGCTGAACAACAGAAGATGAATCACTCAATATTGGCCTGCTCTGTTCATTCCCTCAGAAGCATCTGGCACTGGACAGTGTCAGAGACAGGATGTTGGGCTAGATGGACCATTGGTCTCACCCAGCACAGCTGTTCCTTTATGGTCTGATTCCAATATCCTTGAATTTATCCACTTGAATTCACTCCTCAGTCTCTTTTGCAAGCCCTGTTTAAAAACTCTGTGAATAACATTGACCATAGACCATTCACTGCAAGTATTTAGCAACCAGCATATGAAATTTGAACATTTGAAATGTTTCCCCTTTCCCGATTCGATGAGTGCATGTTCCTGTAATAGGATGACTTGAAGAAGGCACTGCAGCTTTGGCTATTTTAGGAGTAAGTGGCAGTTTCATAAGAGGTTGTGTAACAGGGTGCTACCAAGTGCTACCTTGTGGCTAAATATCACTCTGCAGTGCTCCATCCCTGCTGTCTCCTTCACAGGGTTCCTTAAACAAACTCAAAGCAATCCAAAGGAAGGTAAAACATTCACCACCTGGGGTCCAACTAATTCACTCTTCAAGTATCTGCTGGCCCTCACAGCTGCAACCTTAATTCAGTGTCTCTCTCCCCTTAACTGGGGATGGGGGGGGCAGCCCTCTTTCCCAGCCTTAACCACAGTTCAAAGTATTTGCAAGAGCTAAACTTGCTTCCTTTTCCTCCTGCTGCTGCTGTTGCTTCCAAACAGCTATGGCTTCTCAACGTCCCAGAGCAAAGTAGCCATGGCAGTGTGTTTTTAATATGGGCTATCCCTGCAAGTAATTACCCAGGGTTCTGGTCGGGTTTGTGTAGCCCAGGCTGAAGCCCATGGTGCTTCAGCACCACTGATCTGGGACCTGAGCTAGGTAGATTAAAGCTAGATCAGGTACATCTACTCAAGCTGCAATCACACCCCGTGATTGCACTGTAGTGAGTTCTAGTTCCAAAGAAAGCAGCTTTTCAGGTCTTCATTTCCTGAACATCCCCCCACGTAGTGTGGGCACCTGCTGACACACATGGGCCTTATCCTGTAATCAGAGCTGGTTTAGCCCCAGGCTATCCAGCCCTTGGGCAAGCCACCCTGTTAGAGTTTGCAAATAAACAAGATTAGAACATTTTAAACTTTTTCCTTTATAGTCTACAGCAAGTATCATAGAATCATAGACTATCAGGGTTGGAAGGGACCTCAGGAGGTCATCTAGTCCAACCCCCTGCTCAAAGCAGGACCAATCCCCAACTAAATCATCCCAGCCAGGGGTTTGTCAAGCCGGGCCTTAAAAACCTCCAAGGAAAGAGACTCCACCACCTCCCTAGGTAACCTAAGGCATCGTTTAATAAGGCATCTAGTTTAATAAGTAGCACCTAAGGCATCGTTTATGGAGAAATTGGCCTACTGAAAGACTTATTGCTTGGTTTCTCAACTTTAATACGATATTAGTGATATATTGTAAGATGGAATACATATTACTTTAGAGCTCAAAATATTATTCTCACAAGTCATATTAACTTGAGGCATTTTGAAATATGTAAAATCAATTTGTTTGGACTTCTTTTATTGCCTACATTTAAAATACAAAGTTAATATTATTTCAGTTCCAAATTGGCTTAAAACTAATACATGCTGAGGAAACGTTGCATGGGATTTTTAAATGAAAGTTGCTAGATTAAAGGACTTTTAAGTGTTTCTTCATTGTTCAGTTTGTCTTCCCACTCACTGTATTTTAAGACCTGAGCAAGTGATAATGTCTGTTTTCTGCTTTTTTTCCAAACTGGAGATAACAGGAAAGCATCACATTTTGTCAGAATCTTGCTGAAAATAGAAGCATAAGGGACTTAAAATGTATTGCAGAAAAATGTTGCTTTCTGAATGTGGGTTATTAAAAGGTATATAATGTTTAGTGTTTTTTTTTATTATGGAATTTTTTTCTACTGCTAAATGTTAGTGATCTTGTTTTAGATGTGGTTTCAGTTGCCAACTTCTCTGCCCCCTTCCAGACAAGCAAAAACTATAAATATAAGAACAAATACTGAATGAATATAAATATTGTAACAGAGAATCAGTCAAAAGAGTCTGAAGAAAGAGCAAGAAAAAAAAATCCAACAAATACATTTTTAATTGAATCCAATGGTAACTATGGTATCTGCCCTTCAAGAGCACATTTTGCTTGTGTTTTGATTTGAAAGTTTCCAAGACTGTCAGTCTCGGAAGTGGTTGTTGGTAACAAGGATTGAACCCAGGATCTCTAGTTCTAAAAAAACAAGCCTCTACAGACAAAAACTAAAAGACACCACTCTCTTCGCAAAGGCTGCAGGAAGTTTATTAATCACTATGTGGCCCAACCACCATTAGAGGTAGTGCCACACTGAGCGGGTGGGGATTACACTAGTTGCAGGCAAAGATAGTTCATGGACTTTGTTCTGGCTTTTTGCACAAGAATTAAATTTCTCCCATTAAGGTTAATGATCTGCATACCTTGGAGTTTTAGATACTTATTCAGACTAACTGGCCCTCTCTTGGGTCTGTAAATTGGGGCTGGGAACTGTGCAAAATGCAGGCTCTCTCATGAAGTCTTTGTGCTTTCCGTTGGCAAAGAGTATAGTCCTGTAGTGGTTCATTACGGGTCCTAGCTAGAAATGAGATGGACAGACAGTTAAAAAATGAGAAGAAATTAACCAAACTACTTCAAAACTCAAAAATATTCAGCTTGAACATGGGGGCTGTGAGTGTTTCTTGCTTAACATGATCTTGTTTTATCTGAGCCAGTTCAGGGGCTGCTATTGTGGGAAGCTAAATTAGCAGGGGGTTAGCGCCCTCTGCAAGCTGGCAATGCCAGATAGCTACTAGTCACTCGCAAACTACTTCAGGGTGGGGAAGTCTACCGTTGGGATCATGGTGATGCAGGTTTGCGAAGCCATTGACACAGTCATCTAGCCGCTGGTGGTTGCCATCACCAAAGCTCTGGAAACTCTATCTGGGTTCCAAAGGATGAGGGTTTCCAAACTGCATGGGTGCCTTTAATGGCACCCATATCCCCATACTCCGCCCACCTAGAGGAGTGAATGAGTACATCCATCAGTCACTCATTCTTCAATGCTTAGTGGACCATAAATGCAGGTTCATGAATGCTTATATCAGATACACAACAAAGGTCCATGACACCCAGTGTTGCAATCAGGACTGTACTTCAAGGGGACAGAATGAATTTTATTCCCCCCAAATGAGATGGCTCAGTACAGTGTCTCCATACCCATGGCTATTCTGGGGCCCCCCTCATACCCGCTCCTACACTGGCTAATGAAACCATCAACGATCCAGCAAAACAATAATTCAACTTCAAACTAAGGAGCTGCAGGATAATAGTGGAGTGTGCCTTTGGACCACTGAAGGGTCATTGGCGATGCCTGTGCAACTGGTTGGATGCCAATGTGGCCAACTCCATCTGCATTATTCTGGCATGCTATGGCCTTCAAAACATTTGTTAGACTTAGGCTTGTCTACACTTACAGAGCTGCAATAGCACAGCTGCACTGGTGCCACTGTTGCGCCTAGTGAAGATGCTACCTATGCCAATGGGAGAGCTTCTCCCAGCATAGGTACTCCACCTCCCTGAGAGGCGGTAGCTATGTCAACAGAAGAAGTCCTCACATGGACATAGCGCTCTTTACACCCCAGATGACATAGTTATTCCTAGTGTAGACCAAGCCTAAAGGCAAGTACTTCAGGACAGAGTTCAGAAAGGGCAGGACCGGTTTGCCAACGCTTTCCAGTGAATGTTTATACTGGTGCTGATTCCAATGGGGTAGGGAAATCACAGATGCAATTTGTGCTCACATCTTGGAACAGTGGGCAGAGGGATGACCTCAGCCTGGTCCCAAAGAAAGCACCGTGACCCATCCAAACGTTGTAAAAGCACAAGCAGGAACAGTCCCACTCATGTTTCCATGCACAGTTTTGTTCCTCTCCTGCAGATGGTCATTAGACAGTCATTTAGGTAATGACTTACAGGTAACTGGGACAGAGTGCCTCCACAGATATAACACCTTCTGGTTTATGATTGTTCCGCAGGGCATGTGTGTGGTGGGGGACATCTACCCAATAAAATTGCACTTATTGTTCTTTTGGTTTGTGTTACTGTACACAACTGCTAGCCAGACCATTTATTTAAATGCTTCAGCAGGGTGACAAGCATGTTCATTTTCTTCTTGTATTGTCAGTGCCTTTCGGAGGCTGTCAGTGGAACCACAGTAAGATTAGGTGAAGAGCAAATTGAAAACTAAGGAGAAAGCGTCTCATCAGGGAAGCCAGTGAGTATCTTTCCCCCATTTCCTGTAGGTCTCTGTACATGAGCAATTGATCTCCTTGTGCATTCTCATTTGCCTTATTCTCCTATTCTTGTCCATATCTATACACCTTGGATGTGATCAAGCCAGAAATAGTCCCATAGGCATGATCTTGGTTCAAGGTTCTGGCTAACCAGCAAAAATCTGCCATAGTTTTAAATGTCTCCTAATTTCAGTGCTCACTGAAATTCATCCTCATCTCATCTGAAGAACACCTATGTTTAGACTATGGTGCCACAACTGATCATAACAATATTTCATTGATGAACTAACCCAGCAATGATTTCCAAAAGTGGCTCATATCACAAATAAATTAGTCACCATGTAACTATGCTGCTAGACTCATTGAATCTACTTCCATCAACAGATTAGGTTTCAGAGAAAGACGATGGATACTGCAACGTATTGTAGACTGTTGTTGAGAAGTGAAAAGTCATACACTTGATATGTGTTTGTGATGTATTACCTAGATTGGATCATATCACCTGGGTTGACGATGGAGGTGCTCAATAATGAATACTGTTCTGTACTCCAAAATATGATCGATGTACAAGATTTCTGAGGTGGTGTGCTGGAATGGCAGGAGGGAGCAGATAGTTGCATCAGAGGAGACCACAGATTTAAGGCCTGTGATTGCAAGCCATTTAGGCTGAAGAGTTCTACTTGCCAAACAGTGGGGCAACCAGCATAGGAATGTTTCCTTTGATGGCCTGACGGGTCAACTGGGGGGGAAAAAATGTCTGCATCAAAAAGAAGACTTCATACCTAGATGCAAAAAAGGCCTTTGAATAATATGGAAATTAGGCTCAGGGTCACATAGTGTTGGCAGGGCTTTCAGGCAGGCAGTTTCCCTGACAGGGGGAACACAGTAGGTGACACACTCTCTGAAAGGCAAACTGAGATTAGGCTAGGTCACAAGAGCTTGTTGGCTTGCAAAAAACCAACCCATATCAAAACTGTAATTTGGGCATCCTGTAACTCAAGAGGGAAAGCTTGTCTAATTTGGCTGGTAGAGAAACATAAAATTAGATAATTCTAAACATAGGTGCTGCCTGTTGGTTGTTTTGAATTAATTTTCTTTGATGGTTTGTTCCATTTGCTAAATAAACCTACTTGTTTTAAGAACACAGTCCAGTAACTTGTTTTCAGAACGAGTTCCTGGGTAATGCTAGTCCGACTAGATGCACTAGATACTGGTTACTGGATAGCACCCGCCACAGGCTCCCAAAGGAAAGAAAGGCAAGTGTGAAGTTGCATGGGCAGCTGTGGGAGCCATGGACCCTCCTGCCCCGGGTGGGGGGCCTCCATTGGAGAGACACGGGCTGGGGGGTGCTCTCAGATCCCCTGCCCCGGGCAGAGGGAGGTTCCATGGCTTGCAGCCCGCTCCGGCTTCCGCTTAGCCAGGGGTGGGGCCTCAGGCGGAAGAGGCAGGGTAGGGGTGGGGCCTCGGGCAGAAGAGGAGGGGTTGGGCCACAGAGGAGATGGGGGCCTCTGCCCCCCATATTTTTGGGAAGGCTCTGCCACCCCTGATCTATGGCCCTGGGAAAGGTAAGCTGCACCCCACCAAAGGGCGGTATCATGGAAGCTCAGCCTCTCCCTTGCGGAATGCCTAGGTTTGCTCAGCTTTGCAGCATCTCCATTGCAAGGCCGTGCCTTACAAGCTGAAACCTGGTTGTTTGCTGTTTTCCATATTCCAATCTGTACATACTCAGTCCAAATGCTTTGTATGCAGAGCATGGTTTGACAGGCTCACTGTCATGTATTACAGCACCAGGACTGTTTGGAATTGAATCCCCACTTTGCTGTCTGTAATTTAGGGGTTTGCTATAGCAGGAGCTCATTTCGACAGTCTAATTAGAATTGGTCTGGAAAAAATAAAATACTCCAGGGCTAATCGAGAGAGAGCTCGTTTTGCTGATGATTCTGCCATAATTCACCTTATGCTTGTAAAATGTTAACCTGTCTGGCTTGTTAATTTTTTTTTTACTTTTAATGCCCTATAAAAATTATGTGTTGTAAATGGTTTGTCTAGTTTTTGTAAAGTCTATCCATGAGGAAGTTTGTGTGGAAGGTTGGTTTTTTATGAGAGTATCCAGTTTTGAGAGCTCATTCTTAATCTTTCCCTGTTTGCTGTATAGGATGCTGATCAGGTGGTTTCGCAGTTTCTTTGAGAGTGTGTGACACAGTCTCTCAGCTGTAGCACACGAAAGCTTATGCTCTAATAAATTTGTTAGTCTCTAAGGTGCCACAAGTACTCCTGTTCTTTTTGCGGATACAGACTAACACGGCTGCTACTCTGAAACCTATAAAAATTATATCTTCCTCAATATTTTATGCTTTTATTTATATTTGATGCTTGTAACATGTTACAGAAAGCAGGTTTTATTTACCTGTCAGGGAAGCTTGCTGTAACTATTAAATCATGCTTTGAAGTTGAGCAGTGTAAAGTTTGTGAAGCTCCAAGTTGGATTTTGGTAACTCTCAGGGCCTGTTTCATCATTGCTTTGGCTCCTTGTGCAGTTACGTGTCCTTCAGCAAAGCAGTTGCTTTCATTGTTCAACTGCTAATCTGTAAAACCACAGAATTTCATTTTTGTCACCCTCACCTAGGCACTCGGGCCCAAATCCTCAAATATATTTGGGCCCCTAACTCCCTTTGATTTTAGTGGGAGTTTGGTGACTAAATACCTTTCAGCATCTGGGCCTCAGGTACTGTGGTGACAGGCATGGTTTAAGAACTATAGAGAATGGAGTAGAATTGTCCTCACTTCCCTTCTTTTTTCATCACTCTCATTGGTGCTTCCTGTCTCGATTTATATTTTCTGGGCGGGGACTGTCTCTGTGTGTGAATACAGTGTCTATCACAATGGGGATCTGATCGTGACAGCAGTGTACAGACACAAACATTTGGATCCGCATCCGTGATAACTTGTATCCGACCCGCGATCCGCACTCCACCTTTCATACGTAACTTCATCCACACCAGCGGATATCCGCAGATGTGCAGGGCTCTACTGGTTATTATTGTGGCCTTTGGGCATGACTGTAATATATAAGTGACAATAATAATTGTGATGGAGTTAGTATTTAACCACCATCTGACATTCCGTTTGCCTCCATGGAAATGACTATACAAGGTAGTGGTATTGGTGCCAGCTCAGCTTATGGGAGGAGGGATAGCTCAGTGGTCTGAGCGTTGGCCTGCTAAACCCAGCATTGTGAGTTCAATCCTTGAGGGGGGCCACTTAGGGATCTGGGGCAAAACCAGTACTTGAACCTGCTAGTGAAGGCAGAGGGCTGGACTCGATGACCTTTCAGGGTCCCTTCCAGCTCTATGAGATAGGTATATCTCCATATATTTATTTAGATGTTCCAAGTGCAGGTGCAGCAACCTGATGAAATGATGCTTCGAGGCTTGATCCTAACATCAATCCATCTGTCTGTCTCACTCATCACTGTAATGTCTGAGGACCTCTGAAATCAGTGGAGAGACTTGTCAAACCAGACAGTAGAGTATTTTTAACATACAATAACTCAGTACGTCCCATTCTCCAGTGGAGACCAGATCCACCATGTACCTAATGGTGAGAGCATAATCAGAAACTAATTCTGTGGTTGCCACAGAGGACATATAATGCCAACACAGCATATATTTATCACGGTTTGCAAAACAAGAGCATGGTTTGGATCCAAGTCCGATATTAGCTGGGGAATTTGGGTAAATGGTTTTTACTTGGGCCCATCCAGATCTAGAATTATAAATTTTGTGAGACCGCATTCTAGAGATTTATTTAAATAAATAACTATTTTTTTTTGCATAGAATGGCTTCACGCAATGGCAAATCTCTTTAACTCTTTTAAATGTTCAGGATATTATTAATCTGGAGTTAGCTGTAGTTGAATATCTGTTTGAAATATCATGTTAAGAGAGAGATTTATCCTTAAATGCAGTCAGATCAGCACAGGACGAGGCAAAACTGATGAGCCAATTCTGGCACATTACATGAGGACACTGAAATTGCCACTGTAAGAGCTCAGTTAACTTTAGGTGCATTGCTGTTGCCATTAGCAACAGGCTGGAGATTTATAGAGGGGAATGACATTTATCATTCAGTGTTGCTCTGCCTTTCTAATGCCTTGCTTAGAAAAAAACAAGTGTACCATGGTGTTTATTTTACATTTGTAAGCTCTTCTCTGGTTTTGCAGCAGCTGGGATCTAAATTTCCTGTGCAATACAATGAGAGGTTTGCAAAGAGCCTAGTGTTTGTGTTGCTTTTGCAAGTACTTGGGTGGGGGGGAGTTATATTTAGATTTTGCACTGCCTTTCCCCCCCATAATGTTTCCTATAAAGGAATCCATTTATTGGGTAACAATATGAAGATATGGAAATAACATTAGATGCTCCAATCTTACATATTTTGGCCACATCTTACTTTTACCTCTCTGTTGCTTTTGATACTGCCAATTATACCCATTCTTCTCTCGTGGGTTTCCTCACTATATCCTTCTAGTTCTCCTCCTGCCAACCTGACCAATCCCGTGGCATGTCTTTTAGTGGGTTTACCTCTTCCAGGCTCATATGGTCTGTTTGTGTTCACAGTGGTTTGTCTTTAGTTCCCCCATCTCTCCCTGTAATCATCTCTCTGGGTCATCTTATTTGCTGTCATAGTTTCAACTATGCTGTCAATTCTGCCTATGTGCACATTTACCTCTCCTGGCTTTGACTACATTCATCCAATCTCATATCTCAGCCTACCTGGATGTTTTGCCATCAGCTTAGCGGCCAAAACTGACCTCCTCCTGATCGTCCCTCCACTACATACTTCCCTTTCACTGCCAACACCATTAACAACCTCCCCATAACTTTGGCCTGTAGTCTGGAGGTTACCATCGTTCCCTGTCTCTTCCTTGTCCCAACACATCCAAGTTGTGTCCAAAATCTGCCATTTCTTCCTCATTATCTCTAGAATATGTTATTTTCTCCCCATCCCCACTGTGAAAGTTCTGATGAGCTCCCACTTAGACTGCTGAAACATCCTCCTCTCTGGCTTCCTGAACATCACCATCTGCTCTCCCTCACTGCATACAAAACACTGCTGCTAAAATAATCTACCTTGTCTATTAATTACATCACTTTTCTTTTAGCTTCAAATCCTTCCGTCGGCTCCCCTCCTCCAGAGGAATAAATGCAAACTTCTTGTTGCTCCTTTCAAAGCCCTCCCCTACCTATTTACCCTCATCTCATTCTGGGTCCATTCCTCCATGTCACCAGCCAAGACTGTTTGTTGGTCGGCTTCTCACGTGTGCGTTCTTCCACTCTGCTCCTGATACAGGGCATTATCTTACTGAGCTCATCCATGAAGTCCCTTTCATCTCCTTCCTGAAGACTAATCTCTGCCATAATGCCTATAGGACATTGTTATGATTTAGGAATAAATTGGATACAATTTTATTGTCCTATTTTTATTTGGTTGTTAATACAACCATTTATTTGTTGCCCCCCCTTCCCCTGCTGTCTGTTTACTTGTCTATTTGACACACAACTCCTGCTGAGACTTACAACAGATTAGTCCCATTGAAGTCACTGAAACTGCTCCTGGGCATAAAGTTAAGCACCCATAGAAGTCTTTGCAGAACTGGGCCCTAGAGACTGTGGGCATGGGTTGCAGGTGAACTCCCGCTTCAGGGAGGCTGGTTAGCCTGCCGGCCCCACCCCTTGCACCCGAGCCCCAAGTCACGCTCCCCCCCACAGCCTGAGCAGCCCCCTCCCATGGTCGGAAGAGCCCCGAGCCGCCAGCCGGCTCGAGCCCCAGCGCTGGGCCGCCAGCCTGAACTGCTGGCCAAAGCCCTGCCCTGGGTCACTGGCCTGAGCCCTGCCTGGGCCACTGGCATGAGCACCACCAGAAGCCACCCCAGCCCCTGGATGCTGGCGGGCCCAAGCTCCAGGCCACAGGCTGGAGCTGAGCCTCTGCACCTTCAGGGGGAAGTGGGAGAGAGGCAGGGCCTAGGGTGGAACATGGGTGGGGCCACAGTCTGGGGCTGGGGGGGTTAGCCTGCCCTGGCCTTTGATACCCACCGCCCATGACTGTGAGCTCCTCAGGGCAGGTATCAAGTTGTCTATGTTTGGAAAGCACCCAGCAACTATGGACAACACCACAATTTAATAAATAAAATAACAACATAGATGAAGGTGCAGAGGAGTACATGGTTTGAGCAGAGATGTCCTTTAGGGATCAATTTATTAAAGAGGGATCTCTATTTCCTAATACAGAAGATAGGAGAGAAGTTGGTAACATACAGGTAGGGGCTAGTAATGAACAGTCAAATGTAAAAGAGCCCCAATTTAAATATAAAACATGAAGGCGAGCAACTGAACATTGACACAATATACAAGTGCTTATATACAAATTCTAGATGTCTAAATACTGAGAGAGGTGAAGTAAAGTGCCTGGCATTAAATGAAGATACTGATATAACCATCACTGTGGAAACTTGGTGGAATGAGGATAATCAATGGGACACTGGGTACAAAATATAAAGGAATGACAGAGTAGCTTGTGCTTGTAGGGGAGTGGCATGATATATGAAAGAAAGCATACCGTCAAATAAAGTAAAAATCTTAAATAAATCAAACTACCCTAAAATCTTTCTGAATAGAAACTCCATGCTTAAACAGTAAGAGTATGACAGCAGAAATATACTACCAACCATCTGAGCAGGATGGTGATGATGATTATGAAATGCCCAGGGAGATTAGAAAGAAAAGTCATAATAATGGGGATTTCAGTTATCCTCATATTGGCTGGGTCTATGTCTCCTCAGGGAGGGATGCAGAAATACAATTTTATACACACCATTCCTAACTGCTTCTTGGAGCAGCTTGTCCTGGAACCCAAAAGGGGAGAGGTAATTCTTGATTTAGACCTAAGTGGAGCACAGGATCTGGTCCAAGAGCTGAATATAGCTGACCCACTCAGTAATAGCAATTATAATGTACTTTAATTTAACATCCTTGTAGGGGAGAAATGCCAAAGCAAATCCATCACAGAAGCATTTATTTCAAAAGGGGAAACTACACAAAAAGGAGGAATCCAGTTAAATGAAAATTAAAAAGAACAATTATGAGGGAGAAATGTTTGCAAACTATATGGAGATTATTTACAAGCACCCTAATAGAGGCTCTACCAAATGGATGCCTAAAAACAAATAAACAAAATGGAGGACCAACAAGAAAAATACCTTAAGAGAATGCCTAAACAAGAAAGATGAGTAAAAGAAGTGGTAAAAGGCATCCTTTACAAATTTGAAGTCAAATCCTAGAGAGGAAATTAGAAGCATAAATCCTGGAAAGTCAAGTGTTAAAGTATAATGAGGCAGACCAAGACTAACCCCAATTTTATATATATAAAATTATAATATATATAAAAAATTTTATATATATAAAATATATATATAAAGACGGATGCAAAGAATTCATTAAGTTTCTCTGCATTGGCCTTGTCTTCCTTGAGTGCTCCTTTAACAGGTTGATTGTTCAGTGGCCCCACTGACAAAAAGGCAGGCTTCCTTTTGTAGCACTAAACAAACAAAACGCTAAAGCTATAAACGTATAAATACAACCTGGGTTCCCCTACTACAGAGAATCTACAACAGACAGTCATAGAAAAGGTTAATAATTAATTCTAAAAGGCTAGCAAGGTTTGAATTAGCTCTACTGGAGTACTATTCACATAGAGCCTAAGACCTGGATCCACAAAGATACTTCGGCACCTACTCCCCAGATTTGGGCTGCCTGTCTTTGAGCCCTACTGCGAGCCACAAAACTGCTGCTTGGCTGCTGCCTAACCCTTTAGGTGCCTAAACTCACCCGGCGCCTACATTTTTCAGAGTAAAAGTTCCCTCGGTGCCTATGTTGCTTTTCTCAGCTCATGCTCACTGCTGCCTCACTCTGGGTGTCNGTACATAAGAAGCAGGAAGCCTGCCTTTTTGTCAGTGGGGCCACTGAACAATCAACCTGTTAAAGGAACACTCAAGGAAGACAAGGCCAATGAAGAGAAACTTAATGAATTCTTTGCATCCGTCTTCACTGTGGAGGATGTGGGGCAGATTCCCTCACCCAAGCCATTCTTTTTAGGTGACAAATCTGAGGAACTGTCCCAGACTGAGGTGTCAATTGAGGAAGTTCTGAAATAAATTGAACAGTAATAAGTCACTATAACCAGATGGTATTCAACCAAAGTTCCGAAGGAACTCAAATATGACATTGCAGGACTACTAAATGTACTATTGCTTAAATCAGCCTATGCCCCGGGTATACTGGGCCAGATAGACCATTAGTCTGACCTTGTGTGGCTATTCTTATGACTCTCTGGAAGTAAAAATAAAATAAAAACAAGACAAAACCAACAAGCAACAACAACAGTAGACCAGTAATCAATCGGGATTAACTGAATGCTGGTCTATTCCACTTTAGCTGGAATAATAAATAATAGTAGTAGTAGAATCTACAAGTTATTCTCCCTTACGAGGTTCCCAGTGTATCCTGACCTTTCTGTGTCTGTCTTTTACTACTGATTATTGTTAGGGCTCCCCCACCTTACCGTAGTTCTTGTCCCACAGACAGAAAACAGAAGGTCAGAATCCAAAGTGCTGGCAATGCAATGTTTATCAAGGTTAACAAGCAAGCAAAACCACAGCTCTTTACACCAGTAGAGCTTCCTTCCTCCCTTTTCCTTCTTAGTAGGCTTAATTATACCTGTAGTACTCGCCCGTGGCACCACCCCTTACAATTTATGGTCATATTCCATTTTGGAGGGTCTTCAGTCTGGGGCTTTCCATACCACCTCTTTCGGTCACCATGGGATGGGTAGGGAGTGAGGTTGTGTTCCGGCCAGGGTCACCTTTTCTTTAGCTTTTAGTGTTTTTTTATACACACCCACTCCCACAATCCCTTTCACTCCCTCAACTGGTTACTTGACCTTGTCTTGAGAAAGAAGTTGAGATAGAACTGTCCTTCAGTTGTACATTTGTATATTAAACTCCCACCACATTCAGTAACATTTTAACTCTATTCCTTATTGTTGTTCATTGTTCTAAAACCATCATCTGGCTGTAGGCAGAAGCAACACACGGTGTCTTTGTTCCTTGTTCACATATGTCAATAAAAATATAAGACACAAACAATTTTATTTTAAAAACCTCAAAATTTGAACGGGCAAATAAAACCCAACATTCTATCTCAGGCAAATAAACAAGCCTAAGTACTATATTACCATCACTAACAATTATTAATCCTGCTTATTGGAGTAGTGCCTAGGGGCCAGAAAGGAATGGGACCCCCCCATTGAAGTAGGCACTGTACATACAGTATAATGGCATATCTACAATATAAACTTAAGTTGACCCATGTTGGGCTGACTTACAGCCACCACAGTAAGTGCAGTGCTTCATGTCAACTCTTCCCTTCTTCTGCCAGTGGTGCGCGCCCTCTCTGGAAGTACTTCCACCAACTTAAGAGGGGTATTGTGTGTGCAGGGGGGAGAGCCAGGGCTTTCAGTTCTGCGCACAGCTCCCCACCAGTAGCCTGGCTCCCTTCCGGGAATGAGGAAGACGAACTGGGCTTCTTGGGTCCCTGCTGGGAGCCGGGCTGCCTGTCCCCCTCAGCTCCCTGTTCCTTGCCGGGAATGGGGCAGCTGATCGAACTCAGAGTGCAACGCTCCCAGCCGGGTGCACACATGCTTCCAGTGAGGAGTGGGGGAGCAGCCTGGCTGAGAGCAGGGAGTTGGGATTCCAGGCGGTAGCTTGAGCCATGAGACTGGGTAACAACCTGGCTTAGAGCAGAGACAGGGCAGCAGCCTGGCTAGGGTGCCAGGAGCCAGCTTTCTTGTAAATTTCACAGCTTCAGCCCTACCCCTCTTATGTCGATGTAGTAGGGCACTTACATCAGCGGGAACAAGGCTGTAATGTGTACACTGACATAATTAGGTCAACATAAGCTGCTATACCCACGTGGCCCCACAGTATGCCAGGGTTTAAAAGAGAACTAGATAAATTCATGGAGGTTAAGTCCATTAATGGCTATTAGCCAGGATGGGTAAGGAATGGTGTCCCTAGCCTCTGTTTGTCAGAGGGTGGAGATGGACGGCAGGAGAGAGTCACTTGATCATTACCTGTTAGGTTCACTCCCTCTGGGGCACCTGGCATTGGCCACTGTCAGTAGACAAGATACTGGGCTGGATGGACCTTTGGTCTGACCCAGTATGGCCGTTCTTATGTACGTCAACCTACCGCTGTAGTGTAGACTAGGCCTTAGAGACAGTCCCTGAAGAACATACCGTCTAAATAGACAAGATAGGGGAAAGGGATAGAACCTACTTTACTCTGCAGAGAGATACTATCTTCATTTTGTTTCTCTTAAAGCACTGAGCATATTGTTGGTTCTCAGCAAATAAATGGTAATATACTGAATGAACAGCTTTACCAGATATCTTTAAAGCTGTTAGAGAGATAGAACTTGCCATACCGGATCAAGCCGTCCATCTATCTAATATCTTGGCAGTGAGCAGTAACAGCTGCTCCAAGCAAGGTTAAAAAATATCCTAGAATGAACAATGTACAAGTTGGATATTTCTTCTGAACCCGGGCAGCTAGACCCAGATCCTCAAAGGGTATCTCTCGAAAGCTTGTCTCTCTCACCCACAGAAACTGCTCCAATAAAACATATTACCTCACCCACATTGCCTCTGTAGTGTTTTAAGTGCTAATACAGCCACAAGTACACTTGAGGATGAATATACTATGGATAATCCAGAACTTTCAAAATAATAACCCTTTTCTCCCCACCAGCATGTGCGGTGTACAAAGTGGCACATGTATATCTGTTTTTTCACACACATGGGTCAGGCAGGTTCAGGGGGTGTGTGGGTACACGTACGTGCAAAAACAATACACTTTTTTGTTTCTCCGGAACAAAATTTCCATTGTAAAAACTGAGTAGGAAATTCATGTGAATAACTTGGTATAATCAGGCTTTAAGTCAGATCAAAAGCTGCACAAAAGCTCTTCTAAATTAAGTTTGCAAAAGCTAAAACCAGAGCAAAAGCCTTCTTCAGGCTTAAGAGCATAGAGCAGCTGTGAAACAGTAAGACCTCCAATGTGTCGATAACCCCCCAAATTGATAAAGCACATGCTGGTGGGTGGTGTTTTACCTCTCTTTGGCCTGAAGGTCTTTTAGATACTATTCCACTGCTGAACCATCACATTCTCGAGCTTTGCTGCTTTGGAGTATACAGCGATACCGTTGGTTCACTTAGCATATGCTTCAGACACTAGATGGTCTGCAGCTGACTATTTTCACTGTCACCAATTTAAGCAGTAAATTCAGATGTGCAGCTCCTGTGAAAGATTGCAGGACAAAAGGGGTGGCATAAAGGGTGGGATAACATTCTTGTCCGGTTGCAAATGGGTATAACTTGTACCCATTTGGCATGCAGTGGCTTTGCATAAGTGGGAGGGAGAAGTGGGTTCAGTTTAATTCATTAAAATTCATGTTTTGGAAGCTAACTAAAATTAGCCTGATTTTCAGAGCTGCTAAGCACTAGAGCCGGGTGGGAAAGTGTTCCTGTCCTGTGAAAAATTCTGAGATTGAGACATTTACTGCTGTCCTGAAATAGCATGAAAAGTTAGAATCTCAAAAATCATCACAAGCCAAAAATCAGAAAACAATTCAATTCAGGCCAATTGAAACATTGTTTCAAGCATTCTGAAAATTTTCATTTTAATTGTGTTTTGGTAGAATATCAGGGTTGGAAAGGACCTCAGGAGGTCATCTAATCTAATCCCCTGCTCAATCCCCAGACAGATTTTTGCCCCAGATCTCTAAGTGGCCCCCTCAAGGATGGAACTCATAATGCTGGGATTAGCAGGCCAATGCTTAAACCACTGAGCTATCCCTGTACTTAAATTTCTCAATGAAAAGTTGTTTTAAAACTGGAAACAGGAAAGCTCAAAGTGAAGACATGTTCTAGGTTTGAGAACTTGGCACTGAGTTTGCCTCAAGATCAGAGGTTATTCACTCTCCGTTTATAGCCTCTGGGGTCCAGAAAACCATAGCTATGGGTCCCTTGAATTTTTGAGGAAGACCCTAGACCAGTTCACAGCTCTAAGTATCTGTGCCACTCAAGCTAGCATTTGTACTTCTAGGATACGTCTACAGACGGATAAAAAACCCGCAGATGGTCCATGTCAGCTGTCTCTGGCTTACAGGGCTTGGGCTCTGGGGCTGAAAAATTGCTGTGTGGACATTTGGGCTCAGGCTGGAGCTGAGTTCAAATGTCTACAAAGCCATTTTTAGCCCTGCAAACCCAAGTCAGCTGACCTGTGCCAGCCATGTCTATGCTGTGGGTCTTTTATTCCTGGGTATACGTACCCTTAGTGTGCTAGTGTGCTGGCGCAGTCAGGGTATGGCTCCTCGAGCTGGAATTCACCCTCTCCAGCTCAAAGTGTAGACATAGACACATGGATCGATTTTGCATCTGCTTATATTTTTAAGGCTAACTTTACATGGAAAAACCAACAAGTTTCTCTGGGCCAATTTTTCAAGTGCTCAGTTGCATATTGGGTGCTGAACTTTCTGGACAGTCTGGCTAAAGGTGTCACAGTGAGAGCTACTGGGTGCTAAGCATTTCTGCACGCTAGGCTCTTAGTGAGATGCCTAAAAGGGACTCTAGCTCTTTTAACAATGTGGACCCAATTGTGTGCTCAGGACTTAAAAACCTGGCCCTGAATTCTTTTGAAAATTGTGTACTTTTTAAAAAAAAATAAACTTCACCTTTTTCATTTTAAATTGTTTTTTTGGGGGGGCCTTGCAAATGCTGACTTTGCCTACAGACTATTAATTGCTTTTGTGCCAAATACAGCACTGGCCATTTACATTTACTTCCCCAGTTGAAATGGTCAAATAATGTGCTTAGAATTTAACAACCCTGGTTTTTCTGTATGGAACAGCTCCAGATACAAAATTTCCGCTAAACCATCCCAGAATACCTTAATTAAATATACAAAATTCATTTACAAAAATAGAACAGAGAAAGCTAGAAAAAGCACTAAGATTTAAAATAAAAAGTTTAGACAGTATCATTTCAGACCGTCAATAAATATTACTTTCCCATTGGTTTATAGAAGTATGTACTCTGCTGGAGAAAGCTGCCGTTTGGTGTTGAGTTCACCTGCAGCCTGATACCAAGAAGGTACATGCACTGTGCTCTCTTGTGGATATTTTATTTTGGTTCATTCTTGGTTGTTGTTTCCCTCCCCCACCCCCCCATTTCTCCTTCATCTTAGATTAAAGTAATTCACTATGAAAGGATATGATTTTTTTTCTGCGGTGGGGGAGGGAGAAGTGTAGATATTACTGTTGTGGGGGGTCCCCTTGCTGCTATTTCACTAGGAGGGTGGTGACGCACTGAAATGGGTTCCCTAGAGAGGTGGTGGAATCTCCATCCTTAGAGGTTTTTAAGGCCCAGCTTGACCAAGCCCTGGCTGGGATGATTTAGTTGGTGTAGGTCCTGCTTTGAGCAAGGGATTGGACTAGATGACCTCCTGAGGTCTCTTCCAACCCTAATCTTCTATGATTCTAGTCAGTTCCTACTTCCCACTCCACATGTTGGGGTGGAGAAACCTACAGCCTTTGGCGAGACAGGAGTTCACTTGTACAATAGCTATATTAATAACAATTGGCTTCATCAGCAAGTCACCTTTATCACTCAACACAGAGCTCCAGTGCCCACCAGCATCAGTCCCTCAGTCGCCACTGAGCTGCCTCATTCCCTTTGGACTCTGACCACACCTCATGTACAGTGTAGAGCCTCACGTGCTCGCAGGGCTGGCTTTAGGGTGATTCAGCCGATTCACCGGAATCGGGCCCCACGCCCCTAAGAGGGCCCCGCAACGTCCCGAAGGAGCTGCCGGTGAAGTCCCGCCACTGTCTTCGGCGGCAGCTCAATCGCTGCCCTGGAGGAAGGTCCCTCCGCCAAAGTGCCGCCGAAGGCACCGGCAGCCAATTGAGCTGCCGCCGAAGTCCTGGAACTGTTGTCGTTGGCAGCTCAATTGTTGACGCTGTCTTCGGGGGCATTTCGGCGGAGGGTCCTTCCTCCACGGCAGCGATTGAGCTGCCGCCGAAGACAGTGGCGGGACTTTGGCAGCAGCTCCTTCGAATCGGGCCCCGCGGTGCCTAAAGCCGGCCCTGCGTGCTTGCAGGGGTCAAATGTTCAGGAGGATCATCCAGGCTGGAGATCTGCTCTTGGCCTGCTGTGTCCTAGCAGCAGCATATGCCTTCTCTACCAGCCCATGCAGTTGCTTCTCCAATCCTAGGAGAGCTGGCAGCGTGGAGAGGCCAGCTTCTCCTGTTTGTTCATGCCCCCAGCAATCAGGGTTTGAGAGCATAAGTACAACTGAGCCCTTATCCATGATTGGGGCTTCTTGGTGCTACGTAGTACAAATAATATAAACTCTATTCAGATGCAAAACATTTTCAGTTTATAGGTTGAGATGACAGGTTATTTTTTCATGTTTAGGTATTCATCTTCCCAAGTGAGGCCTCTTATAAAGCCTTATTATTAATTATTAGAGCTGGTCAGGAACAAATAGTTTTAAATGTTCATTTTTCAACCAGCCCTGTTAATAATACAGCCCCACAAATGTGCATTGTGCTCAGCAAGGTATGTGCATGACAGACCCCTGCTGTGTGGAGTTAATCATATTCTTGTTGCTTAGCACTAGCTGTCCCCACACCCCCGACAACCACGATGCCAGCCGCACGAAGTTGCTACTCCCCACAGACGTCAGCTCCACCCACATTGCCTTAGGCAGGAAAACTGATGCACAACACATACAGCTTGCCCAGATGTGAAGATGCTAGGCAGATGGATACACACGTGCATATCCTTGGATACCGTTATTGATTCTGCAGTAACATCCACAATGTGGTAGGCTCTTTCCTAACACAGAGGAAAAGGCAGGCTCTTTTCCTGAAGACTGTGAAATCTTAAATAAAATAAAAAGATAAAGGTTACAAGATGTAGGGGCATTGCCAACAGATCGAGGAACGTGATCGTTCCCCTTTATTCGACATTGGTGAGGCCTCATCTGGAATACTGTGTCCAGTTTTGGGCCCCACACTACAAGAAGGATGTGGAAAAATTGGAAAGAGTCCAGCGGAGGGCAACAAAAATGATTAGGGGTCTGGAGCACATGACTTATGAGGAGAGGCTGAGAGAACTGGGATTGTTTAGTCTCCAGAAGAGAAGAATGAGGGGGGATTTGATAGCAGCCTTCAACTACCTGAAGGGGGGTTCCAAAGAGGATGGAGCTCGGCTGTTCTCAGTGGTGGCAGATGACAGAACAAGGAGCAATGGTCTCAAGTTGCAGTGGGGGAGGTCCAGGTTGGATATCAGGAAAAACTATTTCACTAGGAGGGTGGTGAAACACTGGAATGCGTTACCTAGGGAGGTGGTGGAGTCTCCTTCCTTGGAGGTTTTTAAGGCCCGGCTTGACAAAGCCCTGGCTGGGATGATTTAGCTGGGAATTGGTCCTGCTTTGAGCAGGGGGTTGGACTAGATGACCTCTTGAGGTCCCTTCCAACTCTGATATTCTATGATTCTATGAAAGAATTAACAACCTGTGACTTCCTGTTAGTAATGGACACTCCCTGGAAGACATCTTCCAAGTGCTCATGAAACCAGGTGGGCTGCCTACACAATGTAATCACCTGCTGTAATGCTGCTCCGACTTCTCAGACACAGCCCAAAGAAAAGCTACCCCTCTTTTGATCCTTGCGCTGAGTGTGACGTGATCAACTGCCAGCCTAATGAAACTTCAACGCTTTCTCCAGACACTTAATAGCACTCCTTCTGAAGCCAGACCGCCACTAGGGAGACAAATGGTCTGCAAACCATTATTCAACCCCAGACATCAGAGAATAAAACCCTCCATCACACAACACTGCTGTGAAGGGACTTCTCAGTGAAGCAAAAATATGTCTGCTCACAGCTGCAGGCTGGGAATTTGCTGCTTTAACTGCATAACAATGGATTAGTGTGGAGGGAATTCCCAGTGACTAACAAGACACTGGTTGGTGCATGGTACCATCCCATAATACTCTGCTGTAGTGGTAATAGGAATTTAATAATTACAATAGAGATCAAGGAGCTGTTCAATGTATTTAGCTGTACCTCTAAATAGATAGTATTCTCACAGTAATGTTTTGAGAGAGGGAACTTACAATTGCAAAGCCACTTGTATTGGGGGTGTGAAAAATCCATATCCCTGAGAGATGTGGATATGCCAGCTTAACCCTTGATGTAGTCAGATTTAGGTCAAAGGAAGACTTCTTCTGTTTACCTAGCTACCTCCTTTCGGGGCAATGGATTAACTACAGTGATGGCAGAATGCATCCCATCACTGTAGTGAACGTCAACACTGAAGTGTTACAGCGGCACAGCTGCAATCGTGCAGATGTGCCACTGTAGTGTTTTAAGTGTAGACATGGTGTTAGATTATTCCCTTTCCCATCCTAATGCAGTACCTGTATCTAACACATCTTTTATACAGATGCAGAGATGATTCTTAACACATGCCCTTAGCAGCTCTAGCGATAACAAGCTTTTAACCCAAAATAATTTCTTATTAACTAAATAACAGATTGGGGGGGTAGTTAGTGTCTATTGGGGGAAATGGTTAGTCTCCCTCTCTCACAGAATGCTGGAGAATTCAGACATCTTTGCATTCTATATGTAACTCCGACAGGCCCCAGTTGTCAGTGGGTGGGATTGAACGTGGGACCTCCGGAGCTTAGGGCATGATCCTCTACTGCATAAGTTAAAAGCCACCTGGCTGTTAGCTAAAGCTCTAGATCAGACTCATTAATCGCTCTCTAAGTGGTCTCGGTGCCACTAGATGGGCCAGAACATCACAGTGTGTGGGTTATAGACTTCCCCTAGCTGAGGAAGTGCATCCTGAGCTTCAGAGACTTCCCAGTTGAAATCCCGGATAAACCCACATTTGTAACATTGACAGACCCCAGTCATCAGTGGGTGGGATCAAACCTGGGCACTCAGGAGCCTCGTGCATGAGCCTCTACTGCAGTGGTTTCCATCCTTTTTGTTCCCAAGATCACTTTTTGAATTTAAGAGCAACCCAAGATCTATCCCGCCCCTTCCCCGAGTCCCCGCTCCGCTCAAGCCATCCCCCGCTCTCTCTGTCACTCATGTTCCCCCACCCTCACTCACTTTCATCAGGCTGGGGCAGGGGGTTAGGATTCGGGAGGAGGTGCGGGCTCTGGGCTGGGGCTGAGGGGTTCGCAGTATGGGAGGGGACTCTGGGTGCAGGAGTTGGGTGCAGGAGGGGGCTCCGGGCTGGGGTAGAATGTTGGGGTTCAGGTGGAGGTGTGGGCTGTGGGCTCTGGGAGGGAGTATGGGTGCAGGAGGGGGCTCCAGGCCGTGGCAGAGTGTTGGGATGCAGGAGGAAGTATGGGGTGCTGGCTCCAGGAGGGGGCTCAGGCCTGGAGGTTGGGGTGAGGGCTCCCGCCGGGGGACACTTACCTCTGGTGGCTCCCGGTCCTACTCAGGCACATGTCAACGGGAGCATTCTCTCCTGTCGGCGCATGGTGGCTACACGGGAGGTCTTGCAGTGGTGCAGCTGAAGCGGTACATCTGTGCTGTGCCACTGTAAGGTCTGTAGTGTAGACATAGCTTTAGAGTCTCTAACCCAGGTGATTAATCTTAGCTAACAACTAGTTCTGATATTGCAAATAACTGGAGCTCATGTCACATGCAGGGAGATGGTCGGTCTCTTTTCTCTCTCAGTTGAACACTTCAGGCTTGGCTGAGGTGATGGTCAGTCTTTTCACTTCTCCTGGCTGGTCCAGGGCAGATAGCAGGATACCACTGCAAGTATTGTGGTTAGTGCAATAGAGATTCTCCCTTCCTTCTGCAGCCTTTTGTCAGGTTCAGGGTCCCCTTGCTCTGCCTCAGGGACAATGCTTGTCCAATTAGAAATTCCAACATGACCAGGGAAAAGGGACTTTGAAAGGAGGCAAACCCCAGGATGAGTGCATAGCCTGCTCCAGTGCCCTTTTTATCTAAAATCAGAGCGGTTTTAGCTTTCCTTATTAATCCTAAATGTAATTTCATTTTAACTAGATTAAGTTATCCAGGCCCAAACTCAAATATGCCCCAAGTTTCCTACATTGGGTATCCTAGTTAACCCTGTTGTAACCTTTACTACATCACTCCCCTCTTAATAATCTCTCTTTGGCAGCTGGGGCTGCCTTTAGGGTCAGAGACCTACTTCCTCCAGTCTCCTTGTCCAGCAATTCTGTAGATGCCCCTGTCTCAGGCATTCTCAGCAAAACTGCATCCTCTCCTGACCTCAGCTCCTCCAGATGGTTATCACCGAAAGATAAAGGCTCTGGTGTTTGCAAGTTACTCCACAAGTGGACATGATCCTGATGTCTTACAACTCAACCATTCTGAGTACAAGGCAGAGTAGTTTATAAACGCTAACCCCATTGGTATGGGCTCTGTACTTTCATTCTGGCTCCCTGTCCTCCTTTGACTGCTCAGTGGCTTCTCAGTCAGAATGTCTCTACTACTCTATTTGGAAGGAGTTCCAGTTTCATGGCAAAGAGAAAAGAAGTAATTAATCAATGGCAGTGTGATGTTGCACTCTATATGATTTTTGAATATAATGTAACTAAAATATGCTTAATGCAAAAAGTCTCTTGTAAGGTATCATTCCAAATCTTATAATCTACTGAGTGTGGTCATCCTATTTGTATAAATGTATCACTCTTGTATCTGAAACTAGAAATATGAAATATAACTCTGAGGGCCTATTGTAATTATGCAAAGTGTGGGCCATTAATGGTGGTTTGGAATCTTGATGGCTCCCTGGGTCTGTGTTGGAGCAGACTGGCGTGTCTGGCTCAACAAGACAGGGTGCTGGAGTCCCAAGCTGGCAGGAAAAGCAGGGGCAAAAGTAGTCTTGGCACATCGGTTGGCAGCCTCAAGGCGGTTTCTGTGATCCAATCTGTCACAGGCAGGACTGGCTAAAGTCCCCTGGGAGTGCGATTATACCCCAAAGAGGGTCCGTCCCTCCTGCTATACTCCATTCTTCTAGAATTGCAGAGTGAAGGAGCTTTGGGGGGTGGGGGGTCAGGAGAAGAATGATTCTACTGACCTCCCCCAGTCCCTACCACCCAAGCTTGGATCCCACCACTTTTCATCCCTTTAGCTAACACACTTCCTGATTTTAGCACAGAGAGCTATATAAACAGATTTATAATAGCTATGGGATTTAAACGTGTTTTAACCTCACATACAGACAAGGAAATTATATGCCTTACTTATTACTTACAGCTGAAAGGACAGAGTGGTGGCATTGCTGGAGATAGACTCTGGCCTCAATTTTCCTCTCATCATTTGGTGCTCTCCATCCAAAACATTCAGTTTGGTTTCTTTTTTAAAATCCATTGTAGCTTGATTACATTCTAATCCTTTATGAGTAACTCCCAAGTTCTCATAAAGCAAACCCAGTAGGTCCATATTTTCCCCTGGCATAATTCCATTGACTTCGCATCAGTATCATTACACCAGGAATTGATCTGGACCAACATTTTGAACTGAGTGAATTCCATATTTTCTGAAGAAACATGAGCCCGCCTTACAGCTAATAGAAGATAAAGTCTTTTTGAAGTCAGTAAGACTGCTAAGGCGAGTCAGAGTTTGCTGGATAAAACCTGTAGGCTAGGGGTGTTGTTTTTTTTAGCAGCTTTCAGTTTGTTTTTAGGAATCCTATTGATATTTTCTCACCATCAGATAAATAAATTAAGCCATCTAATTGCAAAGGAAAAAAAGGAAAGAAAAGAAAAAAAAACAGAAAGAAAGAAATACAGATGCTCCTGTAACAGCACATTTCACAAATAGACAGTGAATGAGAGAGGTTGTTGAAATTTTTCATTCCATACAGAGGGAAAAGGGGAGAAAAAGGCCTTCTTTGGAAACAAACATTTTCAGTGACAACTTCATTGCCTTTGAGATTTTCTAATATTTTTTTTCAACAAAGAAGTGAAAATAAAGCAAAATGTCCGTCCCGTCCCCCCCAGTGTGGGGTTTGGACTTTCAATGAAAGATTGGAGAAATTCCACACACAAAAAAAACAACCAAAGAAGTTATTTGAGCATGAAGATACCGAGTAAGATACACAGTACTTCAATGCATAGCGAAGCATATATGGTGAAGAAGTGAGCTGCAGCCTACGACAGCTTATGGTAAAATAAATTTGTTAGTCTATAAGGTGCCACAAGTACTCCTGGTTTTTTTTGCAGATACTGACTAACACGGCTGCTACTTTGAAACATATATACTCAGATACTTTAGTTCAAAACCACTGAGACTTAGTAGTTATATATTATGGAGGCATCAATAGCGATACCATAGTTAAGGTTGAGTTAAGTTTTGCATTTAAAGCTCAGATTCAACTTCTTTATGTAGGAAAATTATAGTATCTTCCCCAAAATTAGAGCATTCTTTGAGGATAGAATGAATTTCCTGAGAATTTACTAGCAAATCTATTCATTAGTTTAGGAATTAAAATTAATTAAAAATGGGTCCTTTAAGAAATTTAGCACCCAGTGTCAGCTTTTTTACTTTACCCCTAATAATCGAAGTAACAGAATAACACAGACATTTCAGACTTATAGTATAGTTAAAAATCACTGAAATCTTTGTGCACAGGCTACATATTTATTTAGGATCAATGGTCATTTCCTCCAGCACACTTCTTCACAACTGAAAAGTGCAAGGTCATGCATTTAGAGATTAATAACAAGATTTTTTGTTGTAAGCCGGGGACTCATCAGTTGGAAGTAACAGAGGAGGAGAAGGACCTTGGAGTATTGGTTGATCACAGGATGACTATGAGCCGCCAATGTGATATGGCTGTGAAAAAAGCTAATGTGGTCTTGGGATGCATGGTCTTGGGATGTAGGGTGACCAGATTAGAGAGAGAAAATATTGGGACAAATGCGGGCAGGGGTCCGCCAGTGGAGCAAAACTAATTAAATAAATAAAAAAGCTGAGTGCTGCCAGCGGAGCAGCAATAAATAAATAAATGAATAAATAAATAAGGCGAGTGCTGCCACCAGAACGAAATATCAGGACAAATTGCGTCCCGATCAAAGGTCAGCCGGGATGCGGAACAAACACCAAAATATCAGGACGGTCCCGATTTAATCGGGACGTCAGTGTCACCCTAATCAGGCGAGGTATTTCCAGTAGAGATAAGGAGGTGTTACTACCATTATATAAGGCACTGATGAGACCTCATATGGAATATTGTGTGCAGTTCTGGTCTCATGTTTGAGAAGGATGAATTCAAACTGGAACGGATACAGAGAAGGGCTACTAGGATGATCCGAGGAATGGAAAACCTGTCTTATGAAAGGGAGACTCAAAGAGCTTGGCTTGTTTAGCCTAACCAAAAGAAGACTGAAGGGAGATATGATTGCTTTCTATAAATATATCAGAGGGATAAATACCAGAGAGGGCGAGGAATTATTTAAGTTCAGTACTAATGTGGACACAAGAACAAATGGATATAAACTGGCCATCAGGAAGTTTAGACTTGAAATTAGATGAAGGTGTCTAACCATCGGAGGAGTGAAGTTCTGGAACAGCCGTCCAAGGGGACCAGTGGGGGCAAAAGACGCATCTGGCTTCAAGGTTATGCTTGATCAGTTTATGGAGGTGGTGATATGATGGGATAGCCTAATTTTGGCAATTATTGATCTTTGACTATTCGCGGTAATATGGCCTGTGATGGGATGTTAGATGGGGTGGGATCTGAGTTACTACAGAGAATTCTTTCCTGGGTGTCTGCCTGGTGAATCTTGCCCACATGCTCAGAGTTTAGCTGATTGCCATATTTGGGATCGGGAAGGAATTTTCCTCCCAGGGCCGGCTCCAGGCACCAGCCTGGCAAGCAGGTGCTTGGGGCAGCCGCTCTGGAGAGGGGCAGCACGTCCAGGTATTCAGCGGCAATTCAGCTTTTTTTTTTTTTGGCTGCTTGGGGTGGCCAAAACCCTGGAGCCGGCCCTGTTTCCTCCAGGGTAGATTGGCAGATGTCTGGGTTTTTTTTTCACCTTTCTCTGCATTGTGGGGCATGGGCCACTTGCTGGAGGATTCTCTGCACCTTGAAGTCTATAAACCATGATTTGAGGACTTCAATAGCTCAGACATAGGGTAGGGGTTTATTACAGGAGTGGGTGGCTGAGATTTCTGTGGCCTGCATTGTGCAGGAGGTCAGACTAGACCAGTGGTTCCCAAACTGGGGTTCGTGAACCCTTGGGGGTTTGCAAAATGTTACAGGGGGTTCTCAGGGAAAAAATCCCTAATGGCGGACAGAGCTGTCCCTAGTGCCCCAGGACTTCCAAGAGCTAAGCAGATCAAAGCAAGCATATCTATTACACTGAGGAGATATAAACTTCAAGACTCCTTATAAGAACAACAAAAAATATCCACCTCCCTTTTCATTTTTTAAAATTAAATAGGCATCTAATATTGTTTTTAAAATTATTATGAAGAACAAGTTTAAGCTTTGTTGTAATGTGCATTGTTCGCCTGGACTGCTCAAGACCTAAATGCTTGTGTAGGAGGAACTCTTTGAGTTGGCTTCTTAAATACCTGTTTCACATCTGATACTCCTTTATAAAACATAGGAGCCTTGTCTTATAACAGGCTTATTCAAAGTGATACAAGCTACAAAAGTCAGATTTTGGAAGAGTGTTGCTGTTTTCATAATGTAATAAAAATACTGTAATGATAAATAATAATTAATAATAAATAGTGTGTAATAAGCATGTCAAATTTTATATTTCCAAGATCACTGCTTTTATAATTTATACTCAGGTAAAGGAGAAAATCCCTAGAAATATTCATTTTTAGGAGGGAGTTCGCGAGACTTGACATTTTAGTGAAAAGGGTTCACAGGTTGTTAAAGTTTGGAAACCACTGGACTAGATGATCATAATGGTCCTTTCTGACCTTAAAGTCTATGACTCTATGACCTCTGTGAGTGGCATTTAGCATCTTTTTTTTGTAACTCAAACCGAGTTCCCAGTCATCAGATTCTGGAAGTGTTTATGGGAACCTGCAACAGGCTTGACCTTGAAGGGCTTAGTGCCTGGAGGGTCTATACTGCTTTGCTCCCCAACACATGGTACACCCAGCACACTATTTAATATATAGGAGATGTGTGTGCCACAGCCCACACAGCACCACCCTGCAGCAGAGTCAGATATATCATCTGTTAATCACCTTACCTATCAATATCACACACACAAACTCTATGTTAAAAATCATTAAGGGTGTAAAGTCAAGCACTCAAAAGTTAGAAAAATGCCAGGATTAGGGTGTCTTATGCAACCTTAATTCTACCCATTGTGATACAATCTATAATTACATGATCACATACCGTTGTTTTCCATAGGACTTCTGCCTCATTCAGTACACAGAATGGATGGTGCTCACTGAATGAGCAGCTATTCAATATTTTGTTTTCTCCTCATTGTTTGAAGTGTGGCACTAGGACTTATTTACTTCACACTATTGAAACTCTGCTCTTTATTTATTATTATTCTTCACACTGTTCCTACCCTGTTTTTAATTTCCTCATGGGCTTTTCTATGATGCTCATCACTAGTGCTTCACAAACATTAATTTATCTTCAAATCACCTCTGTGGTATTATCCCCATTTTATAGACAGAAGCTGAGGCACAGAGAGATTAAGATCAAAAGTATCCACTAATTTTGGGTCTCCAATTTGAGATGACTAAAATCTGATTTTTCAGAGTATTTAGCATTATATAACACTTTATCTATTCAAAGCACAGCTCCCATTGACTTCCGTTACAGCTGTGAGTCGCGGCATATCTGCAAATCAGACCCCAGGGTCTCAAGTCAGGCATCCAGAAAATGAGAAACACACAACTAGTGGCCACCTGTGCAAAGTCTGGTTTACGTGATTTGCCCAGATTCACACAGGAACGCAGTGACAGTGGCAGGGATAGAATCCAGTTGCCTAGGGCAACAGTCATTTTTCTTAACCATGAGACCATCTTTCCTCTTCCTGCATTATCTTGGTTCAGTCACTACACACCTTCCAACTTCCACAACAAATGAAGCAGGGACTTACAGATGACAGTTTCCTTCACTATACAACGCTAATTCATACCCAGAGCACATCCCCATCTGTGCACTGAATGAGGAAGGGATCCTGTGGGGAAAAAAAAAAAAACCACAGTATGCATTCAGATAATTAAAGACTGTCATAATGCTTAAACACAAGGGGCCTAATTTCTGCAAACTGTAAAAACACAAATCCCATTATGTGGCCACATTAACATACAGTGGCCTGGGACATCAGCAGTGTTGACACCTTTAAAGCAATCCACACAGACCTGTGCCACGTGAACTCATGGAGTAACTGATAGCAGTAGTAGGCAATCATCCTCTGTGTGGACCAGCACTAGAAGGGGAGGGAACACTTTGCCACTAGGTTTCAGAGTTATTTGTTGGCAGCAAAGGAATGGTGAGATGCAGGAATCTGGGGGTCTATTCCAGGCTTTGGAAGAAGGTGTGCTCTAGTGGGCACAGACTCTTCAGCTTATTTTCCCCAAGCATTGACCCCTTTTGCCCTATCCCCTTTAACATGTCCTTGTTCCCTCCTTATCCTTAGGTCCATGTCCTAATCCCATTCGCCTTGCCTACCCAGACCCAGTCTCTACTCCTCAGACTTTTTGTCACAGTCCTAGTATCTTTGCCCAAATAGTTCTAACATCCCCCTCTGGCTCACTGTCCAAGTCCTAGTCTTCCCCACCCCTGTCTCCCCCACTTCCTACACCCTGTTCTAGTCTCTTTGCCAAGTAAGTTCCAGTTCTCCCCATGGCTCCGTGTCATATATCTCCCATCCCCCATTCCCTCTCACCCTGGCTCCTATTCTCAGTCTCCTTGCTCAGCCAGTCTCAGTCTGTTTCCTCTATCAACTCCCCATCCAAGCCCCCATTCCCGTCCCCCCCATTTACCTCACCAGCTTTCAGTCCCTGTCTCCTCCGTCTGCTCCCAGACATTCTTGCCCAATCAGTTCCGACCTCCCCTCTAACCCTCCCTCCCACTCCAGGTTATAGTTTCCTTGTCCTACGAGTTGCAGCTTCTTCTTCCCCTCCAATTCCCAGCCCCAGTTTGCTTCTCCAGATAGTCCCCGTCTCCCCCTGCTTTCCATCTCCGTTTATCTCCCACCACTCCAGTCCAAGTAGCACCAGTTCCTCAAGTCTACTCCTTTAGCCTCCCTCTGGTCCTGTGCTTGTCCCCTCTGCACTGAAATCAAGCAGTTTCCTTCTTCATGCTTCCTGGGCACCAGCAGTTGCAGGAGTCAGCTCACTGCTCTCAGTTCCATTCTCTGGCCCACTCTTATTTGGAGCGGCTAGCAGCAGTAATTATAGGGAAAGTCTGGTTTTGCCCTTTTTGCCTTGGGCTGTAGCACGCTCAGTTGCTTTGTAGAGACGCAGAGCCTGGTCAGCACTAGGAGCTCTGAGTTGCTCGGGCATGTTCAGTGAGGATGGCCCCTTCAGAGATTTTAGCTGTTAAACTTTAGCAAGTCTCTACCAAACTTATGCTGCCTGTGATTTTTTCAAAGGCTTATAGCTAGGCCAAATTTCAGTCGATTTTCAGAGATCACAAAAGGTACATCTCTGACACAGAGGGTATGGGCCTGCCAAATTTAAAGTCCCTGCTTCAAAGCATGAAAATCATGGCTTTGCTAGAAAAGGTTGCCAAATTTTTTCAACATGGGTAAAACAAGGTAGCTTTCCCTAGCCTCCTTCTCAGAAACAGCTGAACAGTTTTGGCAAAAAAAAAAAAAAAATCTGGAAAAATTTAGACTGATGCTCATACTCAGCATGGGCGTTTTCAGCTCAAACCGTTACATTTTGGCAAAGTTAAAGGAAATAATAAACAGGATCGTATACTGGGACGCATCAGGCAATGCTAATCATAGATGAAGCTACCAGTCTTGACAATAGTATGGTACTCCTTAGTTTTGGTTTTTTTTTAATATCGATAGGGTTATATCATGATCAGTCAAGAAGTAACTAAAATTCTAATCTAAATAGAATAATAATAATTCTATTTTAAATAGTATAGACAGACAATATAGTATCAGATGGGTAGCCATCTTAGTCTGTATCCACAAAAACAATGAGGAGTCCAGTGGCACCATAAAGACTAACAGATTTATTTGGGCATAAGCTTTCGTGGGTAAAAAAATCCACTTCTTCAGATGCATGGAGATGTGCATCTGAAGAAATGGGTTTTTTCACCCACGAAAGCTTATGCCTAAATAAATCTGTTAGTCTTTAAGGTGCCACCAGACTCCTTGTTGTTTTTTGTAGACAATATAGTGCTACTCACTGGAATTATTCAGACATAAACTGGACATAAAATTCTCGTGCATGAATGAATGATAGGGAATAGTCGTGAATTGGCAGATGGCCCCCACAGTCTTATCTGGCATTATAATATAATAAGGTTTTATGGGACAAATAAAGTTATATATTTTTGCCTCTATATTTTGCTTAAATGTCATATTCAGAATAATTCTGTATGGAAATGTATTCAAATTTTTGACTCTCCACTGCTTTGTTTATAGCAGTACTTCCTTCCTTGGGAAATTCCTTCCAGAGGCTGATGTAAAATGTGCACTTTTTCTAATGCCGTTCAGAGCCTTCTTGATGGGAAACTTTATTTTTTATCCCTCTGCTTAGCTTCTGAAGTGGGTGGACAGACTTTTGGGCTGCTGAAATAATATATTTCCTGTGTCAGTGACATGACCGTAGCCACCTGTCTTTTCACAGGCAGGAAAAGGCTTGTGATTTTCCAAAGGAAAATATTTATTAGGAACATATGACACGTACAGGAATACAGTGCCATGGAAGTGCTAAGCCTTATTTGTATAATAAGATACATATATATTGTGGCAGTGCTTCAGACTTCCAGTCATGTACCAGGACCCCACTGTGTGAGGTGCTGTATGGAAAACACAATCCAGGCCCCGCAGAGCTTTGTCAGATATTTAGGACTGTAAAGAAAGCTGGGTCCAAGTGACACACCAGGGTTCCCTTGGGGACATTCTAGACTGAGATACTTCCAAAGGGGAAACTCTGCTGCCCATCTCCTCCTTACAGGGTTTATAGCACCCAATAGGCTGAAGGACAGGTGCTGTTCCATTGTGCTGAAGGGTAGAAAGCACATAATAATAATACTGCCTAGCTATTCTAAAGTGCTTTCCAACCATAGGTCTCAAAGCACTTTACAAGGAGGTCAATATCATTACCCCCATTAACAGACAGGGAAACTGAGGTATAGAGAAGTCATGCAGCAGGCCATTGGCAAAGTCAGGAATAGAATCCAGGTCTACTGAGTCCTAATCCAGTGTTCTAGCCACTAGGCCACAGTGAGGAAGTCTGCAGCCCCTGCATGCTACAGAAATGTAGTGCAGGGTGGGCTGCTCACTTCTGACCCAGCATGATTGGCGGGGGGAGGAAGATCATGTGGTTTAATTGGTCCTTTGCATTCCATTTTGTGTATTGAGTGCCAAGTTCACACCTCTTCTACAGCAGCATTTGTGCCTTTCTAGAGTAGGACATGTCAGGCTCTGTGCTTACCTTTCTCAGTGCCAACGGATTATGTTTAGCAATTTGGAGGGCACTCAGATAGTTTCTGTGCAGAATCACACTGTACTCTGCACTTCCAGCTCTATAGTTTTAATGAGCTGTTAAGCTTGGAGGTGCCTGGCTGATTTTCTGTTTTCTCTATACTCTCTGCAGCCGCTGGATCATTTTGTATTTCTTATTTGATCTGGGCAATTTTTATTTTGAAAATGGGCAGCCACTAAGTCATATTTACTTCACGTTCTTGTTCCTACAACTCCTAGTTTTCTTTAGGTACAGGTGCTCTGCTCTAGGAAACTCCTTATTGGACATGTATTCCACATTTATAATACTTTTGCTATTTCAGCCTCATCTTCTAAAGCCAAGACTAAAGCTCTGGTGGTCTTGAACCTGAAAGGTGCTGAATGAATAAACAACTGCATCCCCTAAAAAAAACACAAGGAGTCCGGTGGCACCTTAAAGACTAGCAGATTTATTTGGGCATAAGCTTTCGTGGGTAAAAAACCTCACTTGTTCAGATGCATACTATATCCCCTGAACTCCTTTTGATAGCAATGAGAATTCATGATGTTCAAAAACTCACAGGATCAAGCCCTGTAGAGGCTTCCAGCTGTTAGAGCACCTAAAACAGAGTGACTATTAATCAGTGGCTGAACATGCCAGTGTAGCTGGTAGAGAAAGAAAATCCTCTAAATTCCTAAAGCTCTTTTGTATTGCTACTAAACTGCACTTCGGTCACTGTGTTTTTCTGTTTGCATAAAGATGTTCCTTGCACTTTAAACATTTAGCATGTCATGGATGGTGTCTGGGAGAAACATGCATTATGTTTTTTCCTAATGGGGAATCAGTTTTGTTTTGGCCTTTAGACGTCTGTTAGTTTAAAGGAATAAAAAGCCTTAAACTTAAAAGACACGAATAATTCCTGTGAACCAATAGTGCTTTAATGCTGAGCAGCAGGGGGCGGGGAGGAAGTAGTTCACTTAATTAATCTCATTTTGCATCCCAACATTTATTTACCTGTGGCAATCCAACCACACTTTAATTGGAGTATTGTTTAATTAAAAGTGAGGCATCTGAACAATTGCAGGGAGTGTTTATACGTAAAGCATAGCTTACTTTTTTATTTTTGTTTTTTAGCAGCAAAACCAATTGGAGGTTTGTGGCAAACATTCCCCTCACGAGGCTATTTCTTCTGTGCATCTAATGGAATAATTCACAACTAGAATTTATTCATGTGTTTGA
This sequence comes from Trachemys scripta elegans, assembly GCF_013100865.1. Taxonomy (NCBI): domain Eukaryota; kingdom Metazoa; phylum Chordata; order Testudines; family Emydidae; genus Trachemys; species Trachemys scripta. The sequence continues at coordinate 129,444,428 of NC_048302.1, forward strand.
AATTGCATCTTATTTTTCACCTCAGGTGTCTGCATTTGATACCGCTGCCAACAATAATACATCAACAGCTGCACGATTTCACCACACACTGAACCTGTTTTTCACACGCCTGACTGTTAAATACAGAGTGTCACCCAGATTTTCTGCCAGCATAAATGGAGAGTGCCATGACTGACAAACTACTGAGGCCTCACACTTCTTTAGTTTTGGGCGGGGGAGGGTTCCCCCCATCCGTTAAAGGGATACTGTCTATAAAATAAACATCCGATGCTTAAAAAAGATAAATATCCTATTCTGCTGGTTATTACTGGGACCTTAAATCATTACTGCTTTAAAGATTTTTTTTAGATTCTGATTTACCTTTCACCAAATCCCAAACTGTTTATTTTTGTGGTCTGATTTATGCTGAGGGATTGGCCCAGCACCCTGCAAACCAAACCTAGATTGTGAGCCTCATCCACACATTCCTTAGCCCTGCTAGAAAACAGCCAAGAATGTGGGCCCTTTTATTTTTAGGTACCTATCTGGCCCCATCAACATAGTATCTGAGCACCTCACAATAACCCTGTGAGGGAGGGCAATGCTATTATCCCCATTTTACAGATAGGAAACTGAGACAAAGAGGGCTACAGCAACAAAGGGGATTTAGGCTCAGCATTGCTATGCCTAACTTTAGGTGCCTGCCTCCCAGTGGAATCCTTAGGCCACAGATGGGTGCCCAGGGTCCCTAAACAATGCCCGGGGAGTGTTAGTACCTAAGAATCGGATTCACAGCAGCCAGCATGCTGAATGGGAGCTGCCTAAACAAACCACTAGGAAATGCCAAGGAAAGGGATAAGGCCAATGTAGCACCCCCTCAAATGGAGTTAGGTGCCCATCTCTGCTAGGAATTCACAACCATGAACCTTCTCCTGGGGTTAGGCCAGAGGTGGGACGCATGGGAGGGGTTATGTGGGGTAATGTGCCCCCCACAGATTTGCTTCTTGGCTTGTACTGAGCATGCTCAGTAACACTACTGATACCGGCTGCCCTCACTCTGTGCCCCCTCCTCCCTCACATACACACACTATAGGCAGGCATGGGTCATTCCTGGGATAGGCACTAAAGTCAGGCCAGTTCTTTCTCATGGAAAACTTAGGAGGAGGAGGATATGGTGATCATATTCCCCTCAAACCCAGTAGCCAAGAGATTAGGGCATTAACCAGGTTCCAGACCAGCTCCAGTGAATATTTTAAGTATTTCATACTAAGTGGGATAAGTCTAACAGGAGAGACTGAAACACATCCATCCTAGAATATCCCATAGTCTGGGGTTCAGGGAACTCACCTAGGATGCATGTAACCTGGCTGCAAGTCCCTGCTCTAAATCAGGCAGTGGGGATTGTAACCCAATTCTTCTTCAGCCCAGGTGAGGCCCTCACCACTGGGCTATTAGGAATTGGGGTGACACCATCTCCTCCTTCATATAATCATAGAATGTCAGGATTGCAAGAGACCTTAGGAGGTCATCTAGTCCAACCCCCTGCTCAAAGCAGGACCAATTCCCAACTAAATCATCCCAGCCAGGGCTTTGTCAAGCTGGGCCTTAAAAACCTCTAAGTATTGAGATTCCAACACCCTGCTAGGTAAACCATTCCAGTGCTTCACCACCCTCCTAGTGAAATAGTGTTTCCTAATATCTAACCTAGACCTCCTCTACTGCAATTTGAGACCATTGCTTCTTTTTTCTGTCATCTGCCACCACTGAGAACAGACTAACTCCATCCTCTTTGGAACCCCGCTTCTCGTAATTGAAGGCTGCTATCAAATCCCCCCTCACTCTTCTCTTCTGCAGACTAAATAACCCCACTTCCCTCAGCCTCTCCTCATAAGTCATGTGTCCGAACCCCCTAATCAAATCATTTTTGTTGTCTTCTGTTGGACTCTCTCCAATTTGTCCACATCCTTTCTGTAGTGGGGGGACCAAAACTGGACACAATACTCCAGGTGTGGCCTCACCAGTGCCGGATAGAGGGGAATAATAACCTCCCTCGATCTGCTGGCAATGCTCCTATTAATGCAGCCCAATATACCGTTGGCCTTCTTGGCAACCAGGACACACTGCTGATTCATATCCAGCTTCTCATCCACTGTAATCCCCAGGCATGCTCAGAGCACACCTATCAGACTAGGGCCCAAAGGCAAGAGAACACCCAGTGTGAGAAGCCCACCAGTGCTTAGCTGCCAAGCAGCTTGAAGGCATCAGAACTTAATCAGGTTTGTACATGCCCAAAGGTGGAAACTTAGGTACCTAGGGACTTTAGGTTTATAGGGTTAGGCAACAACTCAACTGGTTCTGTGAATGCCCCTGGCATTCTAAATGTTGGTCGTAGGCACTTAAGTCCCCCTTTTGAATCTCCCCCCTAAATGACTTCCCCAAGGTCACACAGGAAATCTGTGGCTGAGCACGCCATCCAACCTGGGTCTCCCAACTCCCAGGCTAAAGCTCTAACCATTGGAAAATATGGTCTCTTCTTTGAACGAACCCATGGAACACTTCCTGTTTGTAACCCACTCTTAAGCAGCATGTGATACTCTCACCCCTTCCCCCGTCAGGAGGCATGCATTTCACATGGCCCTGACTGGGCAGTGCTGTGTAGTCGCACCTCCCCGGGGGAGCTCATGGAGGCAACCCGGAGTGCTACAGAGGTGCAGTATCCCCCCCTCTCCATGGCTGGTGAGCTCCACAGGCTGGTACAATGGCTCTTCCCTTTTCCCCTTCCCTCACTCCTTTAAGTTGCTTTGCCCTTCACCTTTCTCAATATAGCATTATCGCTGAAGGCTGGGGGCCAGGTCCTGACATACTGTAAGCAATGGGGGTTATTTACAGAGTAAGGCAAGGTCTACACTACAGACCTATATTGGTATAACTGCGTCGCTCAGGGCTGTGAAAAATCCACACCTCTGAGCGACGTAGTTATATTGACTTAAGCCCCACCCCATGTACACAGTGCTATGTTGACAGGAGATTTTTTCCCATCGACATAGCTACTGCCTCTTGGGGTTGTGAACTAACTAGGCCAATGGGAGAAGCTTTCCTGCCAGCATAGGAGTGTCTTCACTTAAGTGCTGTGGTACCGCAGCTGCACTGATGCAATGTTTTAAGTGTAGACCTACCCTAAGGTTCTATGCAGCATAAATAAGGGTGGCAGACTGGATGCTAGATTTTGCGAACAGGGGCTGCTAACAGGGAGTTTCGCAAGGGAGTTCTCCAGGTGAAGGAGGAGCAAATACAGGACCCTTGGGGTAAGTGACTGTCTGTAGTGTGTGTTTGTTTGTGTTTGGGGGTTACTTGCTGTGTGCTGAGCTTGTGTTTGTCAGTCTGTTTGTTTGTTTGGTTGTTTGAAGGACCGTGTGCTGTGGCTGGCAGTTGGAAGCTGTGAGCTTCAAAGTAAGGTCTGAAGGCTAGAAGCTGCTGGTAATTGGCTGAGCCTTAATCAGTGGGCGGGGCATTCACCCAGGCCAGGGCTTTATAAAGCAGCACACAAGCGACCAGGGGCTGCTAACAGGGAGTTTTGCAAGGGAGTTTGGAAGGGGAGCAGGAAGGGAGTGTGGGTCCCTTGCCGGTTCTATCTTATACCCTTTATTCCCCTTAAAACCTATAGCCCAAACTACATTCAAAACTTCTTGCTTTAAACAACCCCTTCATTAACTAGGAGACAATGCAGGCAGAAGCCCAGCTGCAGAGTGGGGGCTATCCAGTTTATTGCACTGAGTGTAGCATGTATGATTACCTGCCCCATGGGCGGGTGGCGTATGTGTGCATTCGGTGCAAGGAGCTCCTGGCCCTCAGAGACCACATACGGACTCTGGAGGGAAGGGTGGCAGAACTGGAGGAGCTGAGGGAGGCAGAGAGGTATGTTGATGAGGCTTTCCGGGACACTGTAGAATTGTCCCACCTCTGGTCAGACAGCCCCTGTGCTGTTGAGGAGGATGAAAGGCCCAGGGAAGCAGAGCAGTCAACGGGAGCGGAGGGAAACCTTCCCATAGTTGCTGGAGTTGCCTCTCGCACTGAGGTTACCTCTCCAGGGGAGGGAACTCCAGTTGCTAGGAAAAGGCAGGTATTAGTATTGGGAGATTCGATCATTAGAAACGTAGATAGCTGGGTTTGTGATGACCGGGAGAACCGTATGGTGACTTGCCTGCCTGGTGCGAAGGTTGCAGATCTCTCGAGGCATCTAGACAGACTTATGTGTAGTGCTGGGGAGGAACCAGTGGTCGTGGTACATGTAGGTACCAATAACATAGGGAAGGGTAGGAGAGATGTCCTGGAGACCAAATTTAGACTGCTAGGAAAGAGACTGAAATCCAGGACCTCTATGGTGGCATTCTCAGAAATGCTCCCAGTTTCATGCGAAGGGCCGGGTAGGCAGGCAGAGCTTCAGAGTCTCAATGCATGGATGAGACGATGGTGTAGAGAGGAGGGGTTTACATTCATTAGGAACTGGGGAAACTTCTGGAATGGGGGGAGCCTATACAGGAAGGATGGGCTCCACCTAAACCAAAGTGGAACCAGACTGCTGGCACTAAACGTTAAAAAGGTTGCAGAGCAGTTTTTAAACTAGGAGATGGGGCAAAGCCGACTGCTGCAGAGGAGCATGTGGATCGGACAGAGACTTCTCTTACGGGAGAGTCTAATGATAGAGAATCTCCAGGTTATAGTCAGGAGCAGAGGATGGAAGAGGATAAAGTAGGGGCCAGATCAGATGATAAACATTCACATAAAAAAGAATCTGATACATCAGAAAAGGGCAGACAAATAAACAGTGACAAGTTTTTAAAGTGCTTGTACACAAATGCTAGAAGTCTAAATAATAAGATGGGTGAACTAGAGTGCCTTGTGATAAAGGAGGATATTGATATAATAGGCATCACAGAAACCTGGTGGACTGAAAGCAATCAATGGGACACAATCATTCCGGGGTACAAAATATATCGGAAGGACAGAACAGGTCGTGTGGGGGTGGGGGGGGGAGTGGCACTATATGTGAAAGAAAATGTACAATCAAATGAAGTAAAAATCTTAAGCAAATCCGCATGTTCCATAGAATCTCTATGGATAGAAATTTCATGCTCTAATAAGAATATAACATTAGGGATCTATTATCGACCACCTGACCAGGACGGTGATAGTGGTGATGAAATGCTAAGGGAAATTAGAGAGGCTATCAAAATTAAGAACTCAATAATAGTGGGGGATTTCAATTATCCCCATATTGACTGGGAACATTTCACTTCAGGACGAAATACAGAGATAAAATTTCTCGATACTTTAAATGACTGCTTCATGGAGCAGCTGGTACGGGAACCCACAAGGGGAGAGGCAACTCTAGATTTAGTCCTGAGTGGAGCGCAGGAGCTAGTCCAAGAGGTAACTATAGCAGGACCGCTTGGAAATAGTGACCATAATACAATAGCATTCAACATCCCTGTGATGGGAAGAACATCTCAACAGCCCAACACTGTGGCATTTAATTTCAAAAGGGGGAACTATGCAAAAATGAGGGGGTTAGTTAAACAGAAGTTAAAGGGTACAGTGACTAAAGTGAAATCCCTGCAAGCTACATGGGCGCTTTTTAAAGACGCCATAATAGAGGCCCAACTTCAACGTATACCCCAAATTAAGAAACACAGTAAAATAACTAAAAAAGAGCCACTGTGGCTTAACAACCATGTAAAAGAAGCAGTGAGAGATAAAAAGACTTCCTTTAAAAAGTGGAAGTCAAATCCTAGTGAGGCAAATAGAAAGGAGCATAAACGCTGCCAAATTAAGTGCAAGAATATAATAAGAAAAGCCAAAGAGGAGTTTGAAGAATGGCTAGCCAAAAACTCCAAAGGTAATAACAAAATGTTTTTTAAGTACATCAGAAGCAGGAAGCCTGCTAAACAACCAGTGGGGCCCCTTGATGATCGAGATACAAAAGGAGCACTTAAAGACGATAAAGTCATTGCGGAGAAACTAAATGGATTCTTTGCTTCAGTCTTCACGGCTGAGGATGTTAGGGAGATTCCCAAACCTGAGCTGGCTTTTGTAGGTGACAAATCTGAGGAACTGTCACGGATTGAAGTGTCACGAGAAGAGGTTTTGGAATTAATTGATAAACTTAACATTAACAAGTCACCGGGACCAGATGGTATTCACCCAAGAGTTCTGAAAGAACTCAGATGTGAAGTTGCGGAACTGTTAACTAAGGTTTGTAACCTATCCTTTAAATCGGTTTCTGTACCCAATGATTGGAAGTTAGCTAATGTAACGCCAATATTTAAAAAGGGCTCTAGAGGTGATCCTGGCAATTACAGACCAGTAAGTCTAACGTCTGTACCAGGCAAATTAGTTGAAACAATAGTTAAAAATAAAATTGTCCGACACATAGAAAAACATAAACTGTTGAGCAATAGTCAATATGGTTTCTGTAAAGGGAAATCGTGTCTTACTAATCTATTAGAATGCTTTGAGGGGGTCAACAAACATGTGGACAAGGGGGATCCAGTGGACATAGTGTACTTAGATTTCCAGAAAGCCTTTGACAAGTTCCCTCACCAAAGGCTCTTATGTAAATTAAGCTGCCATGGGATAAAAGGGAAAGTCCTTTCATGGATTGAGAACTGGTTAAAAGACAGGTAACCAAGGGTAGGAATAAATAGTAAATTCTCAGAATGGAGAGGGGTAACTAGTGGTGTTTCCCAAAGGTCAGTCCTCGGATATGATAGAGGTATATAAAATCATGAGTGATGTGGAGAAAGTGGATAAGGAAAAGTTATTTACTTATTCCCATAATACAAGAACTAGGGGTCATCAAATGAAACTAATAGGCAGCAGGTTTAAAACAAATAAAAGGAAGTTCTTCTTCACACCGCGCACAGTCAACTTGTGGAACTCCTTACCTGAGGAGGTTGTGAAGGCTAGGACTATAACAGAGTTTAAAAGAGAACTGGATAAATTCATGGTGGTTAAGTCATTAATGGCTATTAGCCAGGACGAGTAAGGAATGGTGTCCCTAGCCTCTGTCTGTCAGAGGGTGGAGATGGATGGCAGGAGAGAGATCACTTGATCATTGCCTGTTAGGTTTACTCCCTCTGGGGCACCTGGCATTGGCCACTGTCGGTAGACAGGATACTGGGCTCGATGGACCTTTGGTCTGACCCGGTACGGTCTTTCTTATGTTCTTATGTTCTTATGAACTGACCTCAGTTCTCCATCAAGTGCAGGAATTGTGATTGTCCCTGGCTGCCCAAGTGGGGGAAAGTTCCTTGCCACACTTGACTCCCATTGCCCATCACTCAAAACATGGATTGAGATAACCTAGCACAGGGGTTCTCAAACTGGGGGTCAGGACCCCTCAGGGGGTCACAAGATTATTACATAGGAGGTCAACCGCCACCCCAAACCCTGCTTTGCTTCCAGCATTTATAATGGTGTTAAATATATTTAAAAGTGTTTTTAATTTATAAGGGGGGGGGGTTGCATTCAGAAGCTTGCTATGTGAAAAGGGTCACCACTAAAAAGTTTGAGAGCTAGCAAATGCATATCTGTCTGTTTTTTTATTTCCATTGTGTTGAGTACTGTTCTGAGTCATAATATGATTGTGGTTTTCCTTGTTCAGGGAAGTAAACCTCAGCATTTTACAGAGTGCAGGATTGTTCCCACCCCATCCCCCCAAAAAGGTCCTGATCCTGATTTTATTACACCAGAGCAAATCAGGAGTAACCACTGAAGTCAACGGAGATATGTGTCACCATGCCTCAGTGGGTCACAGCTGGGAATATCAGATTCAGGACAAACTGCTGAGAAATATTGCAATCTCACTCCAAACTGGTGGTTATTCTATCATTAGATATACCAAGCCAGTAACAAAAGTAAGCTTCTGTTTCACCAAACTGGCTCACAAGAAGTCAGAGATGCAGTCTCCTTAGGCATTCCAGCCCTTATCTCACCACCCAGACACTGGACTCTGCGATGAGTGGTTACTGAAAATCAATTTAATCAAATATAGGGCTCTTCCAATCTCAAAAGATCAGCTACTTAGTTAGATCAATATATAACTCAGATATTATCCAATAATCACTCTGTTGCCAATCTGTTAGTAACTAAAATCTAAAGGTTATTAATAAAATAAAAGACGAGATTTAAAAATGGTTAATAGATCATATACATACAATGATTGCAAAGTCCTTATATCAGGTTTGTAGCAGTGATGTTATAGACTGCGGGCTTCTAAAGTCTCTCTGGTAATTCAAAGAGATGGGAAGGTCCTCAGACCATAGTTCACTATGTTCCTTTTCGTTGTAAATCCACAGTCCAGAGAATCAGGGCAGGAATAAGGCAAAATGGAGTCATCCCAGTGGTCTTTCGTACCCTTTACCACGTGCCTAGAAATGTTTTGTTTCCTACAAAGCTCACAGCCCAGTTTGTGGAAAGTTACTGGCATAAGATGGAGTCCAGGGTCACATGAACATATCACATGTCCTTACATGATTTGATGACCCAGAGGAGCAGCCATTGCCCATATTTATGCTGAGGTGTCCACAGGAAGATCTAGCTTGACGGAATGAGATTCTTCTATGGCCCATTGTGAGAGCTAAGTGTCTTTGATGGGCCATCAAACTTGAATAATCCATTCACAATAGGCTGGCTAGCCTGGATGTACACCACCTTGTGGGTGTTACCCCAGGAACAAACACATCTGAGATATAAATACATAGCCAATAATCCTAACTTCAAATACAGTGACGATGCATGGATTTAAACAGGAGAAACCTATTTAGCAAATCATAACTTTTCCATGGACACACTTTATACAGGACTTGTTGCAACTCCATGATACCAATGGTCATATTTCAATCAGCTGGTGGAAAAGGGCACAGAATCTGGCCCTACATTATGAATTACTGTCTATATAAATGGCCCAATTTAGTAAGAATTTAGTAAGAATGCTGTATTCTGGTTTCCTATATATTTCCTATATTCCTTTACATTTAATCAATCACAAGTAAATGGCTGTTATAGGATCACCTATAAGTGGGAAGTTTGGAAACACAAAAGGACAGTCTGAACTTGAGACATTGGATGAGATACACAAAAAGAGTACAGCTGCACTGCTGTAGCGCTTAAGTGAAGATGCTACTATGCCAATGGGAAAGCTTTTCCGGTTGGCATAGTTAATCCACCTCACCAAGAGGATTTTTCACACCCCTGAGTGATGTAATTATACTAACCCAGGTAGCTCTGTAGTGTAGGCCTGGCCTTAGTCAGCATAGCTTCACTGAACATTTTACACTGGCTGAGGACCAGTCCACTAAGCATTTGTAAATTACTCATTAATTACTCCATTTTCATGAACCTGTCTCACTGCCTCCTTTCTGCAGTGATGTCTCAAAAGAGTCCCTTGTTGCTCATCAGCCAATTCATGAAGATGGTTATTCCGTGTTGGTGTACTAGATGAGTCATGCTGGGCAGGTGTTTTTGTGTAATTTACATGAAAACTGACCTTATGCTGAGCCTGTGAGTTCCTGTGAAACAGTGCCCTCAGGGGAAAGTTTATTGAGGGACATCAAATCTTGAAAGGGAAGAAACAGATTGAAGTTGATGAATTATTTGAGAAAACAACTAATTAGAAAACAGGAGGTCACGGAGTGAAGTTGAGGGCAAGATTAGCACATAAACTATGGAGTGTTTGTTATTTTTAGAGGCATAAAAGATTAGGGAAAAATGGATAAAAATTGCTAACTTTTCTGTGTGGTATGTAGAATTGGGTACATGAGGATGGGTGCATTTTTGCAGAGCACAGGACCCAAGAGTTGACTAATGGGGAAGAAGATTTTTCACTAAGAGAAAATGATTTTATAAAAATTAAACTCGCTCATGGTGTGGATGGAAGAGACTTGCTGCCTTTTTTGGATTTGCTCTACTGCAGCGCTCCTCGCAGACCACTTCAGAAATCAGAGTGTTATTGGATCTTAGTGTACCTTTGGTGGGCTAGAGTTTACTTCATTGCCCTTCTCCAGTGCCTAAAGAACCCAGCTCCCTTAGAAAAGCACCTGGAGACCCAGAATTCCATCTCTAAGGATTTTCAGCAAGAATTGCATGAGGTCAACCTCCCCACATTCAAATCCCCAAAAGGAATTAACTTAATTCTTAAGTATCAACTTTATAAAAATCTTATGATAAAAATATAATATATAATAATAAATTATTTTTACAACATAAACATGGCTTCTTTATAATCCACATACATTATCCTCACAGTTATATATAAACATAAATAAAGAAAACAGATTAAATCTAAACAGGTCAGTTTCCACAGAAACACAGTGAGAAGAAACTCAGAGTTCCCAACAGTTTAGGGTGAATTCACTTGTGTCTCAGTCTTTGATCCCCAAATCTATAAAGTCTGCTGAGTCAACAGCACCCTCTTCACTCCACTTGCTTGTAGAAATCTACAGATGGAATCCATGCCAACTCTTTCTCTTCCTCTGCAGAAATCACTGAGTTTGCTAGTCAGCTATTAACCTACCAGTCACTTAAGTATATGGTATATGTCAATGTGGACAGCCACAAACCATGACACAGATTGTTGAGAACAGCAAAATGACTCAACTTCCTAGATGTCTTCATGCCTTAACCATTGTAGCCAAGAACGCTGTTGTGGCTTGGCTTGACCGGATTGCATATGCTAAAACAATAGTCCAGCAACCAGGAACCTGTTAAGTAAACTTCTGGATGTGGAGTGCTAATTGTGCATCCGCCTAGCAACAATGACCCAGACACAACTCATTCCCTACCCCTTCCCCCTCCCCCGCCCACACAAACACCATAGATCTTTTAAAGCAATATCTCCCTACTAGGCACTTGGGTTACACAAGCATGGGTGCATGTGGTGAGAAGGAATGTGCCAGGACTGGACACAATAACAGCTACAGGCAGTATGGGCATAGCTCCTTCTGAGTACCCCCAAGGATGCAAATCATTCCAGAAGGGGCAGGGAGGAGGCATAATTTCACCCCCTCTGTACATAACCACAAAGCTGCACATTCATCCTGTATACACCCACAAAGCGCAATACACAGGTTTATCTCCTCTCCCCAAGATCCTCATCTCACTCAGATGAGCCAGGTTATAAATTACACAGTCTGAACATCTCTTGTAATTCAAAGTGACTGGTGCACCAGAAAAGCCCAGAGGCATTTTAAAGTCACACAAAGGTTTTTAAAGTTCTAATGCTTGTCATTCCACATTTCCAAAATCAACCCAAATCTAGCAGATCTTTCAAAGTTCCCTGGATCTGGATCATAAATATTCCCCCATCTTGCCTCCCAGTAAGGTGAGCCAGTGGACAGGAAGTTTAGAGAGATATATAACACATGTATTTGGTACCTCAAACAAAACAAACTCAAGACCACAACAATTACCACTACAAGTAATAAAGAGTCTGCCAAACATCATGCCAGGAACCCATTGTATAGATCCTGTGACCACGCTGTACCCTGTAACCCTCACATTCACCGCTGTCAGGTACGTTTGCTAGTGACATACAAAGGACCCCTGCCCAGAAGGGTGCTCCACGATCATTAATCAGAAGGGGAATTGTACTCAAGGGATTTACAATTCAATGACAGTTGCCTAAATCCACACAATGGGGGTTTATTTGGTCACTGTGACTCAGCAAAGCTCACCGGGACAGGGTATAAAACAAGGAACAGTTGCAGCCTGTCTTGGCCTTTCTCTTCCCCCACCTATACTGGAAGCTGCAGGAATACTGAGATGACATCATCACCTGTGGAGACTGGTCCTCCAGGCTTAGGGGGAAGCCTGTATATGAAGAACTGTAACATCCAGTGGGGTGAGAAAATGGCTGATCTAAATGCTGCCTAATGTAATCAGGTTTAAGACTTAGATTGTGTGGTTTTAAAAACATTTATTTGGCAACTTTCTCCTACCACTTATAATCACTTTAAATCTACCTTTCTGTAGTTAATACATCTGTTTTATGCTTTACCTAAAACAGTGAGTTTTGGTTGAAGTGCTTGGGAAATTTCAGCTCAGTTACAAAGGCTTGCACATCTCCTCTCCACATTGAGGGAGGGGTGGACTGGGTAATACAGGCTTCTGACCAGGGCAAGACAGTATCGTTCTGGGGTGTAAGGCTGGGGAGCTGGGAGAATTGGCTGGAGCCTCTCTATTGTTAGTTCATGACAGGCTGGGAGAAGCATTCATGTAACTCAGTTGGATGTGTCCTTGCCTGTGGATATCTGTGTAAGTGCAGTACCTGCCAGAGGTGTGCAGCTTGCCACAGTATCACAGTGTGAGAGGGAGCCCAGGTCAGTGGGACAGAGGGCTCAGTGGTAGCACAGTTCCAGGTTGCACCCCGGGAATCGTGTCAGAGATCCACAATAAATAAAAGGCTATGCTCCTCACCCTTGCAGCAATCCAGAATCCTTTATCTAACCCCAACAAAATCATCTCCCCTCTCCCAACCATGCAGTCAACCTACCTAAAACATCTCAAAAACAGGAAAAATGTTCTGTTGCTCCTGTCTGGAATAAACCATTGACTGTGCACACACTGAATTTTTATAGGGCAGCAATCCAACATTTCTGTTCTGTACTGACTTGAACCTGCAACATTAATTCTTGCATGTAGTCTGATTGAAGTGAGTGGGGCTATTCATGTGAGGAAGGTGTGATGCTGTTTAAAGGGGACAGTGACTGTCTACACTAATATGGTCAGCACTGGGTTACACAATTGTGATAAAACTTGTACAAAGTATGCCTTGTGAGATATCATTTGAAAAGTTGTAATCTGCTGAGTATTATTATCTTGTTATAATATGTGTATTGACATTGTGTGTGGAGTTATGACATTTTGCTATATGTTTGTAACTCAAACATGTTGTGAGCCTGAGAAACACCCACAAGTTAGCTCTTCAGAAATAACAAAAGAACTGTAAACAAGAGCCTCCACACATCATTCCCGAAGACAATTCAAACGGCAATTCTGCAAAAGGTGCAAACTGGAGTCTGCAATTCATATGAAGGACCGATTGCAAAGCAAATATGCCATGGAACTACCTGACCCTAGAACACAGCCAGAATTTTTCCAGCAAAAAGGGTCAAGACATAAAAAGGGAGAACAAAGGCCCCTTGCCACCTTTTTCCTACCCCATCTCTGGAGTGGTGAATTCTGCCAGGGGAAATTTTGAATCAAAGGACTAAGGTCCCTAAAAACTATTTGGGCAACCCAGTGAGACATATAGAAAACTAGCAGATTTAACATCCCTGCTATCATTTTGGACTACATAATTTGATCCCACTGTAGTGAATTTTGTTTGTTTTAACCTTTTAGTAACTCTCATTTCTTTTTCTGAGTTAATAACTCTTTAGTTAGTTTACAAAAGGATTGACTGCAGCATTGTCTTTGGTGTAAGATCCTGAGCATCCATTGACCTGGATAAGTGACTGCCCCTTTGGGTCTGAAAAAATCAAAGAATCATAGGACTAGAAGGGACCTCAAGAAGTCATCTAGTCCAGTCCCTTGCACTCATGGCAGGACTAAGTATTATCTAGACGATCCCTGACAGGTTTTTGTCTAACCTGCTCTTAAAAATCTCCAATGATGGTGATTCCACAATCTCCCTTGGCAGAATCTGACAACAACAGGGCTAATATTGCAAAAATATACATTCCTAAGACATGCTAAGCACAGAGTACTTAAACAAACACATCTCGATATCAAGTGGTACCAGAACATCCCAATCTTAAGAATGGTACAAAAACATTCCCCAAGGATAAAAGGAACACACTGACCCCTCCTAAAAGATAAGGTCTGGATAACAATACGTAATAAACACATTTTAATCGAACCAACAGGAGTGCTTAACCACTCTGACAGTTAGGAAGTTTTTCCTAATGTCCAACCTAAACCGCCCTTGCTGCAATTTAAGCCCATTGCATTTTACGCTATCCTTAGAGGTTAAGAAGAAATCTTTTTCTCCCTCCTCCTTGTAACAACCTTTTATGTACTTGAAAACTGTTATCATATCCCTTCCTCAACCTCCCAGTCTTCTCTTCTCCAGATTAAACAAACCCATTTTTTTTCAATCTTCCCTCGTAGGTCATGTTGTCTAGACTTTTAATCATTTTTTTGCTCTTCTCTGGACTTTCTCCAACTTGTCCACATCTTTCGTGAAATGTGGCACCCAGAACTGGACACAATACTCCATCTGAGGCCTAATCAGTGTGGAATAGAGTGGAAGAATCACTTCTCATGTCTTGCTTACAACTCTCCTGCTAATAGATCTCAGAATGATGTTCGCTTTTTTCGCAAGTGTTACACCGTTGACTCATATTTAGCACTATGACCCCCAGATCCCTTTCTGCAGTACTCCTTCCTAGGCAGTTATTTCCCATTTTGTATGTGAGCAATTGATTGTTCCTTCCTAAGTGGAGTAGTTTGCATTTGTCCTTATTGAATTTCATCCTGTTTACTTCAGACCATTTCTCCAGTTTGTCCAGATCATTTTTAATGTTAATCCTATCCTCCAAAGCATGTACATCCCCTCCCAACTTGGTATCATCCACAAACTTTATAAGTGTAATTTCTATTCCATTGTCTAAATCATCGATGAAGACATTGAAGAGAACCGGACCCAGAACTGATCCCTGTGGGACTCCACTTGATATGCTTTTCTAGCTGGACTATGGACCATGGATAACTTATCTTTGGGAATGGTTTTCCAACCAGTTATGCACTCACCTTATAGTAGCTCCATATAGGTTGTATATCCCTGGTTAGTTTATGAGAAGGTCATGCAAGACTGTATCAAAAGCCCTGCTAAAGTCAAGATACACCACATCTACTGCTTCCCCCCATCCACAATGTTTGTTACTCTGTCCAAGAAAGCTATTAAAAGGTTGGTTTGAAACAATTTGTTCGTGACAAATCCTTGGTGACTGTTACTTATCACCTTAGTATCCTCTAGGTGTTAACAAATTGATTGCTTAATTATTTCCTCCATTATCTTTCCGGGTGCTGAAGTTAAGCTGACTTCTCTGGGTTGTTCTTATTTCCCTTTTTATAGATTGGCACTATATTTGCCTTTCCCAGTCCTCTGAATCTCTCTCATCTTTCATGACTTTTTGAAGATAATCGCTAATGGCTCAGATGTATCCTCTGTCAGCTCCTTGAGTATTTTAGGATATATTTCATCAGGCCCCGGTCACTAGAAGACATCTAACTTCTCTAAGTAATTTTTAACGTATTATTTCCATATTTTAGAACCTAATGTGTGGTGATCGTTGGTTTTATTGAGTTTTCATCACAGAAATCCAGTTTGTGTGAGTGGCAATATAGGCTAGATTGTTTAAGGGGCCTGTCTGTGTCTCCATGTTAAGCTACTATGGTGATCCAGGAGCACACATTTGTTACTGGTATGGTTAAATCTAATTATAGAATATACCACCAGTTTGGGAATGCCTGTCCAGTTCTTTGACAGTCTAACCAGAGATTGCCTCTCTCACCTTTGATCTATACCAGGCATGGCGACAAAAGGATTAGATGCCTTACATTAGTGCAGTTGCATTTCCAGACTGTCCATTTGCATTTCTATCAAACATTCTGTGGATTTTTTTAACAAACAGGTGGACAAGGGTGATTGAGTGGCTATAGTATATTTGGACTTTCAGCAAGCCTTTGACAAGGTCCCTCACCACAGGCTTTTATGGAGTAAGAGGGAAGGTCCTCTCCTGGATCAATAACTGGTAAAAGACAGATAACAAAGGGTAGGAATATATAGTCAATTTTCAGAATGAAGATAAATAAATAGCAGGGTCCCCCCCAGGGGTCTGTACTGGGACCTGTGCTATTCAACATATTAATAAATTATCTGGAAAAAGGGATAAACATTGATGTTGAAAAGTTTGCTGATGATACAAGACTACTCAAGATAAGTCTAAAGCAGATTGCAAAAAGTTACAAAGGGATCTGACTAAACTGAGTGACTGGGCAACAAAAGGGCAGATGAAATTCAATGTTGATAAATGCAAAGTAATGATTATTGGAAATCATAATCCCTGTGACGGGTTGGATCACAGAAACCCCCTTGGGAGCTGCCACCCGATGTGCCAAGACTACCCCTGCTTCTGTTTTCCCTGCCAGCTCAGGACTCCAGCACCCTGTCTTGCTGAGCCAGACACTCCCGTCTGGCTCCAGACACAGACCCAGGGTCTGAATCACTTGTCCCAAAGCTGCAAGTTTACCTGAAAACAGCTCGCAGTAGCGTGCTTGTCTTTAGCACTCAGATGCCCAACTCCCAATGGGGTCTAAACCCAGATAAATCCGTTTTACCCTGCATAAAGCTTATGCAGGGCAAACTCATAAATTGTTCGCCCTCTATAACACTGATAGAGAGATATGCACAGTTGTTTGCTCCCCCAGGTATTAATACATACTCTGAGTGAATTACTAAATAAAAAGTGATTTTATTAAATACAGACAGTAGGATTTAAGTGGTTCAAAGTAGTAACAGACAGAACAAAGTAAGTCACCAAGCAAAATAAAATAAAATGCGCAAATCTATGCCTAATCAAACTAAATACAGATAATCTCACCCTCAGAGATGTTTCAGTAAGTTTTTCTCAGACTGGACACCTTCCAGGCCTGGGCACAATTCTTTCCCCTGGTACAGCTCTTGTTGCAGCTCAGGTGGTAGCTAGGGGATTCTTCATGATGGCTTCTCCCTCTCTCTGTTCTCTTCCCTCCTTTATATATCTTTTGCATAAGGCGGGAACTCTTTGTCTCTCTGGGTTTCCACCCCCCCCCTCACTGGAAAAGCACCAGGTTAAAGATGGATTCCAGTTCAGGTGACATGATCACATGTCACTGCAAGACTTTATTACTCACTTGCCAGCACACACATATACGGGAAGACTCACAGGTAAATACAGCCATCTGCAGACAATGGGAGTCATCAAGATTCCAAACCATCATTAATGGTCCACACTTTACACAATTACAATAGGCCCTCAGAGTTACATTTTATATTTCTAGTTTTAGATACAAGAGTGGTACATTTATACAAATCAGATGATCACATTCAGTAGATTATAAGCTTTGGAATGATACCTTACAAGAGACCTTTTGCATGAGGCATATCCCAGTTACTTACATTCACTTATTACCGTATTTTCTCTAAAACTATCTCAGTTACATTATATTGACTTATTATCAAGTTTTTATAAAACCATATAGACTGCACAACGTCACAATCCCAACTATACATATAGAATGACAAGGTCTAAATTAGTTGTTACCATTCAAGAAAGAGATCTTGGAGTCCTCATCAATAGTTCGCTGAAAACATCTGCTCAATGTGGTGCGGCAGTCACAAAACTAACAATGATAGGAATCATTAGGAAAGGGATGGATAATAAGACAGTAAATATCACAATGCCTCTATATAAATCTATGGTACACCAACATCCTGAATGCTTCATGCAGTTCTGGACACCCTATGTCAAAAACAATATATTAGAAAAGGAAAAGGTACAGAGAAGCAAAACAAAAATAATTAAGGGCAGGGGACAGTTTCCATATAAGGAGAGATTAAAAAGAAAGGGACTGTTCGGCTTGGAAAAGAGATAATTAAGGGGGAATATGTCAGAGGTTTATAAAATCATGACTGATGTGGAGAAAGTGAATAAGGAAATATGATTTACCCCTTCACATAACACAAGAACTAGGGGTTACCCAATGAAATTAATAGGCGGCAGGTTTAAAACAAACAAAAGAAAATACTTGTTCATATAATGCAATGTCAATCTGTGAAACTTGTTGCTGGGGACATTGTGAAGGCCAAAACTATAACTGGGTTTAAAAAAAATAGAAAAGTTCATGGAAGACAGGTCCATCAATAGCAATTAGCCAACATGGTCAGGGATACAATCCCATGCTCTGGGTATCCCTGTCTCTGACTGCCAGCTGTTGGGACTGGATGATAGGGGATGGATCACTTGATAATTGCCCTGTTCTGTTCATTCCCTCTGAAGTACCTGCCACTAGCCACTGTCAGAAGACAGGATATTGCACTAGATGGTCCATTGGTCTGACCCAGTGTGGCCATTCTAATGTTATTATGATGGAAATCATGACATTATTTATACTGTAGTAGCCTAAGAGATCCAGTCCTGGACCAGGACTCCGTGGCACTAGGCAGTGTACAAATGCAGAACCAGTGTGGCAGAGAGGTCACGAAGGAGCCGGAGTTCCCAAGGAGGAATTCTTACTGACTCAGCCGATATTCCTCCTTGTGATGTCCATGGAATACACAGCAGAGCTGCAGCTCCAGTGCAGCATGTGGTCCCTGTGGTGTTTGGCCAGCTGGCCAATGCAAGGGTGAGTGCTGTCCTAGCTCTGCTGCCTTTCAGTACCCAATGAGTGTGGAAACACTAGAGGTACATCTACACTGCAGTAACAAACCAGTGGCATGGCTGCTGCAGGCCTTGGGCTTCCAGGGCTTGGACTATGGGGCTATAGAATTCAGTGTAGCCATTCGGGCTTGAGACTGGACTCTGAGACCCTGCAAGGGGGAAGGGTCCTAGAGCCCAGGCTCCAGTCTGAGTTTGAACATTTACACTGCAATTTTTAGCTCCGTACCCTGAGCCCTGCGAGCCTGAGTCTGCTGACCTGGGCTCTGAGACTCGGTGCCACAGTCTTTTTTTATTGCAGCGTAAATGTACCACAGGCTGGACAAGTGGTTCTATCCACTTCCCATAAGCCCAGCCCCTGTGCAGTGGATAATGGAAGGGAAGCTGTACATATTCTGTCCAGTTCCACAATTTAGGCTGGGTTGAGGGAAATCGAACACTGAACAAATTAATCTATCAAGATCTATCTGTTGAGATTTACCTAACCAGGTACTTGTACAGCCATCATCACCATAATATCTGAGCACCTGGGATATCACCATATCTATTGAACAGAAGGATTATCAACCTGTGGTTTATCTAGTCCAATATCCTTTCTCTGAATGTAGCCAACACCAGCTGCTTCCAAGGAAAGTGCAAGAAACTCCACAATAGGCAGCTAATTGTGGGATAATCTGCCCCATACTGTGGTTAGATGTTTGGCTGCGTGTGTGTTCTTCCTGCGTGCTGTCTCAGCTCTGTGCAGACAGCTAGCACAGTAGACCTCGAGCAAACCGCCCGATGACCACAAGATCCATTAAGATGCGAAGGCACCAGGCCAGGTTTATTGTCGACAAAGCAGGGTAATAGCACTTGGCAGACTCTACAAAGATACACAGACATGTGCCCGTGACAATGGATGCAGCTCAGTGAATTGTGGGACTTTCCATTCCCCCCTTGACTGGACACAGATACTCCCTCTGAGATACGTCTTTATACCCTGATTCAATATGTTATGTACTGCCTCTAACGTAATTAGTTAATTCCCCCCTGACATGGTTAGTTATCACCCATCACCTTGTATATGTTGGTTCGATTAAAACGTGTTTATTACATACTGTTATCCTGATCTTATCTTTTAGGAGGGGTCAGTGTGTTCCTGTTATCCTTGGGGAATGTTTTTGTACCATTCTTAAGATCGGGATGGTCTGGTACCACTTGATATCGAGATGTGTTTGCATAAGTACTCTGTGCTTAGCATGTCTTAGGAATGTGTATTTTTGCAATATTAGCCCTGTTGTTGTCAGATTCTGTGAGCAGGTACTGCCTCATACCAGGCCTCTAATATAAGAGCTTATATCTCAGGCAGACTGAGACATAAATCCTACTACACATATGAGCATCTCATCCTAATCATTGATAGTTAGAGATTGGAATAAAACCCAAAGAACAAGGTTTTTGTCCCTTCCAAAATGTTATTTTTGCGTTAAGTATTCTAATTCTGGATATTCTTGTTATCCATAGAATTTTCTAGTCCCTCTTCCAATCTTACTAAGTTCTTGGCCTCAGTGACATCCTGTGGCAATGAGTTCCACAGTTTATCTAATATACATAGATATAGAAATCTATATACAGAGATATGTGATTATCAAATAATGTTTAAAATAATAATCTATATTGTAGATCTACAGATACACTAATATCATATAATACATTTATTTGAATATCATATCATTTTACCAGTGTGTTCTCAGACTAACATAGTTTTATCTTAGATTTACAATGGGATGACTATTCCACAAAAGGAAAGAGCTGTATTATATAATCTATTTTATTCTGTTTTCAATGATCAAATAAAATTTCCATTTAAGGGTGCAGAGTTGGAGGGAGAGATAAAATTGGACAAAATCTTTGACTTCCTTTTTTTTAGATTATTTATTAGTGATACCAGCTAATGTTCTGCTTAAGGGTCATGAATATTATTAAGTGCACGTTCAGTTATCTCCTAAATTAATATGAGAGTATAGTGTAATGCTAAAGACCCACTGAATTAGAGTTGAAACAGAACTAATATTTATTTCTGCGTAAAGACTCCTTATTGCCTCCAGCTAAATGATGTATATCAAATCAACTTCTTGTCTCTGATAGAGTTGTGCCATATATAAGTAGATTAAAACATTATGCACCACTTAAGGGAGCTGTCTGGATTTTACTCAGAGGGTCTGCCTTCTCTTGCAAAGTCCGCAATGTAGCCCACTCAACGTAAGTGGCTGTTCCTCAGAATAAACAGATGTTCTTAGCCAGCTTTCTCAGCTAATTATCTGTTCTGTATTACAGGTCAGTGTATTAATCGGGAACCATCATGTGTGTGGGTATTTTGCCTTAGGTCAGAATTAGCGCTGTGGTCACAAGCCCCCGTTGGGGGTGGGGGACAACTCTGCATAGCACAAGAACAGTGTGCATGCTCTCCCACTCATTAAGGGGGCTCACCATGTTCTCTACAAAGTATATCCAGCCAGCTCCACTGGCCAGTGTGAAATGGGGGGGTAGCCAATTGCCTCACCTGCCCCTGTCCCTCTCCTGATGGCTTTAGCCTGGCTAGTGCCCCAGGCTCAACAAAATTCCGTTTAAAAACATTAGAACCCAACATTCAAATTTTGAAGCCATTTAAATCTAAGCTAACACTCTAAAAAGCCTCAATTAAAGATGATCATAAGCAGGCTAGAAATCTCTTGGCCTGTTTGATGATGGTGATGTGGTGTAGATATTTTATTGCAATAGCTATATTAATATCATTTCACCTCCTGTCTAAGAATCACCTCGTAGATGGATCTTATCAATTGAACCCAGACACGCAAAACATTTATGCAGGTCACATCCCTCTTCTCGGAAATGCAGCCCAGTCATTTCACGCCCACCTGAACTTCCTCCTCTGATGAGCATTGCCCACTCTCTCTCTCTCTCTGAAGCTTGCCTACTTCCAGTAACTGCCCCATTAAAAAAAATTCCCTTAAAAATTGCTTTGTGTGTGAATGTAGTACTCATGAAAGGTGAGTGAATGACAGCCCCAGAGAGTGAAGCTCTCTATTTAATCACACAACATATTCAGCATGAACAGTGGGAATGTAAACTTACCCACGCTGCCCTGTCAATACACTGTATCCTTCACTAGAAACATCTCTAATCTGTTCTGGTCTCATCTGACAGCTCTGCAGTGTCTATTCCATTCTCCCTCCCCAGTCCTTCTCATCTCAACTGAGGCTGTCACCAATGAGGGCTAAATTCTGTATTGGTTTGCAGATTTGCACTGAGACCACCACAGTCATCTTACTTGGCTGCCGTCCAGTTACAAGGTGGCAAAACTACATTCAGGGACTGCTAGTTGTGGCTGAATATGAATCAATGACCTAGAGGCAAAAGTCTCTAGATCCCATGACCAATTTTCTGAGCCATCCAGTCCCTCAATAACCCATATTTTATTGAAGTTTATGCACAAACCATCTGAAGGTTCACTAGGAGAATTCCTACTTCATCTGACCACAGCAATGAACCTTCAGCAAGCTGGTGCATAAATACCCCAAACATGTATATTTCTTATAAGTTCAATACCGATTGTTTCTCCTAAATCCTGATAATATAAGAAAACTACTTGATTTTAATATAGAGTTTTATCATTTTATTGTAGTAACCACTTTAATATGGCTAGTTTATTTTCTAAACTGTAGATTATAGTCCCACACAGGGAAAATAAAAGGGAGTAAGAACGATCTCCCACCAGCCCCTGATGCCTCTAGCTGAGTGACCTGCAGTGGGTGTGTAGGAGTAAGCATGACAGCTCCCTATAGCAGGTAGATAGGACTCAGAAGATGGGTGATAAGCAGCAGGGACTAGATAGAACTGTGGCTAGTGGCTCACTCCTACTCACCGGCCAAAATAGCTGAGCCAGCAAGGTAGAGTGCGGGACAGGAATGGATATGGCTTAGTCACAATGCTTCCACTTGTTGCTCAGGGCTGTGCCTAAAGTCAGAACCTAGTCTTGAATATATTTTGATCCAAGAGCATGAGGTTTACCATGTCATTGAATATATGCAGGGGAAGTACGCTGCAATTTTTAGTGTGTATCACACATAAATGTTAGTGATGCATATGGCAGATACACATTGGCTCAGTTGTGAGCTGGCTGACACACCGGGACATAAAGGGCATTTTACACCCCATTTTCTCCCTTCTGTGGGCTGCCAAGATTATGGGTCACAATGCCAAGGAGTTGATCCCCCTCTCAGGAAGGTGGGCAGGGAATGGGCATCCAATCATTTGAGCTGGTGGAGCTGAGCTGATATAGAATGGGAAGCAAGATGTATTTGGATGCAGGGACCAAATTGTAACTCAGAGATTCACAACGACAAGCTGCCCTCTGCTCAGGGTAGATCACAAAGATGCCAATCCAGCCCACGGTCGCTTCCATATTGAGTGTGATCAATCTATTTGAACTTATATTATTCCTTTGAATAATTATTAGAATAACACGTTCAGATGATACCACCGAATGGAACCAAAGAGTCGTTTCCATTTGAAGAAACTGCCAAAATACCTATTTACGACTGAGACCAGACCAACTCTGAAGCAGCTGTTGTGCTCTTTTGGGTAAATAATATGTGTTAAAAATGTATCAACATTTATACGTTTACCTGTGAGGCATAAGCTGCTCTGAAGCAGGCATTTTCCCCTGCCACATACATAATACATGTTTTGATTGAAAAACTACCTTAATACATAAAGGAAGAAAACCCTGTAGGGCAATAAATACATACGGTGCTCTACCACTTCTCTAGCCAATGCAGGAATATTTGAGCCTTTTCCTACACCACATTACACTTAGCACTTCCCATTGTCAAAGTACTTTACAAATATTCATAGATTCCAAGGCCAAAAGGGACCATTGTGATCACCTCTAGTCCGACCTCCTGTATCACACAGGCCCTACAGCGTCCCCTAAATTCAAAGCATAAATCATCTATTCACTAATGATGCTCACAGCACCACTGTGAGGTTGGCAAGTATCACCCTCTGGCCATTATTAAAATTCCTACTGTATTTTCCACTGCATGTATCCCATGAAGTGGGTTTTAGCCCACGAAAGCTTATGCTCAACTAAATTTGTTAGTCTCTAAGGTGCCACAAATACTCCTTGTTCTTTTTGTTGATACAGACTAACATGGCTACCACTCTGAAAGTTTTGCAAGTTATCCACTAATCTGTTCACTTCAATTTTTGTGCCCAGTGTGAGATATCTATAGAGCCATGTGTCATCAGCATGCTGAACGTGTCCCAACGTGACCTCCTAGCAGTCCCGCATACCCATTGAACAAAAGAACAACTAAGTAGACCCCTGAGGAACTCCACATGACAAAGCTCTGAGGAGGGGGAAATAATCTCCCACTGCTGACCTCTGGGATCTCCCAGAGAGAAAATAACAAGCCTCTCAAGGGCTGGTCCATCAACTTCCATTAAGGTTCACAGATAATTCAGCAATACTGCACCATTAGTAGTATCTAAGACATCTTTAGCCATTGTGAAGTAGAGATCACTGACCAACATAGAAAGAAGTACCCTCTTCTTTCTGAGGGTCAAGAGATTTGAGATGTTTAGATACTATGAAAAGAGAAGTTGTCTCAGGACAACTTTTTCAATAACCTTAAACAACAGTGGACGATTTGAAACTTAATCATAATTCCTATCTCACAAGAGTAAATCAGCCCTGAGGCATGGCTTCATCTGCCTCCCTGTTGCCAGCTTCTCCCTTCTCATCTCAAGGGTATGTGTCCTGGGTTCTTTATCTTGGTGCTTGGTGCCTTCACCCAATGGCCACCCCTCCTAGTGCATGGAACACAAGGGGTGCTTTCCCTTGGGGAAATGTTTACTATCAATTAATATACTAGGAGTGTAGTCCAATACACAAGGGATAAAATAATTATCACAACTCCTAAAGTAACCAAACAATAACAGGTGTGAACTTTATTAAGCACAGGGAACAATAGTGAAGGGATAAGAAAAGAATAGGAGAACCTAGAATAATAAAATATCAACACTATCTTAAACATTCCACCTCCCAATATTGGGGTTTCTTAAAAGGTCTTCACACCTAAAGGGTAGGATTGTTCTGATGCTCCTGGTGGGCAGTCCATTGAAAATTAGGCTGGCTCCTGGTAGCTTCACTTGATATTGCTCCTCAGACTTCCAGTGTGTTGTTTTCTGTTGTGCTGACACTTTTCAAAGACCCAGTTCCAACCAGCAGAATTCAAAGTTTCCCTTTAGGAAGCAATGAGAAGTTTAATGGGGACCTCCCTGGCTGTGATGCTTCTCCACTACAATAACAGCCAAAGCCGAAAGTAAAACTCAACCCCTTGTCTCTGAGTTCTGGCTTATGATTGGTTCTTGTAGCAGCTTCCAGTTTATGCTATCTCTGTCCTGGACCTAAGCCATCTGGCACCATTAATGATGTAGTTTGGGGGCAAGTTCCCAAGAGGCTCAGTGTGGTATTTCAGGAACACCCTGTCCAGAGGGGATTACACAAGTTTATTGTTGAGGCTTACTTAGAGTTTGTAATATTGTTTAATATCCATGTTGCTCATTAGGTGAAAACTATAACTATATGAAACTTCAATGGGGAAATATGGTGCAATTTCTTTCCCCCCTGTGTAACACATACAAAAAGTCAATTGTTTGCCAAAAGAATTGCCATACTGGGAGTGAACAATGGTTCATGTAATGAAAAATCATGCCTGATGCTTTGGACAAAGGCAAAAGTCTTTGATAATCATAGAATCAAAGGACTGGAAAGGCCCTTGAGAGGTCATCTAGTCCAGTTCCCTGCACTCCAGGCAGGACTAAGTATTATCTAGACCATCCCTGGCAGGTGTTTGTCTAACCTGCTCTTAAAAATCTCTAATGATGGAGATTCCACAACCTCCCTAGGCAATTTATTCCAGTGCTTAACCACCCTAAAAGTTAGGAAGTTTTTCCTCCAACCTAAACCTTCCTTCCTGAAATTTAAGCCCATTGCTTCTTGTCCTATCCTCAAAGGTTAAGAAGAACAATTCCCCTCCACCCCCCTTCTCTTTGTAACAACCTTTTATAGACTTGAAAACTGTTATCATGTCCCCTGTCAGTCTTCTGTTCTCCAGATTAAACAAACCCATTTTTTTCAATCTTCCCTCAGAGATCATGTTTCCTAGACCTTTAACCATTTTTGTTACTCTTCTCTGTAGTTTCTCCAATTTGTCCACATCTTTCCTGAAATGTGGTGCCTAGAACTGGACACAATACTCCAGTTGAGGTCTAATCAGCATGGAAGAGTGGAAGAATTACTTCTTGTGTCTTGCTTACAACACTCCTGCTAATACTTCCCAGAATGATGTTCACTTTTTTTGCAACCGTGTTACACTGTTGACTTCTATTTAGCTATGGTCCACTGTGACCCCCCAGATCCCTTTCCACAGTACTCCTTCCTAGGTAGTCATTTCCCATTTTGTATGTGTGCAACTGATTGTTCCTTCCTAAGTGGAGTACTTTGCATTTGTCCTTATTGAATAATACATCTGGTCAGCTGTGGGCTGCCATCCCAGGGAGGAAAAAAAAATATTCATGAGCTCTGCTGGTGATTATTTTGTAGTCTAAAGGCTGATATATGAGGATAAGCCCTTTTACCAGATAGCCATAATAGTGCCATTTATCTGCACTCAAAAACTTCCATTGACTTCAGCTGAAGCGCAAAACAGTGGCTTGATGTTGTTGCAAGGAATCAGTCTGATCCACTCCAGTGGAAAAGGAGTTAAAAAGAATAGGAAGGACCCAAATGTTGTGTTGTAGGTTTCCCTACCAAGAAGGAATGACCAACACATTCATTATTTGTACATTATCATCAGCTCAAGGCACAAGGGCTAGGAGACGGTTTACAAGATGAGTTCCTTGCAATTATCTTGCATCTTGTTTTCTTGTTCTAATCCGCTTTCACAAGCTCAGCAATTTGATCTAGCAGTTTTTCCTGTCTAACATTCTACTCACTGCCAACATATCACTGCACCCTGTAGAAAGCCCTAATTGAGTCCCAGGTTAATAATTAAGGGCCCATTAATTATTAATTGTTGCATTGTTAATAAAATCGTTATGAGAAGCCTTTGTAACATAAACAGAGCAAATCTTACTGCACCTCTGTAATTGTGTATATTTCCTTTTTTTCCCTCAGAGGTCTTTTTTGAAATGCATATTGTACCCAGTTAAGGGACAGTCTTATTAAATGTAATTCCAATGGAATAACTGTAAAATAAGAGCATTAATACGTCTGCTTGGTGCCAAATTACCTATGTAGTAAAACGATTAATTATGGTTTAATGATACTGACAACATGTTCATTCAGCGTCTTTCATTTAGATGGATGCTTTACAAAACTAATTGTACAAAATCTGGCTGTCTCTTTTTTAACATTTCTCTTGTCACATAGGGGGTTTGTTGCCTTTCAGGGTTAATTCTATTTTATAAACACGGATGGCCTGATTTTCATAGGTGCTGAGCATGCACAACTACTACTGAAAATCAGTTCAAGCTGTGAGTGCTCAGAATCTCCACACAATTTTGTGTACTTTCTGTACAACTCTGTTTACCTTGGAGGATTAGTATAGACTAATGGGAATTGTGACAATGACATAAAAAGACTCGGACTACTACATTCAGAAAACTCTGCAAGGGAGATCTGGAAGGCGACAAACATTTCAATAAAATGAGACAAATGTTGTACTGATACTGCTGAACAGGTCAGAATGTTGGAGTACGGGGAAAGTTAACCAACAAAAGATAGACAGCGGAAATGAGCTTGTTGAGGGGAATACCGAGAATGTCAAGACTGCATAAAATAAAATAAAAAGTGATAACAAAAAGTCTAGGGCAAGAAATAATGTTGTTACACAAGACCCAAGAAAGACAACTGCAATGGGTTTAGCATGTGTCAGGAATGGACCTAGAAAGGAAACCACACATGGTGATACATACCAGAGTGCAAGGAACTAGAAACAGAGGAAGACTGAGGATGCGCTGGATAGACATAGTGAACAATGAATGATATGGAACAAAAGGGTTTAAATATGAATGAAGCCCTGAAGCTGATGCAAGATGGAAAACAGTGGAAAGACTTCATTTGGACCCATCATCGCTGCGGAGCTCCTTGGGATTTCTTGCAAATCTACACAAATCCTGAATCCCAAAAGCTTGCCTTCCCTCTTCACACCCTTTAGTGTCTCCTCCCGTCCTAGTACCGCTCGGCTCTTTGGCTTATTTTTCCCATTTCTGCAGCTTTTACCAACTCAGCATTCCCCCTGCTACTTCTGCTGTCACCATGCACCAGGACTGACAGGCCTCCATTCTCATATTATGGACCTGACCATCCAGCCAGGCTGAGCAGATCAATGGCGCTGCACGTTGCATGGCTTGACACCTAATCATTCTGAGGCTGGCAGCGGGGTCAGCCCACTATAGCTCAGTGGTTTGAGCATTGGCCTGCTAAACCCAGGGTTGTGAGTTTAATACTTGAGGGGGCCATTTAGGGATCTGGGGCAAAATCAGTACTTGGTCCTGCTAGTGAAGGCAGGGGGCTGCACTTGATGACCTTTCAGGGTCCCTTCCAGCTCTATGAGGTAGGTATATCTCCATATATTAACCACCATTGGCCATGACAGTGGGCTTTGTATACTGTTCAGTAAGCAAGACCACACTCTGACTCCTCAGCCCAAAGTAGGCAAAAGAAGAGATGGGTTTTAAAAGAGGGGGAGAAGAGATGGGTTTTGTAGGGAATAAAGATAGGAGAGCTAGATTTGGTATGGACCTGGACTGCAAGCAATGAGAAGATTGTAAATGGAACTCTTCTGAAATAAGCTTATCTTGTTCCCCATCACACCACATATCTGTGTGGCATCACATAACAACACTATGATGCAGTCACAGAGTTTAAGCTCAGAAGAGACAATTATGATCATTTAATCAGACCTCCAGCATAACACAGGCCAGAGCATTTCACCCAGTTACCCCTCCCAAGACAGCCACCAAACTGGTAAGCTTGGTTTGACCTTTCAACAGCTGCTCCAGCCCCTGTTGACCCAATCAGTTTGACACCCAAAGTTGTCTCCCACACCTGGGAGTACACTCACTATTAGGCAACTTCTGGTAGTGGGGCCTCAGATGTGTATTTGGTATGGTGCTGAGAATCAGGATCATCTGAATTCAAATCCTGCTTCTACCACATGATTGCTATGTGTCCATGGCAACTCACTAGCTCATTGGGGAAGGATCTGCCAAAGGCCTGGGCCTAGCCATGCAGATTGAGCTTCCTCAGCAGGTAATTGGAAGGACTGGATGCAAAAGCTATTGCATCTCCTTGCTGCGTGAACATTTTCATGGATTTCCAGAAGGTCTGGTTGGGGCAATGTACCTCCAACCCAGCCCTTCTTTCAGCCCTACTGTTATTCCACCTCTTCAACACAGCTACTGGGAACTGCACAGGAATATGCATGGGGTCCTGGAAATGGGCAGCAGAGAGCCAACAGCACAGAGACCAATTCTCCCTGACCCCCACACTCCCCCCCCCCCCCCCCCCCATCTCCTTTGTTACTGGTTTGTAAAGAATTCATCAGAATATATGGCCCATTTATGGTCTCATTAAGATCTTGTACAATTTGGTTTTTTTCCACAGAGTTTTGTAGGTCTAATAAGTAATTTTTATAAGGGAATGTGCTGTTGCTATGCAACTGCGCATATACCAAATGGAAGAGAGGAAGAAGGAAAGATGAAGAGGAAGGAGAGAGAGAAGAAAAGAATCTAAGCAAGTAGTTGCCTGACCCTCATCCTGGGCAAGGCCACAGTATCTTTCAGTCTTTTCCCCCTGGGTCCCTGATGTGAGACTCCCACACACACACTCTTAGGCAACCTCTGTGTTCCTGGCAAGAGTTCAGTTTTCTACTAGGATCCCTTTTGAGTTCAATAATCCCTGGCGGCATTCCCCAGGTCTTGTAGTGGGGCCAGAACACACTAGAATGGCAAGCCAGCACAGAAACAAAATGGTGTCCTCCATGTGGCCACTTGGAGTATGCCATTTTGTAGAGCAAAATGGAATCTTCAGCACACTGTAACCTTCCATGCTCCAGCCCATACATGTGGGGTCACGCCAGCAGGGGCGGGGTACCTGTACTTCAAAAAAATTCTATTAGTAACCTTCACTTTCTTAAGCTCCCCTTCTCCTGATGGAGCATATTTTACAAGTACTTATAATTGGTGCTGTCTGATTGCAGAAATGCTCTTTAACCTTTCTATCAATGGGATAGGGGCATGTCCCATCACAAGGCATAACTTCTGCAGCACCAATGTAATGAAGTAGGATAAGCAGAGAGTTTTTTGAAGGGGGGCAGAGAAATCTCACAAATGTGATCCCCACCCCCCAATCCTCTATATTCAAGCATCTCCCTAAATTTCCACATCAAGCCCAACCACCCCTCAGATTGTTTGGACTACGGTATGCCAGTTTACTCAGCAATAAGAGATGACTGATACTTCTGTGGCTCAAGTGCCAGATTAGGCCTCAGGAGATCTGGGTTTTATTCCCAGCTCTGCTACAGACATCCTGTATCATCTTTGGCACATCACTTAACGTCTCTTTGTCTGAGTTCCCTGTCTGTAAAACAGGGATAATAATTCTGTCTCATCCATTTAGACTGTAAGCTCTTTATGGCCGGCACGGTCTCCAGCTGTACAGTACCTAGCACAATGGAGCCTTGAACTTGATCAGGTTCTTTAGGTATTACCATAGTACAGATAATTGTCACTGTAAAATAAGGAACTATCATACCCCCACCTTCCCCAGCATCCCAGGTGCACTTTTTACTGCATAAACCAGCCTACAAATCTTGAAACAAGAACACGCCTGGCCTTTGCACAAATCTCTTCACAGCAATAGCACTTCCTCTGCCCTGTGCCTCATGGAGCTCATATCCGGGGAGTACATGTCAGTGCAGAGCTGTGCCTGAAGCCCTGGGTCAGGACTGTAATGCTGCCTGCAGGGACTCGAGAGCATGAATACCAACCTCAGGGCAGACTGTTGGATGTGCGCTCTATACTCAGATGTCACCAACCAATTATCAAGTGTAAACTCCTCAGGCGCTACAACATCCTCAACATAGAGTCACCGACAGTCCCCTTGGCTGCTCCGATCTGTCTCACCACCCAGGTGAGTGTATCTTTGTGATAGATGGTCTCTTGCATCAAAAATCACAGTAATATTCGGGTTTCTCCTGGTCTTAAAGGACCAGTCACTTACCCCAAGTGAATTGCATCTTAGATCTCACCCCAAAGACAATGCTTGTAGCCAATCCTATAATAAACTATATAAGAAATAGGAAAAGGAAACTAGGGAGTTATTTACAAGGTTGAAGCAGGTAAAGAGATATACACAATGAGTTGCAATCTTAAGTTTCAAAAGGCAATACAAGCTTCTATAATCGGCAAGCTCTATGTAGTAAGAGGAGGCCCTGAGATAGAAACCTTGGTATCATAGGCCTGATATGAGGCCTAAGGCCTGAACTAAAGTAATGGTCAAGACTTTGCTAATATAAAGCAAAGTTAAGCTGTTACCCAGAGGCAGGCCCTGCTCACAGAAGCTGGCAAGGAAAGGGCTGATGCTGCAAAAAGAGAGATACCTAAAAGGTACTGGACACCAGATATCAGAACATACACTACACTGGAACATTCCACAGATAACATGGAACAGGCCGACCCATCCCAATGACAGGGGCAAAAGGGTAAAATGATGGATAGAGTTGTTTTGATCGAACCAACATGTACAAGGTGAGAGGCGGCACCTTACTACGTAGAAGGGTTGTACCTTGCTGCGTAGAGGGGTTGCACCTCAATACGTCAGGAGTGATGTGTAACTTGTTTGTACCTGTGTATAAGAATGTATCCCTGGGGTGGTGTCTTTGTCCGGCCAAGGGGGCAGTGGAAAGTCCCGCCACTGACTGAGCCGGGTCCATTGCCAAGAGACATCTATTAGTAGTATGCCCGGTAGACTAAGTAATCTACGGGGAACTGCAATTGTGTCCGAGGTCACAATAAACCTCCTCGACGTGACTTTGCATCTTACTAGACTCTGTGGTTATTGGGGGTTCTCGTCAGGTTTGCTGTGTCAGCTATCTGCAGAGCTGGGGCAGCACACAGAGGGAACACATGCACGCAGCTGGGTGATATCAACATAGGAGAAAGCAGAGCACCACACCGGTAGCATCTGACAACACTCTATATGTCCTTTAGTGCTAACCCAGACTAAGCAACTGGAGATCTGTCACTTATGCCTAGAAACACTTTGCCCCCAGAGTCCAAGCTGCATAGAGATAACAAGTTCCTTTTGTTTGGGATTTTTAACCCCTTCTTGCCATATGCTCTGAGTTGCAAACTCAGCTGATGGAAGGAGTCCACTTACATGACTCATCTTCACAGGGAGGAGGCAGAATGACAACAAAAGTCTTTTGTCCTCATTGATAGTATGTAGGGAAATTCCAGTTGCAACGTCTCACAATAATCTGTCTGGCATCAATGTAGCGTGTAGTAGATACTCCCTTTCTTCCCTCTTTACTCTCAGGAGTGAGATGTCTGGCAGAATGAACCCCACCTGTTGAAAAGCATGGGAAACTTTAGAATATTATCCCTAGACCACTGCACCACCACCCTTTCATAATGAATTTCTCCTCATGTACAATGTCCCCTGACCCCGGGGAAACTCACCATACCTGGGGTGTTCACCGGCATGTGGGCTTCTCAAGGTTCAGTGTGAAAGTGTTTGGCATGTTAGTCAAGGTGTATTTTACTGTCTGGTTTCAATGTTGTGCATGTACTTAACAATCATGCCTCTGTGTACTGTTCTTTGTGCTTCTGCAGATGTGGCCTTGAAAGGCACCCCTACACACTGGCAGAGCGCCTATGCTGGCTAAGAAAGTACCAGACACAAAGCAAGGAAGACATGTTCCTGGTGGTGATGGAACACTCGGATGCCGAAAACAGGGAACACAGGAGGGAAAGAGAATGAGAAAAGAGTAGAAAATGAGGCCTACTCTAGAGATGCAACAGAGAGGATGATTAAAATGATGGAGAAGCAAACAGACATGCTACGGGCCGTCATAATGTTCCAGATTGAGCAGATGCAGGCCTGCCCTCCCCTTCAGCACATTCAGAACTCTCCCCCTTGCTGTCCCCAAACTCCACCTGCAATTTCCTTTCCTCTGTCTGGCATTTCTCACTAGCCTGCGCCACCTCCACGAACACCTTTTTCAATGAGAGCTGGACTATGCAAGACCTAGCTCTTATGCAAGACATATGGAAGACCTAGCGGCAAAAGGTCGAGATCTGAACAGTGGGATAGCTTCCCACAGTGCATTGCTTTCATTGTCGATGCTGCTGACACAAGGGTGGATGCGCTATGACGACAGAGCAAGACAGTGTGAACATGCAACAACTATTTTCTATTAGTGCTTTTGGATTGTCGATAAAACTTTCAGCGAACAACTCTGACAGCGTAGACATAGCCAGAGTTACACAGAGCTCTTCTTCAGGTCTGGGGAAGGAAGCAGAGTTTCTGAGCTAAATACAAGTTGGGGCAGATTGTTTAGACTAAGGGTCAATTCATGTTATAGGTGGTCATTTGAAATAAAAAGGGCAATTGAGGGTTAGATCGTTATGCAAAAAGGGTTTGAAGTGGGCAGTTAATGGTATCAGGCAATGTGATGTGTTACAAATTGTTGTAGGGAGCCATAAATCAGTGTCCCTGTTAAGTCCATGGCTTTTGGCTTATAGCAGAGCTATGAATTTAGGCTTCCAGCTTCATTTTTGAAAGTGTTGTGCAATTTTCCTTTGAGGATTGGTATTGTCTTCGGTTGCCCACTTCATTTCAAGTGACCATTTACAACATGTATTACCCCTTATGCTTAACAATCTGTCTCAACTTGTATTTAGCTCA
The DNA here is from genome assembly GCF_013100865.1 of Trachemys scripta elegans. Classification (NCBI taxonomy): domain Eukaryota; kingdom Metazoa; phylum Chordata; order Testudines; family Emydidae; genus Trachemys; species Trachemys scripta. Next base: position 129,477,908 of record NC_048302.1, read on the forward strand.
AAAACTCTGCTTCCTTTCCCAGACCTGAAGAAGAGCTCTGTGTAGGTCAAAAGCTTGTATATTCCACCAGCAGAAGTTGGACCAATAAAAGATGTTACCTCACCTAACTTGTGTCTCTCATATTCTGGGACCACAACACTGCAATCAAATATTGGTGTTACTTTAACCTCCCTTGCAAGACTGGAATTCCCTATTTCACTTGTATTAAGCTATATCATTTCAACACTTTCACATAGACATATAAACAGTGTGGCATATGTGTTAAATTGAATCACCTAAAACTAATATTTTGAGTAAGCAGACAACTTTGACAATAATTTGGAATTACTAGTGTGAAAGTGAGGACATTGATCTTATACCATAAAAAAGAAAGACACCATTCCAAGCCATTGTAGCCTAAACAGACAAATAGTTTTTCCTATTGTTCTATGAAATAATGACTGAAACCATTCTACCCAAATGTGTATTGTTAATCATTGGATCATTAACCGTAACAATGTCAATGTGTTCCCACTAGCAGATTCAACTAAATGACTGCCTAAGGTAATAGTTAAGAGAACATTTCATATAGATGAACATATTAATGCGTTATTTGGTTTTAAATGCAGTGTGAAGGATTTAGGTAAGAGCTAATATATGCTAAACAGAGAAAGAAAGACAAAGAACAATCACAAGGAGAAACTTAAAACTTGCCATAAAGAATGAAGCACCAAGTCACCAGTGCTCTTCTATAGTTTCTCATGCACACATTGCTCACAGTACCTTGTGTGATAGTAATTCTGAAAACGGATGATGCTCTTTGGGGCGGAATGTAATGTAGTGGCCTGAGACCAACACTATTACCCATGAACTCCTGACTGCTAATCTCTGCCTTCTTTGATCCATGTGAGTTCTCTGCTCTAACTTCCTCTTTTGTTACATGGGGATGCTAACAATGCCCTTTCCTCACAGGAGTGTTGTGCTTATGGTAGCTAACCATGCAATCCCTGAAGTTGATGCATTCGCACTGTCTCTCTTCCAATGCTGGATCTTTTTATAGTATAATTTTTGGTGATAGTGCTTCCACCACTTCCCTTGGAAGAATATTACACCAGATTATGCATTTCACTGCCAGGAAGCTATTTCTGATATACAATTGAAGAGCCTGATCCTGCAAACACTTAGTATCAAGGTGACATTCGCTACTGTTAGCAGTCACATTGAAGGCTGCTTTGGTTAGCGATGACCAGCCATGTGATATATGTCTACATATACCTGAAGGATGTTAGCACCAAGTGAAGATAGAAATAATTCGGGAGGCTTCATGTCAATAGAGCTACTCACAGTTCTAAGCATGACACAAGATGGCGGGTGTTTGAAGGATTGGCCACATAGATGGCGGGTGAAGCTTTCCCTTGGGGAGGCTAGCCCCCTACCTCACCTCTTCTGTCTGAGGCTCCGCCTGTTCCGGCCAAGGCCCCACCCCCACTCGCTGCTCTCAGTTCCCCCATCGTGGCCCCGGCTAGGGTGGGGCTGAGAGCTCGGCTGCTCCCCTCCATGGCCCTGGCTGGGGCTGGGGGGGGGGAGCTGAGAGCTTGGTCAGGGTCGGGGTGGGGGGGGGGTCTGAGAGCTTGGCCCTGGCCGGGATCAAGCTATCAGCCTCGTCTGGGACCCTGCCCTGGCTGGAGCTCTGAGCCTGGAGCCCCTCCCCCATTCTGTCCCTTCCCCCACAGCCCCGCCTTTGTTCTGCCTGCGGCCCTGTCCACGTTCTGGCCCTTCCCTTGTGGCCCCACCCCCATGCCTCCCCCACTCCACTTCTCCCCACCCCCAAAGCCCCACTTCCACTCCTTCCCCCTTCCCCGCTGCAGCCCCGAGACCGGAAAATCTCTGCGCCCCTGCTGCAGCCCCGGGACTGCAGTGGGGAGCGAGAGCACCTCCAGCCCCAAGGCCATGGTGGGGGGGGAGGTTTTTCAGGGGCCCCCAAATCTGCCACTACCCCTCTCCCCTGGTCGCATGAGGCTTAGCCTCCCTGGCCTCCATTACACGCTACCCATGATTGGCCATTAATTTTATCATTCCTAATTTCATCCCTGACTTAGACCAGGTCTACACTATAAACTTACATTGGTATAACTATGTTGCTCAGTGGTGTGAAAAATCCACACCCCTGAGCAAAGCAATTTCACTGATCTGGTTCCCCTGTAGAAACTGCTATGTTGACGGCAGGGGTTCTCCTGTTGACATAGCTACTGCCTCTCACGGAGGTGAATTAATTACACCAACAGAAGAAGTTGTCCTGCTGGTGTAGCAGCCGCTTCACTGAAGTACTACAGTGGTGCAGCAGTGTAGACCTGCCCTCAGTTGAGAGCCCTGAGCCAGCCAGGGGTGAGTTTGGTGGCTCCCATGACGGGAGAAGGAAAAAAAATGACAAGATAGTCTGGGTCTCATGAGGTTTGGAACCATGACAGAAGCCCTGTGCTCAGGGCCACTTCCTGTTTGCTGGTTTCAAGCACCCAACCACTCTAATCTAGGTCACTGTAGGATATGCTAGTTGACACTTTGGAGCAGGGAAGGAATTTGTCCCTGTACCACCAAATTGGCTGAGGCTGGTCAGGTTTTCTTCACCTTCCTCACAGGGAAACCTAGGGTTTGGGTTTTAGGCCACCAGAGGGCTGGAATTCTCCTCTGCCAGAGAGCGCAGTTTGGAGCTATGGGAGAGCTGTTGAGCTGTTGCAACTTTTGACAGGTGCTCAGTGCAGGAATTCACTGGTTTGGGCTCCAGATCCAAAAAGGTAACATAATAGGCATTCCGAGGGCATATCCTTATGAAATACGGGCAACGAGTCTAACCTCTTGGGGGCAAATGTGAACCAGGAGCTGGGCCACTCTCCTTGGGGACCACCCCATCACCACGCTTTACAGAGGTGCTGGCAGGGGGTTAAGGTCCCCTCTTGCCTCAACCTCTGAAATCAGGAGAGATGCTAGTGGGTGAGTGGAGGAACCTCCTAGTTTATTGGTTCTTCCTGCCATGGGAGCACCTTGGGAATTGGCAACGGTTCAATGGGATGCTAGTGGCTGCACTGGATTATCCTCAACAAGGAATCTTGGATTTAATTTGACTAATAAAGTTGCAGCCTGGTTAAAACACATATCATGTGTGCCTTCTTCTGTGGGGTGAGCGCACCAAATACACCCATGAAGCACCTAAATAATGTATCTGGGTCTCCTCGGTTCTAACACTGTTTGTAGACTCTCATTTCCCCCTTAGTCATCGTTAGCACAGCTGTTTGTACACTTGCAAAGGGCTTTGAAGATGAAAAGTGCTAATTATTATCACACAGAGATTTGTTTATTAGTGTGTTGTTAGCATAATGGCGAATATTTGCATCTGATCGGCCTGATTCTCCTCTCATGTATGTTAGTGTAGCAACACCATAGATTTGAATACAGTTACACCTATATTAAACTGGTGTAAATAAAAAAAAAAATCAGGCCCAATAATTCCACATTGGACAGAACTGCAAGGTTACTGGTGTGCCTGGACCTAATTTTAAAGTCCAAACAGGACCCATACCCGACCTCGGCACAGCTGACCCAAACCCAACCCAAGAGTGTCAAGTGATTTTCAGAGACAACCCAACCTAGACCTGATACTTCCTCCTGAACCTGTATCAGCTCCTCCTCCTGCAGCCTCGGTGGGGCTTCCCGCTTCCCATGCCTGTGATCCGTCTCCGGTTACCTCCTGCCCCTGGGGTCAGTATGGCAGCAGTTGTGTATCCCGCTCCCGCCGGCTACCACTGCCACACTGTGCTGTGTGCACTCCAGAGTGAGAGGCACTGTGACTTGTCAACACACTCACTTCACAGAGCACAGCAAGGTGGTGGGGGCCAGCAGGAGTGGGGCACGCCGCCACCACAGATCTGATGACAAGAGCAGTGGGAGGTGATCAGAGGTGACCCGACCAAGCCCCAGAGGCTCGGGTTCATCTCAGACCCGACCCAAACCTGACACTGATAGTTGGGTCGAATCTGGCTGCAAGGCTTTATGCCAACTCTCCCACTCTTTTGGAGGGGAACTGCTTGATCTTGGATTATTTTTAAGAAAGTTTTTAAAGTCCTCCCTCTTGCGATGAAGACTTTTCTGCTATCAGTTTCAGTGAGACACTTAAAATCTCACTCACTTATAATTTGTTGAAATCTCACTCATTCGAACTGTCACTGTGTGACAGCACTGAGCTATATAGATTTAAAAAATAAAAAGCTAGAATGCTCCAAATCTATTTTGGGAAGAACAAAATGAATGTCAGATAAAGTTATTTCTCTGGGTCTATACGCAGATACTGACCAAAGTGGCAACCAAATAAAAGTGACTTCTGCAAGCCAGAGAACAAGGCAGAATGCCATTGTTACAGACACTGGCATACAGGAGGGTAACATTCTTAAATGACATGGACTGCCATGGCAATTCAGTTATTGTATGTTTAACATATTGGAAAACAAGTAAGCAGAAGTACAAGTAATTCAGAGACGTTGGGGAAGTTTCAGAGGAAATCTTACTGGCTGCGACTGCACCTTCTTCTGGCCCCTTCAGTATTTAAGTTACGCCTAAGAGAGAGAACTGGGGTAAGTTATATGCTGAAGGGCTGGAAGAGAGGAGTACAGCAGGAGTAGCAATTAGCAAGACGTGGAAGCATGAGAGGATATGTAAGCTAGAGTGGGAAATGGCTGGTATGTTTTCTGAAAAAGTGGAGGCATACTTTATTTAGGGGAAAAAGCAAGGGGGTAATGTAACAACCCCACCATCAAAGGTGATCAGTAGAGACTGAACCTTGTTTCTTCAGTGCCAGAGTGCAGGTATCTATTACCTGAGCTAAAGAAATAGCTATGTTTGCTAATAGTAGTAGTAGACTCATCCTCGGTGTGTACCAGCCATTAGAGGAGGATGTAATGTGGTTAGCCAGTGTGTCACATGCAGTGCATCCCAAGCTTGTGAGGTAAATGGGTTCAAAACCCCATTCTCGTCAACACTTTGAAAAGAGTCCCACTATGGACCACCGGCAAGACTGGAACTTTAGACTTTCAGCTTTAAAACACAGACCTTTACCACTTGAACTAAAGCAGTAGTACTGTTATCTAGTACAACTATTAGGCTATTATCCTCTAGTTGGAGCACCCACTAGAGGGAGGACACAATAGACTTAGCCAGTATGGAGCACAGGGAGTCCCCTCCCCTTGTAACCTGTGCAAAGACGAAACACATCAGCAATCCCTGTGACTGCTCAGTCCTTGTTCCCTCCAGACAGCAAATAGATGAGATGGGGTGGAAAGGAGGCAAAGCAGTGGTCACATGTTGCCTCCATACTGATTTAAAGAAGAGAGTCTGTGCTATTCTGCTCGGTCACCCCCTTTTGCGTGCTAGGGGAGATTGTGCCTCCGCTTTCAGTGCTTTTCCAGGGCAGTTTGCCATCTGACCACCCACTACACAGGGTAGTGTGCAAACCACACAGTCCAGCCCCTGCTGTGGGCTTTAAAAAAGTCATCAGAATTTGCTAGGCAATTCTTTATTGACTACACAAGACCCATTTTCTCTCTCTCTCTTTTTTGCAACAAAATACTCAAAGCATCTATAAAAACCACTTGCATCCTGGAAGGCCTCGTGCTGTGTAAATGTAGTATTAGTGCCAGGATCGACTGTGCTGTGATGAGAAGCAGCTCGGCTTAGTAGTGTTTCCTTTTTCCCCTGTGATGCTATTTGTTCCTCGATGGGAACAGACAAGCTGCTGCAACAGACCTAGATTTGCAGTCTTGCTTATCTTTTTCGATACATAATTAGGGTCTGATTCTAATCTTAGTTTGACTGGTGTCAGTCAGCAATCCCAGAGCAATTTGTGAAGCCAGCAGAAGGAAGATCAGTATCAGGCCCAGGTAATGCAATTTAAGGAGGAGATTAAGAAAAATAGGGGGACTGATGCTGACCACTCACTAATTTTACAATGGGGTTACTCCACAGAGTTCACTGGAGCTATTGGTGATTTACATTGGTGTACATGAGATCAGAACTGACCCCTGTTTGTTTGTTTAACTATTTTGTATGGATGTTAAAGAAAGGGGCCATGAGCTACCCCTCACACTGGTTGTACAGTGGAGTTACTCATGATTAACACTAGTGTAAATGTCTAGAGGTTAAATCAAGGAACTAGTCCCAGGGGAGCTGGGTTCTAGCCCCTGCTCCAATAGTGATTCTCTTTGTGACCTAGGGTAGGTCATTTTGATACCTGAGTAGCATGGGTGCTGGGAAGCTTAATTCATTAAATGTTTGTAAGCCATTTGCTAGATACTACTATGATGGGTTCTATGGAAAGGTAGATAGACCCTAAGATAGAAGGCTGGGAAGTGTTATAAAGGTAAATGTAGTATTATTATAGATCCCATGGCGCTTGTCATAAAATGGCAGTATTCTGGTGTCTTTGGCCCAATTTCCCTTTTCTGTTGGCTGCTGTTCTCCACACCACCAGAGGCTGCATTTCAGTGGTGCTAAGTGTCCATAGAGTGTATAAAGTGAGATAATTCAGGATGCAAAGTGCTGAGAACATGTAAAATATTATTATTAAAGGGTCAAATGCTCACCCTCCTGCTCTGAGGGTTCAGAGCCCAGCAGAGCCATGAAGGAGAATTGGCCCACCCAGAGCATGACTCTCACCCTCAGAATGACAGTCCCATGCAGTAAAAGCCATCGAGCAAAATCTCCCTCAGAGGTAGAGTCATGGACTATGGGACACTGAACGAAGAGTGATGTCAATGCGTACTTGTGTAATCTCCTTGCATATCCCTGAGCAGCCTCCTTCAAAAACACCGCAACTGGCAGGAGCTTTCAGGAAGATTTGTCAGCTGGTTACCATTCGCTGCCAGGGAGTAAGGAAACTTCTATCTGTTTTCTGCCTCCCCTATCACCGTGATCAATTAAATCTTCATGGTGGGTTTACTAGGGATCTCCAGAGAGTTTTCTGTTCTTCTACCCCTTTTGCAAAAGGATGCTCCACTTAGAGAATATTTTAATTTAATTAAAGTCATCATCATGTTAGTTCTGGTGGAAATGATTTCTCAAAAAGGAGGGTCTTGCAGCGTGCCCTGACATTAGTCTCATCTCCTCCAGAAATTTGCTCCACAGTTGAATCTCCTCAACAGATCATGCCTCATCTCTGACTCCCACGTGCCTCTTCCCAGGCTTTGTGGGCTGCACTGTCCCAGTCACAGGCATCGTGTTGGGTTCTGAACAGAGATGCAGTCAGTGATGAATCTGGGAGGACAATCCCCTGATGACTCTGCAGATTAGGACTATTGATTTGAACTGGCAAAGGAAATGAACTGGTGCCCTGATCCACAAAGGGACTGAAGTACCTAAACCCCAGATGTAGGTGCCCATTCAATTCACAACCCGCTGCCCCCTTGGCTGCTGCTTAACCCTAGAGGGGCCTAAACTAACTCAGCACCTACATTTTTGCTGTAAAAGTCCCATAGGCACCTAAGTTTTTTCTTCTGGACATGTGCACTTCTGCTTCAGGCACATACCTGGACCTCTAACTCACACTTAAACCTCAGCACAATTCTCAAACCAGGTAAAGATAGGTGTTCCCTTGACTTGTGTTCCCATGACTATCGTGTCAATCTGGTAGCCATGCTCAAAGCCAAGCCTAACTCCAGAGAAGATGACAATGGTAGAGGCCTCCTTTAGCCCAGTGGTGACGGGACGAACCTGGGATGTGGGAGATCCCACTTCAATTCCCCCCTCTCCCTGATGAGGAAAAGGGATTTGAACAAGGTGTCAAGTGAATGACTTAACCACTAAACTAGAGTCATTCTTATTTTCTCTGTGCCCCAATTAATATTTAATTGTTGGACAAAGTGAAACAGCTTCAACAGGAGAGACTGAGAGAGACATGGCCCCTCTTCCTCCCTCCCCCCCTCGGCATATCCAATAATACTGTGATAAGGGTACTCACATCCTGGGTAAGTATCCTAAACACTAGGCTAAAGTTCAGATGGTAGATCACCTCCTCCTCAACCCCCTCTTCCAGGTCATTTTGTGTGAACATAGGCATGCGCCACTACCATTCTTTCAAGGTGCCTCCCATTCAAGAGAGGGTTCCGGGCTGTGGATTGCAAGCAGAGATAGGCACCTAGTTCCATGAGGGCTTTAAACACACCCCTCTTGGCATCTCCCATTGGCCACTTTAGACAGCTCTCCACCTAGAGTGCTGATTTTTGTGGAGCTCATTCTCAGGTGCCTCTCTCTGCCTGTGCTTTATACAGGGAGCTAGGCAGCTCACCCACAGTTTGTGGCTTCCAGTGATTTTATTAGGCACTCAAGTGTAAGCATTGCATGTTGTGTTGTGAATCTGCGCCTGGCAGCCAATGGTGGGAGCACAGGAGTCATCTGCTCAGGGTGGCTTAGCCGAGTGAGAGCAGCCACATTCTTTACAAGCTGGAGCCTCTGCATTGCATCAACAGATACAATGAGTTTCAAACAGTCTGATCTGGCGGGGCATATGTGTGGCCAGACCCTCATCGAGCAAGCTGAAGGCAGAAGATGGGCTTTTCACCTATGATGCTATCTGATTATTTAATCCAGAGTGGCTGAACGGACATGAATGTGGGGACCCCCAGATGTCTGCAGTTGTGGCCAAGACACCTACTACATCCTGGACCATACGGTGTTTTACACACATGGCAGAAGCAGAAAACGTGTGTGCTCTTCATCTACATGAGGATTAAGTCACGTACGCAAGTGGTATAATATCTGTGTCAAGCAGTCAGTGTAGAAGCATTGTTTCCTCACCCACATATGAATACTCTCCATGTACACACTCATCTCTTTCCTTTTTTGTTGATTTCAGGATCAGCTCCTGATTCTCCTTTAAGCAAGCAATTCTGATCATGCAATTCTGTTTTTTTTTCTGAATGCATTTTATAGCAGGCATGTCAATACAGCTAATGCTCTGGGCATACAGACTACAGTGAAATACTGAGTTGATAAATTGATATGCAATTGATTAGTCCCAGCTATGTGAAACTCTCTGGGCTGGAGGATTCATAGACAGACCTAGTTATTCATTGTCTCTGTCTTTCTACCTTCGTCTTTGTCTGACGCAACCTCCGTTCAAAACAATCATCTCTGTACTAAAAAAAAAGAGTTGATAGGTCTGGACTACAACTATAGTATCACTGTCTCAGTTCTATGCATCCACTACAGATGGCAAGGTTATGGGTGTCACACCTAGAGAATGAAGATGGCCAGGCTCTTTCCTCCCAAATAGTTTCTTATCTATAGCTCCATATAGAAGGTCCATTTTCCTCTTGCAATAACATACACAAAATAAAAACATTGACTTTTCTTTTGCTTGAGTTTGCACTTTTCTCACTGAAGTTCATCAAGGGAAATATATGCTATGGAGTAGGAAATATTAGTATATGCTTGCCTTGTGAAATAGCAAGGATCCTGGTTTAAGACCACAATCGCTGCTGTTGTTTCTGGAAATACAGCTTCAGAAGTGGTTATGTTAGTCAACAGCCTTGCGGCTGAATGTAAAACAAGAGGTGGGGGAACTTGAGAGAGGGGGTAGTGGAGGGATCTCCAATTATTTTATGATGAATCATGAGTTTGAGATGTTTTATGACTCTGTTACAGAAAAGAACTTCTCCTAAATAGATGTTGATGTACTCCCCATCTCTGATTTTTCTTTCCTGACTCACACACATGCATTAATGTCCCATCAAAATTTATGAGAACACACTTAATGCTGACAGGAATGCTTTTTCTAATGAAAACTGTTGATGTATTTTTGCCAGATGCAGAAATGTTGTTTCAGTCAGAGAGAGAATAAAGAGCCATTACTTTCAGAAGAAACCCTGCAGTTTTCACACTTGTTTCTAACCATGTTTTTAGCCTATGGATACTGATTTCTGTATGCCTCAGACAGTCTAACAATCCCTTACAAAATGTAATGCACTAGAATCAGAAGTAGGGATATTGCAATGAAAAGCATGAAAAGAGATTTCTAACAGCTTAAATATCCCATTTGCACACAGGCAGTATTTCAATATTTTAAATGCACGTGTTAATTTATTAGATCACCTGCAAATGGAATGTTAATAATATTCATAATACAGTTACATTAGTTGTGGAAAAACAGGTCCATTGTACCCCTGTCGCTCAGGCATTCATCCTACAAATACTGGGCCAAATTCTGCTTGGTTTCACGGGTGTTCATTTGGAGTAACTCCACTGACATAGGGCGAGATGCACATCACCGTAACTGAGAGATGAATTCGGCCCATTATATGTTAATTATAAAATTTGTGAAAAAACATGTCAGTGAGGCATCTGACTCATTGATACGGTTGGCATGTCTTCCCTTCAGCTGATAGTAGGTTGACAGATTCAATACTAGAGCTAGTATTAATACTAGTCTGACTGGGATGCACCTAGCACAAAGCTATAAGTAGAGGATGGTGGCTCCTCTATATCCATCTGTTGTCTCTCGCCTTATACTTGGATTGTAAACTCTTGGGAACAGGGGTTGTGTTTTTGTTCCATGTTTGTGCAGCACCCAGGGCAAAGGGGTCCTTGTCCATGATTAAGTTCCTAGGATCTATAGTTATTACTATTATTTATTTATTGGTATAAGTAATAATACTTTTACATGTCCCCAGTCCTGGTCTGGCTAATACACAGTTTGTTCTAATTTATGCCCATCTATGTATGACCTCACGAAGCCAATCCGGCAGCCAGAAATTAAGTGGATGTAGGAATATCCCATCCTTATGGCCTGTCTCAAGATCACAGTACCTGCTCCAAGAGCTAGGAGAGGGGTTGGCATAGGGTCTATTATGAAGGGCCTGCATCACCTAGGAAACTCCCAGAATACCAGATCAGCTGGCTCTATGCCTGCTGTATACCACCAGAGTGGCAAAAGTAACTGGAGCTATGATCTGGCTCCTAGTTTTTCATATTTAGATCATGCTCCTGCCCCCACCGAACTCACCCAAGAAAATTCCCATTGACTGCAATGACTGCTGGTTTAGGCCCTTACTGTGTCTTGAGTATTCTTTATTAAAGGTACACTGCTGCGTGTCCTAACTGACTTCCTGCCTTTCAATCTGTTTTATTAAACAATTATAAAAAAAAAGCTTAATTTGCCACAGTCAGACAACTCCATTGTCAAAATTTGGCTGACAGGGTTACAGCAAAGTTACAGCATAACACAGGAGAGTCTGAGCTACAAAATACAGATCCTGGCCAGCATCCAAAAACCACAAACCTCAGCCCACCTCAAAGGGAGCTAGTCTCACACAATCACCAGTGGTTTACATGGGGTACGATTCACAAAGGGACTTAGATACCTAAACCCCAGACTTAGGCATCAAAGTCTCTTGTCAATGTCCACAGGTCCAGGACCATCAGAATTACTAGTAAGTAGTTCATTTTTGTAACATGCCATCTCTTGGGAATTCTCCTCCCTCTTACACGTGTGGCTCCTAATTCTTGTCTGACTTGAAATCTGTGGCGTGTGTAGCTTATGCAAGCATAGCAGAGATGTTGTGATTGTGTTTTCTGTGTACTGCACCTTTAAATGTAAACAGTCAGGCTGGCAATGTAGAGAGGCAGTTTAAGATAAACCCTAAAAAAAACATATAACTAACTCCTTCTCTTGGGGTTATAGCATGCCAGTTTTTAATCACTATTTTCCCTTGCTGTCATTAGAGACTTACATTTGTTCTTTCTTTGCTGTTTTCCTCTATCTCAGATAAAAAAACATGCCGATGAAGTACGTTTTGCTCTTTATGCATGGAAACATACACATTTCAAGATCCCTTTATTTGATCTGATTTTAATAACTTGAATGTGCTTGGAGACATGTTCATGAGGGTGCATGAGTGACTGGCCGACAGGTGGGACTGAACTGATATCAGATTTCTAGGGACTAGAATTGCTACCAGTCCTTTCTTAGTTGACTGGCATGTCACATTGATTCTTGTGAGGAACTTTCTTGAGGAAGTGAGTTTTGAGCTATGCATCTTTAGAAGAAGTCTGTTGGTTTTTTTTAACCTTAAGCAAATAACCAGGACGTCTCTGTTATACATTCCCTACCTCCACAAGGGGATTCCCTGACATTTTCCATTAGTACAGAGATGCTTTTCAGCCAGTACAGAAGCAAACAATTCTCAGCTTGTTTGAGACTGTTTCTCCTTTTCTTCTTCCAATTGCCTTCTTTGTTATACCCGGCTGATCACATCACTGGTTACCATGACAGTTCTTAGTAATGCAGCTGTGGAAGTGGAGTTTGGTACATTCCTCTGAAACTCAAAGTACACTCTCTATACACAACCACATTACTGGGGCATCCAGAGGGCAGATCACAGTATCCTTGACTGCTACTCAGACTTATGTTGCATGAGCAGTTGTGGTGGCAATGCATTTTAAATCAAAAGGATAAGATATGGAAAAAACTAGTATGATTTATTCTATTCCTGAGCCCTGCACTGCTCCCTAGGATATATTCTCCCCTGCTTTCTCAAGTTGAGCTTTGAATATTTCACACAATGAGGCTCCTACAAAATCACTTGGGAGATTGCTCGATAGTCTCACTAATATTTTTAATTGCGTCCTATTAACCGTATTTGATCAACCAGCAACTTTCTAATGATCAATTATTGTTACTACAGTCGCGTCAAGGCACCCCAATTAAACAGCAGTGTGTTGTTGTGCTAGGCATTGTACAGGAAGCAACACAGGCAGTGACAGGAGGGTGAAGGGGGGTAGTTGGGAGGATGCATTTCTGATAAAACATTTCTGATCAGGAAAGCAGAAGTCATATCCAGTGCTAGATGGGACTGATGCATAGGTTGATTTTAAAAGAGCATATGGGAGTGGTCTGACCCGTTTTGATGTGGAGATGGGGCAACAAGGGAGAAAGTGCAGATTTGCTTGAGGGAGAAGTGGGTGATCCTGGCTGATATCATTAACAGAGCAAAGGGAATTATTTGACAGCCTCAGGAGTAAGCAGATCTGATAGAGAGAGGCTAAATGGTGTGGTCCTTAAAGACAAACACGGAGATCTTGGTTTTGATGTGCAGGAAGAAGGGGAACCATCAGGGGAATGCCAAAAAAGGGGTGATGTGGTCAGAGTGAAAAGCTCAGAAGATGGTCCTAGCAGCAGAATTTTGAATGGGGTAAAATGACAAGTATCAAGGCCAAGGAGCAGAGATTATGGAGGAGGGGGTTGTTTGTCAATTTTACTTTCATTAATAATAAAGTCGTTGTTACATCACGCTATGCCAAGAACTAACATTGGAATGATGACTGGAGGTATCTGAAAATGTTGATTTTTTTTTGAACCCTCAGTTATTTAATTAGAAAATGTAATGATTTTGCAGCTCTTCCCACAGATCCTGTGCTCCCAGTATTTACACTGCCCTTGATTGTTCGGTGATTTGTGGAACAAAGAATGACCAAAGCCATCCAAACGTGATGCATTCTTTGACCTAGGGTAATGTATCTGTATAGGAAGATGTGTTAAGTGCAGTTCTGTCTAGCAGCGATGCAAATAGACTCAATGGGCTGTATCATCAAATTACAGACTTTTGTGAAGCAGCACAATACATGATGCAGTGGGAAGTAATGGAATAAGAATAAGGCACTGAAGCAACAATTTGACAACCTTTTAGGGTCTGTTAACCTGCAAGAGCCACTACTTTAGCTACAACTAATTAAATCTATATTCAAATTGGTTCATTCCCATCAACGAAGTACACAGGTGGCTGAAAGGAGAGAGGTGACTGTCATTGCAGATTATAGACAGCTATTGAAACCATTTCTCCATTGTGAAAAAAGAGTTGAACTAAAAGCGGTGTATACTGTGCATTGAGGTCAACTCCTACACTTCATTTGTGCCCATACAACCACACTGGAATAATGAACTACGCACTGTCCATCTCTAACTGTAACATTACATCTCAAAGCTTCTGATTTGCTACAGAGCCCTGACTTATTCACCATACAACGTGCCCACTAAATGAGGCAGATGTCCTGCATTACCCCCTCTTCCCACACACACTCTATATGTGATCACATACTTAAAGGCTGTATTGTAGCGCATAGGCGTAAAGGGACAGAGGTAAGGTTGTGCAGACAACCTTAACTTTGGCATTTGTTCTTAGTAAATCCATGCTGGCTGCTAGTGATCACCCCTTCATCCTCCAAATTGAATGTTTTTTATATTGCTTTAGTAGCTTTCCAGGTATCAAGGTCAGGCTGACTGGTCTATATTTCCCTGGCTCCTTTTTCCACTTTTTAAAGATGGTCACTATGTTTGCCCTTCTCCAGTCTTCTGGGACCTCTCCTGTCACCCATGAGTTTGCAAATATTATTGCCAGTGGCTCTGAGATTTCTTCAGCTAATTCCTTCAACACCCTGGGGTTGATTTGAATCAGGTCCTCCTGATTTGAATTCATTCAAATTAGTCAGAAGATCTCTGACATGTTCTCTACTTATCCTGATCTGCATCCCTTCCCCTTTGCTGTCTATGGTAACTTCACTAGTCATCCACTCACATGTTATTCTTTTATGAGAAGACTAAACCAAAATAGGCATTGAGCAGCTCTGCCACTTTAACATCTTCTGTTACCAGCTCACCTTCTCCATTGAGCCGTGGACCCACACCATCCCTGATCTTTTTTTTTTTCTATCTGACATACTTGTAGAATCTCTCCTTGTTGTCGCTAATATTTCTTTCCAGTTGTAACTCATTCCTCACTGTGTTTTTTCAGAGTTTATCCCTACACGCTTGTGCTATTCCCATGTATACTTCCCTGGTGACATGCCCCTCCTTCCATTTCCTGTATGTATCCCTTTCGGTTTTTAGATAGCTAAAAAGCTCCTTGTGCAGCCACATGAGTCTCCTATGGCTCTTCTTGTCCGTCTTCTTCATCGGAATAGCTTGATGTTGAGCCTATAGTATTACATATTTTAGGAAATGCCAGCCCACTTTGACTCCTTTTCTTACAAACTGGTCTCTCTATGGAACCTGGCCCACTATTTCTCTGAATTGGTTGACATCTGCTTTTTGGAAGTCCAGTGTCCTTGTTTTGCTCTTCTCACACCCTCCTTTCCTTAGGATCTTGAATTCTAGCAGATCATGATCACTTCCTCCCAAGTTCCCAACCATCTTCACGTTTGCAACTAATTCATCCCTGTTGGTCAAAAGAAGATCCAAAATGGATGACGTCCTAGTTGTTTTCTCAACTTTCTGAATCAGAAAACTGTCCTCTACATATGCTAAGAACTTGCAGGACATATTATGTTTTGCTGTATTAGTCTGCCAACAGATATCAGGGAAGAGACAATCCCGCATTAATACTAGCTCATGAATGTTAGCTAATCTTTTTACCTGCATGATGAATGCCTCATCCACTTCCTTTTCTTGAGTTAGTGGTCAATAATAGACCCCCCCACACACACTGTAACATTACTACTAGTCTTCCCCCTTTTTATCCTCACCCAGATACTTTCAGGAGATCTGCAGCTTCCTTCCTCTTGGACCTCAGAGCAAGTGTGTACATTCTTGATGTACAGCACAATGCCTTCTCCTTTTTCCCCCATACCTAGCATTTTGGAACAAGCTACATCCCTCAGTGTTGGTACTACAGTCATGGGAGTTGTCCCACCAAGTCTCTGTAATGCCAATTAAGTCATAATTTTCTTCATCTACCATGACTTCCAGTTCATCCTCCTTGTTCCCCATACTCCTTGCATTGGTGTACAGGCACTAAAGATATTTTGCAGGCTGTCCTGTTTTTCTTCTTGCTTCTTTAATGCAGTTGTGGTTTCTAGTCCCTTCTCCAGAATTTAGCTCCTTCCCCTGGTCTTTATTACTTGAGCCTAGATGTGCATTTGCCAGTGTTTGTCATCATCCCCCATAAGACTTAGTTTAAATCTCTCCTTATCAGGTTACCCAGACCAAGGCCCTCTCACCAACACCACCTGCATAGCCACACATTTATTTCCATGATTTGATGGTCCCTGCCTTGGCCTTTTCCTTCAACAGGGAGGATGATCAAGAACACCACTTGCATCCCAAACTATGATCTTTCTTCCCAGAGCCACATAGTGTGCAGTGATCCACTCAAAGTCATTCTTGGCGGTATCATTGGTGCCCACATGGAGAAGAAGGAAAGAGCAATTGTCCGAGGGCTTGATGAGTCTTGGCAGATACTGTCACATCCTGAATTCAGGCAAGCAGCCCACTTCTTGGGATTAAGAATGGCCAAATTGGGTCAGACCAAAGGTCCATCCAGCCCAGTATCCTGTCTACCGACAGTGGACAATGCCAGGTGCCCCAGAGGGAGTGAACCTAACAGGTAACGATCAAATGATCTCTCTCCTGCCGTCCATCACCACCCTTTGACAAACAGAGGCTAGGGACACCATTCCTTACCCGTCCTGGCTAATAGCCATTAATGGACTTAACCACCATGAATTTATCCAGTTCTCTTTTAAACTCTGTTATAGTCCTAGCCTTCACAACCTCCTCAGGTAAGGAGTTCCACAAGTTGACTGTGCGCTGCATGAAGAACTTCCTTTTATTTGTTTTAAACCTGCTGCCCATTAATTTCATTTGATGGCCCCTAGTTCTTATATTATGGGAACAAGTAAATAACTTTTCCTTATTCACTTTCTCCACATCACTCATGATTTTATATACCTCTGTCAGATCCCCCCTTAGTCTCCTCTTTTCCAAATCCTAGCCTCTTTAATCTCTCCTCATATGGGACATGTTCCAAACCCCTAATCATTTTAGTTGTCCTTCTCTGAACCTTTTCTAATGCCAGTATATCTTTTTTGAGATGAGGAGACCATATCTGTATGCAGTATTCAAGATGTGGGTGTACCATGGATTTATATAAGGGCAATAAGATATTCTCTACCCTTTTTTTAATGATTCCTAATATCCTGTTTGCTTTTTTGACTGCCACTGCACACTGCATGGACATCTTCAGAGAACTATCCATGATGACTCAAAGATCTCTTTCCTGATTAGTTGTAGCTAAATTAGCCGCCATCTTATTGTATGTATAGTTGGGGTTATTTTTTCCAATGTGCATTACTTTACATTTATCCACATTAAATTTCATTTGCCATTTTGTTGCCCAATCACTTAGTTTTGTGAGATCTTTTTGAAGTTCGTCACAGTCTGCTTTGGTCTTAACTATCTTGAGCAGTTTAGTATCATCATTTAGTTTCTCCACAATGACTTTATCATATTTAAGTGCTCCTTTTGTATCTCGATCATCCAGGGGCCCCACTGATTGTTTAGCAGTCTTCCTGCTTCTGATGTACTTAAAAAAACATTTTGTTATTATCTTTTGAGTTTTTGGCTATCTGTTCTTCAAACTCCTTTTTGGGTTTTCTTATTACATTTTTATACTTAATTTGGCAGTGTTTATGCTCCTTTCTATTTACCTCACTAGGATTTGACTTCCACTTTTTAAAAGATGCCTTTTTATCTCTCACTGCTTCTTTTACATGGTTGTTAAACCATGGTGGCTCTTTTTTAGTTCTTGGTCTGGAATGCAGATGAAGGTCTCTGATCCCTTTAGGAGGGAGTCCCAGATCATCACTACCCTTTTCTTCTTCTTGGGAGTGATAGTCGTGGAACCCCCATCCCTAGAACAATGCATCCCATGCCTTCCAGTTGATTGTGTCTACTTCTGATCCCTTCCCTCAGATGACTCCAAGGCATTTTCAGCAGTAATACCTGTTCTGAGAGCCTGAACGCGATTGCTTACCTCTGTGTCTGGTTCTCCTCCTCCTTCTTCTGGAGGTCCAATTTTCTTCCCTATTCTTCAGTCCCCTCTGCACTGCCCTCTCCGATTTTTCAGCATACTATGACTGTAGTACCAAATCCTGACTTTGCTCCAGGAAGTCTTCATTTTCTCTAATGCAAAACAGGGTCAATAATTGGTCCTCTCATCCTTTAATCTTTTCTAGTATGGAGACCAGCTTGCATTTCATACAAAGCCTCTTCTATCTTCTGGAGAAAGAAGGGCATGGCACATCCTGTGCAGGTCACAACAGCTGATCCTTTACAGATGCAGGACTTGTTGTGACTAGACCATGTGAGACAGATGGCTATCCAACCTCTTTCTGAAAACTTCCAGGGGAGGAGCTTCCATGATGTCCCCAGGCTGTTTTTTCCATTATCCTACTGTTCTTACAGTTAGGAAGTTTTTTCCTTGGATTTAATCCAAATATGTTATGCTGTAGTTTTAGGCCATTGCCTCTTGTCCTGCCCTCTGTGGCAAAATAACAATTTTTCTCCATTTTTTATGGCAGCCTTTCAAGTATTTGATGGCCACTATCATCTCCCCCATTATCTCCTCTTTTCCAGACTGAACATACCCAGTTCCTTCAGCCTTTGCTCATATGTCCTGCATTTGACCCCCTTGATCATCAGTGTCCACATACTTTCTATATAGCGGAGGCCAAAAGTGGACACGGTACGCAAGCTGAGGCCTAACCAGAGCCAAGTAGAGCAGTACTATTACCTCCCATGACGTGCATGCTATACCTCTGTTAATGCAACCCAAAATTGCAACAGCATTGAATCGTTGACTCATGTTGAGGTTGTGATCTACCACAACTCCCAGAGACTTCTCAGCAGCATTGCTGAGTTATCCCCCACTTTGTATTTGTGCATTTGGCTTTTCTTCCCTAATTGTAGCACCTTACATTTGTCTTTGTTGAATATCATTTTGTTGGCTATAGCTCAATTCTCCAATTTATCTAGAGCCCTCTGAATTTTAGATCTCTCCTCCAAAGTGTTTGTAACCTCCCCTACCTTTGCTTCATCTGCAAATTTCTCTTTTGTGTTATCCATTTCTATATCTAGGACATTAATAAAGATGTTAAACAACACCAGACCAGAACAGATCCCTGTGGGACCCCATTTGAAACTTCCTTCCACTGTGACATCGTTCAATTAATAGTTATTCTTTGTTTGAAGTTGCTTAACCAATTATGCATCCACTTAGCGGTAGTTTTACCAAGCCCACATTTCTCCAGCTTACTTATCAGAACATCATGTAGGACTGTGTCAAAAGCCTTGCTTAAGTCCACCCTGTTGATTTTTGGGGTCTGACTCATGATCCTGGATGCTCTGGTTGGCAATATTCTCTTCAGGAAAACGACAGTCCTGCAACTTGTTTCATGCGGGTGGCCAGAGTCACACTAAACTCAACAGGATTCGACATAGGCACAAAGGTCAATGTGCAATGAGCCAATTGCAGAAAAGGGCCATAGGTCACAATCTTTA
Organism: Trachemys scripta elegans; assembly: GCF_013100865.1. Lineage (NCBI taxonomy): Eukaryota > Metazoa > Chordata > Testudines > Emydidae > Trachemys > Trachemys scripta. The sequence goes on from NC_048302.1 coordinate 129,497,256, forward strand.
AGGAGAAGATTACAAGGTGACTTGATCACTGTCTATAAGTGCCTACATGGGGGATAAATATTTGATAAAGGCTCTCTTCAATTTAGCAGACAAAGATATAACAAGATCCAAGGGCTGGAAGTTGAAGCTAGACAACTTAAGACTGGAAATAAGGCACACATTTTTAACAATGAGGGTAATTAACACTTTGATCCATTTACCAAGGGTTCTGGCAGATTCTCCATCACTGACAACTTTTAACTCAAGGTGGGTTGTTTTTTTTCCCCTGATATACTCTAGTTCAAACAATAATTATTTGTGGGAAGTTCTATGGGCTGTGTTATGCCGGAAGTCAGACTGGATGATCACAGCAGTCTAGCATCAATGAGTGCTACACCTATTGAAGTCAATGGCAATGCAGGGTTAAACAGCAGCACTGAATGACTCCATCAGGCTATATGCCCATGAAAGTCATGGTGCAATCGACCCCTCTGTATTGTTGGTTAGATTTTATGGGTGATATGAATGATGGGGTAGAACTGTGTGTGTACCAAACCATTTGGGAGTGGACTCTCACAGACCTTACTCAGTGGACCAGGGAAACAACCCTCTCCCCCTTTAAAGCAACTGCTCAGATTATGACGGCGGCTATAATGAGAGCAGAAGCCATTCGACTGATATTCCTGCTTGTGAGCCAATGTGAAGTGAGGGTTTGGAGAGAGGAATAGGGAGTGGGCTGGTGAATAATGAGGTTGGAGACCAAGCTCCTGTCAAGTGGCTGGTGCAAGATGTTCCATAAAAAGAGGTCAAGTAAATGGGAGATCAGAGAAAGAACTGTGTCTGAGTGACAATTTATTCTCTTCTCTTCCCCTCTTGTGGTGAAGAGTAGAGTGTCCTGTGGGGGTATGTTTACACAGCAATTAAACACTCAGCTGGCCCGGATTGGGGGGGGGGGGGGGGGGGGCAGGGGGCTGTACAATTGCTGTGTTACTGTTTGGATTTGGGCTGGAGCCTGGGCTTTGGGACCCTATGATGGGGGAGAGTCTCAGAGCTCCAGGCTCCAACCTGAGCCCAAACACCTACAGAGCAATTTTTAGCCCCATAGTCCAAGCCCTACTAGCCCGAGTCAGCTGACATGGGCCAGCCATGGCCACGCTGCGGGTCTTTTATTCCAGTGCGGACATAGGCTTAGAGACTAAGTCCTTGTTATTTAGGGTCTGATCCTGCAAGGTTCTGGACACCTTCAGCAACAAGTATTGAGCATCCTCCATTCTCACAGAGCTCAATGGGAGCTGAGGACATTCAGAAACCTCCAGGAGGCACTCAGCCCCCCCAGAGTTGGACCCTTAGGTTGTTTATATTGCATTCTTACTTGCTCTGTAGTAGCCCTCCAACAGTTTCCATGGCAACCATCACTGCAGCAGAGCATACCACCCATTGCATATGTACAACACATGTTTTCTTTACTTCTGCTGTTAAACATTTTATTTATTTATTTATTTTTACCAAAATAATAATAGCATTCGTACAGTTAACTAGCCTGCTGCACTGCCAGAGGAACTCTCTGTTAGCTTCCCTATAGTCCATTCTGCCAAATCATGCAGTAATGATCTTGCATGCCTTTTTTATTCCACTGCTTCCTGAGATTAATTTATAAGAGGCACATTGGTAGAGATACCAGCACAGCACTTGTTTTTGCACTACTAAATCTTCATACAAATGAAGGCCAATTAGAAATTACTGCAGTCACGCATGATTTTTTGTATCCTTTTCGAGCCATTGTACAGTATTTATGCTTTTGTATGGCTATCACTTATAATTATGTTCTTTCAACTGTAGCCTGGTTGAAAATCTTGTGCATTGGATAAGCCTATTTCTTGCAATGGAGTATTAAAAATGACAGCATAAATTTTGCACATAGTATTGTACTATCCTCCAAATCTTTATGGAATTTGTCTGCATGAATACAGTTTAACTAGTACCCAGTCTCAAGGAAGAAAAGAATATCATCAGGCTGTCCTAAGCAACCAACATCTGTTTTTGGACATTTCATATTAGTGCTGACATTGCCTACAGGAAATCTTTTCAGTGGAGAAACTTTCTCTGTTTCCTAACAATGTTTCCGCAGAGGGTGGGGATGGACAGAAAAAAAATGTGATCTGAGCGAGAGAGAGGTTTGATTGGCAAATGGCTAATTGAGACTACTTGGGAGGAAAATGCATTATAGCATAGATATGGCTTCTACATGTTCCTCCAGTGGCACATTTAGGGTCACTGTCAAGTATTTATCCTATTATGACTTCCTTAAAAACTCTGGCCCATCCCTCTTTCATCTCTCTTTCCTTCTGTGTATCCAGAATGCTGCTGCCAAGACCATCATGAATCAGGAGTGTGCTGTAATAGATACAGCTCTGGCTTGGAACACAAAAGATCTGGGGTTATTTCCTGGCTCAGCCACAAACGTCCTGGGTGACCTGAGGCAAGACACCCAATCGACGCTGTATCTCTTTTGCCCACCTGTGGAATGGATTTAGTACGTACCCCTGGGGTCTTGTGAGAATAAAATCCATGAAAGATTTTGAATCACTCAAACACTTGGATGATGAGGGCCATACCTAAATTTCTCATGGTACTATGACTAGGGGTATGTCTACACTACGAAATTAGGTCGAATTTATAGAAGTCGGTTGTTTAGAAATCGTTTTTATACAGTTGATTGTGTGTGTCCCCACATAAATGCTCAAAGTGCATTAAGTCGACGGACTGTGTCCACAGTACCGAGGCTAGCTTCGACTTCCGGAGCGTTGCACGGTGGGTAGCTATCCCACAGTTCCCGCAGTCTCCACCCCCCATTGGAATTCTGGGTTGAGATCCCAATGCCTGATGAGGCAAAAACAGTGTCGCGGGGGATTCTGGGTACGTCGTCAGGCCCCTCCTCCCCTCCGTGAGAGGAATGGCAGACAATCATTTTGCCCCTTTTTTCCTGGGTTACCTGTGCAAACGACATACCACGGGAAGCATGAAGCCTGCTCAGCTCAGCTCACCGTCACCATATGTCATCTGGGTGCCGGCAGACATGGTACTGTATTGCTATACAGCAGCAGCTCCTTGCCTTTTGGCAGCAGATGCTGTATTACGATTGGTATCCGTCGTCATCGTACTGCTCAGTGAGTTCAGTCAGAGACGCCTGGGCAGACATGTTTTGTTTCCTGGAGACTCAGTCCTGCCGGCAGTCCTACAGTACCATCTTGACAATGATGGCTAGCAATCGTAATGCAGCATTTTCTGCCAAGCACCCAGAAGATGCCGATGGCTATCAGTCATGCTGCACCATCTGCTGTCAGCCTAAGATGTAAAAGATAGATGGACCAGATTTGTTCTTTATTCATTTGCTTCTCCCTCCCTCCGTGAAATCAATGGCCTGCTAAACCCGGGGTTTTGAGTTCAATCTTTGGGGGGGACATTCTGTGTGACAGTTGTTTGTGTTTGTGTTTCTCCCTGATGCACAGCTACCTTTGTTGATTTTAATTCCCTGTAAGCCATGTCATCAGTCATCAGTCGCCTCTCCCTCCCTCCGTTTCGTGGCTTTTTTGAGCCCAGATGCCATAGCACTGGGATCCTGGAGCCCGCTCAGATCACCGCGGCAATTATGAGCACTATGAACACCACGCGCATTATCCTGGAGTATATGCAGAGCCAGAACATGCCAAGACAAAACCAGGTGAGGAGGCGACTGCAGCGTGGCTACGAGAGTGATGAAGAAATAGACATGGACACAAACCTCTCACAAAGTATTGGACCCAGCAATGTGCAAATCACGGTGTTAATGGGGCAGGTTCATGCCGTGGAATGCCGATTCTGGGCCTGGGAAACAAGCACAGACTGGTGAGACCGCATCATGTTACAGGTGTGGGACGATTCCCAGTGGCTGTGAAACTTTCGCATGCGTAAGGGCACTTTCATGGAACTTTGTGACTTGCTTTCCCCTGCCCTGAAGCGCCAGAATACCAGGATGAGAGCAACCCTCACAATTGAGAAGCGAGTGGCAATATCCCTGTGGAAGCTTGCAACACCAGACAGCTACCAGTCAGTCAGGAATCAATTTGGAGTGGGAAAATCTACTGTGGGGGCTGCTGTGATCCAAGTAGCCAACGCAATCAAAGAGCTACTGATATCAAGGGCAGTGACTCTGGGAAACGTGCAGGTCATAGTGGATGGTTTTGCTGCAATGGGATTCCCTAACTGTGGTGGGGCGATAGATGGAACCCATATCCCTATCTTGTCACTGGAGCACCAAGCCAATGAGTACATAAACCGAAAAGAGTATTTTTCAATGCTGCTGCAAGCCCTGGTGGATCACAAGGGACGTTTCACTAACATCAACGTGGGTTGGCCGGGAAAGGTACATGATGCTCGCGTCTTCAGGAACTCTAGTCTGTTTCAAAAGCTGGAGGAAGGGACTTTCTTCCTGGACTAGAAAATAACCATTGGGGATGTTGAAATATCTATAGTTATCCTTGGGGATCCAGCCTACCCCTTAATGCCATGGCTCATGAAGCCGTACACAGGCAGCCTGGACAGTAGTCAGGACCTGTTCAACTATAGGCTGAGCAAGTGCAGAATGGTGGTAGAATGTGCATTTGGACGTTTAAAAGCACGCTGGCGCAGTTTACTGACTCGGATAGACCTCAGCGAAACCAATATCCCCATTGTGAGAGTAAGGGGAGACATTTATGGCGGGGTGGGAGGTTGAGGCAAATCGCCTGGCCACTGATTATATGCAGCCAGACACCAGGGCGGTTAGAAGAGTACAGCAGGGCATGGTGCGCATCAGAGAAGCTTTGAGAACCAGTTTTGTGACTGGCCAGGCTACGGTGTGAAACTTCTGATTGTTTCTCCCTGATGAACCCTCTCCCCTCCCGCCCCCCCCCGGTTCACTCTACTTCCCTGTAAGCTAACCACACTCCCCTTCCCCCTTAGAGCACCGCTTGCAGAGGCAATAAAGTCATTGTTACTTCACATTCATGCATTCTTTATTAATTCATCACACAACTAGGGGGATAACTGCCAAGGTAGCCCGGGAGGGGTGGGGGAGGAGGGAAGGACAAGGATACACTGCACTTTAAAACTTTAAAACTTTAACACTTATTGAAGGCCAGCCTTCTGATGCTTGGGCAATCCTCTGGGGTGGAGTGGCTGGGTGGCCGGAGGCCCCCCCACCAAGTTCTTGGGCATCTGGGTGAGGAGGCTGCGGAACTTGGGGAGGAGGGCATATCAGTTTGATGCTCCAGCAGCCGGAGCATCGACTCTTGCCTTCTGTCCGCCACCTCTCCTCTCGTTCATATTCATAGATTCATAGATTCATAGATTATAGGACTGGAAGGGACCTCGAGAGGTCATCGAGTCCAGTCCCCTGCCCGCATGGCAGGACCAAATACTGCCTAGACCATCCCTAATAGACATTTATCTAACCTACTCTTAAATATCTCCAGAGACGGAGATTCCACAACCTCCCTAGGCAATTTGTTCCAGTGTTTAACCACCCTGACAGTTAGGAACTTTTTCCTAATGTCCAACCTAGACCTCCCTTGCTGCAGTTTAAACCCATTGTTTCTGGTTCTATCCTTAGAGGCTAAGGTGAACAAGTTCTCTCCCTCCTCCTTATGACACCCTTTTAGATACCTGAAAACTGCTATCATGTCCCCTTTCAGTCTTCTCTTTTCCAAACTAAACAAACCCAATTCTTTCAGCCTTCCTTCATAGGTCATGTTCTCAAGACCTTTAATCATTCTTGTTGCTCTTCTTTGGACCCTTTCCAATTTCTCCACATCTTTTTTAAAATGCGGTGCCCAGAACTGGACACAATACTCCAGCTGAGGCCTAACCAGAGCAGAGTAGAGCGGAAGAATGACTTCTCGTGTCTTGCTCACAACACACCTGTTAATACATCCCAGAATCATGTTTGCTTTTTTTGCAACAGCATCACACTGTTGACTCATATTTAGCTTGTGGTCCACTATAACCCCTAGATCCCTTTCTGCCGTACTCCTTCCTAGACAGTCTTTTCCCATTCTGTATTTGTGAAATTGGTTTTTCCTTCCTAAGAGGAGCACTTTGCATTTGTCTTTGTTAAACTTCATCCTGTTTAACTCAGACCATTTCTCCAATTTGTCCAGATCATTTTGAATTATGACCCTGTCCTCCAAAGTAGTTGCAATCCCTCCCAGTTTGGTATCATCCGCAAACTTAATAAGCGTACTTTCTATGCCAATATCTAAGTCGTTGATGAAGATATTGAACAGAGCCGGTCCCAAAACAGACCCCTGCGGTACCCCACTCGTTACACCTTTCCAGCAGGATTGGGAACCATTAATAACAACTCTCTGAGTACGGTTATCCAGCCAGTTATGCACCCACCTTATAGTAGCCCCATCTAAATTGTATTTGCCTAGTTTATCGATAAGAATATCATGCGAGACCGTATCAAATGCCTTACTAAAGTCTAGGTATACCACATCCACCGCTTCACCCTTATCCACAAGGCTCGTTATCCTATCAAAGAAAGCTATCAGATTGGTTTGACATGATTTGTTCTTCACAAATCCATGCTGGCTATTCCCTATCACCTTACCACCTTCCAAGTGTTGGCAGATGATTTCCTTAATTACTTGCTCCATTATCTTCCCTGGCACAGAAGTTAAACTAACTGGTCTGTAGTTACCTGGGTTGTTTTTATTTCCCTTTTTATAGATGGGCACTATATTTGCCTTTTTCCAGTCTTCTGGAATCTCTCCCATCTCCCATGACTTTCCAAAGATAATAGCTAGAGGCTCAGATACCTCCTCTATTAGCTCCTTGAGTATTCTAGGATGCATTTCATCAGGCCCGGGTGACTTGCAGGCATCTAACTTTTCTAAGTGATTTTTAACATGTTCTTTTTTTATTTTATCCGCTAAACCTACCCCCTTCCCATTAGTATTCACTATGTTAGGCATTCCTTCAGACTTCAGACTTCTCGGTGAAGACCGAAACAAAGAAGTCATTAAGCATCTCTGCCATTTCCAAGTTTCCTGTTACTGTTTCTCCCTCTTCACTAAGTAGTGGGCCTACCCTGTCTTTGGTCTTCCTCTTGTTTCTAATGTATTGATAAAAAGTCTTCTTGTTTCCTTTTATTCCCGTAGCTAGTTTGAGCTCATTTTGTGCCTTTGCCTTTCTAATCTTGCGCCTGCATTCCTGTGTTGTTTGCCTATATTCATCCTTTGTAATCTGTCCTAGTTTCCATTTTTTATATGACTCCTTTTTATTTTTTAGATCGTGCAAGATTTCGTGGTTAAGCCAAGGTGGTCTTTTGCCACATTTTCTATCTTTCCTAACCAGCGGAATAGCTTGCTTTTGGGCCCTTAATAGTGTCCCTTTGAAAAACTGCCAACTCTCCTCAGTTGTTTTTCCCCTCAGTCTTGATTCCCATGGGACCTTACCTATCAGCTCTCTGAGCTTCCCAAAATCTGCCTTCCTGAAATCCATTGTCTCTATTTTGCTGTTCTCCCTTCTACCCTTCCTTAGAATTGCAAACTCTATGATTTCATGATCATATTGTGCTTTTTTGCACTCTGACATTGTCTGCCTCCATGCATTCTGCTGTGCTCTGTCAGCATGGGAGGACATCTGGAGCTCCGAGAACATATCATCCCGAGTCCACCGTTTTCTCCTTCTAATCTTCACTAGCCTCTGCGAAGGAGAAACATTTGCAGCTGGTGGAGGAAAAGGGAGAGGTGGTTAAAAAGACACATTTTAGAGAACAATGGGTACACTCTTTCACGTTAAATTTTGCTGTTCACATTACACAGCACATGTGCTTTCATTACAAGGTCGCATTTTTCCTCTTATATTGAGGGCCTGCTGGTTTGGTGTGAGAGATGACTCACGCAGTGCCAGGCAACAGAATTCGGCTTGCAGGCAGCCATGGTAAGCCACAGTCTTTTGGCTTTTTTAACCTTCATAATACACACAAATCCAACTAACCCCCTTCCCCCCACACCACCCAATTCTCTGGGATGATCACTTCACCCCTCCCCCGACCATGTGGCTAACAGCGGGGAATATTTCTGTTCAGCCGAGCAGGAACGGGCACCTCTGAATGTCCCCTTAATAAAATCACCCCATTTCAACCAGGTGACCATGAATGATATCACTCTCCTGAGGATAACAAAGAGAGATAAGGAATGGATGTTGTCTGCATGCCAGCAAACACTGGGACCATACGCTGCCATGCTTTGTTATGCAATGTTTCCAGACTACGTGCTACTGGCCTGGCGTGGTAAAGTGTCCTACCATGGTGGACAGGATAAGGCAGCGCTCCCCAGAAACCTTTTGCAAAGGCTTTGGGAGTACAGGAAGGAGAGCTTTCTGGAGATGTCCCTGGAGGATTTCCGCTCCATTCCCATATGTGTTAACAGACTTTTCCAATAGCTGTACTGGCCGCAATTGCCAGGGCAAATTAATCATTAAACACGCTTGCTTTTAAACCATGTATAATATTTACAAAGGTACACTCACCAGAGGTCCCTTGTGTGCCCTCAGGGTCTGGGAGCACGCCTTGGGTGAGTTCGGGGGTTACTGGTTCCAGGTCCAGGGTGATAAACATATCCTGGCTGTTGGGGAAACCGGTTTCTCCGCTTCCTTGCTGTGAGCTATCTTCATTATCTTCATCATCATCTTCCTCATCCCCCAAACCCGCTTCCGTGTTGCGTGATTCTCCATTGATGGAGTCAAAGCACAGGGTTGGGGTAGTGGTGGCTGAACCCCCTAGCATGGCATGCAGTTCCGCATAGAAGCGGCATGTCTGCGGCTCTGCCCCGGACCTTCCGTTTGCCTCTCTGGCTTTGTGGTAGGCTTGCCTTAGCTCCTTAATTTTCACGCAGCACTGCTGTGCGTCCCTGTAATGGCCTCTGTCCTTCATGCCCTTTGAGACTTTTTCTAATGTTTTGGCATTTCGTTTACTGCAACGGAGTTCAGCTAGCACTGATTCATCTCCCCATATGGCGAGCAGATCCCGTATCTCCTGTTCGGTACATGCTGGAGCTCTTTTGCGATCCTGGGACTCCACCATGGTTACCTGTGCTGATGAGCCCTGTGTGGTCATCACCTGTGCTCTCCACGCTGGGCAAACAGGAAATGAAATTCAAAAGTTCGCGGGGCTTTTCCTGTCTACCTAGTCAGTGCATCTGAGTTGAGAGTGCTGTCCAGAGCCGTCACAATGAAGCACTGTGGGATAGCTCCCGGAGGTCAACACCGTCAAATTCTGTCCACACTACCCCAAATCCAACCCGGAAAGGCTGATTTCAGCGCTAATCCCCTCGTCGGAGGTGGAGTAAAGAAATCAGTTTAAAGGGCCCTTTAAGTCGAAAAAAAGGGCTTCGTCGTGTGGACGTCTCCAGGCTTAATTCGATTTAACGCTGCTAAATTCGACCTAAACTCATAGTGTAGACCAGGCCTAGGTCTGGTCTACAGATAAATATTAATTTATTTTTATTTATTTTTATAGGTCATCACTCCTCTCCTAGAATCTCGGTGTTTGTTTCCCCCCCACACACACACACACGCACACACCCTCAAGTTCCTCTCAATGAGATTCAAATCTGTCCAGAACTCTTCTCCTATCCCTACCTCAGGTCTTTACTTCCTCCACCATCTCTTCAGGCACCGTGTTACTCACAGGATTGTTTCCTCCCCATTCCTAATGTTACATCTCTTTCCTTGGCACTTTTTACACTTGGGACAGCCACACCATCATCGTACACCAAGTAGCCTTGTTCAAATCACATAATACCCCATCTGCTCCACGAAGCTTATGAGCAAAAACCAGCTTCTGCTAAGTTATTAATATTACTTTTTAAGAGTAGTACCAATCAAAGTCAAAGCCCTGTTGTGCTAGGCACTGTAGAGGCACATAGTGAGAGTCCCTACTCCCAATAGTTGAGAGGAGAATACAGTCAAAGAGAGATGAAGTGATTTGGCTAAGATCACATAGCAGACTGGGGCAAAGAGTCAGGATTAGAACCCACATCTCATTCCCAGTTGTCCAATCCACTAGGCCACAATGCCTCCCTAGGTATGCCTAGGCCACAATGCCTCTGCTCTTTAACTGTGCCAGACCTATTCACAAAATTAGATTGTAATTTCTTAGGCAGGTTGGCAAATGAGAGGTACAAACATTCTCTGAGGTGTTGATACCCTCAACTCACTGAATGCAATGGGAGTTGAAGACACTGAGCACTTCACAGAGGTACTCAGTATCTTCCAGGATTTTGCTTTCGGTTTTATTCAATTTACATCTGTTAAGCATCAAGGAGAAAGTCCCCAGGATTTTAAAGCTCTGGATCTGATTCTGCAACCCTTACTTATGCAGAGTAATGTGAGTAAAGGGATGCGTAGCCAGGTCCCGCTACATTATTATTAATAATTTACCGCTCAGTTAAGAACTTTTTAAAAGAAAAGCATTAGTCACTGTGGATATATTATTTCCAATGTGCACTGCGCAATGTGCATTATTAACTGAGCTCTGTTGCATTTTGTGCACCATGTCATGCCCAGAATTCCCATTGACATCAGAGGGAGATCTAGGCATGGGACTGTTCCTGAATGTGCAAGATGGGGCCACGGCTACACTGGCGCGTTACAGCGCTGCAACTTTCTCGCTCAGCTGTGCTCCCAGCGCTGTAAGCTAATCCCCTCATGGAGGTGGAGTACCTGCAGCGCTGGGAGAGCTGGCACGTGACCACACTCGCACTTCAAAGCACTGCTGCGGGAGCGCTCCCGCGGCAGCGCTTTGGAGTTTTGAGTGTAGCCACGGCCTCAGGGGGGTGTTTTTTCACACCCCTGAGAGAGAAAATTGCAGCACTGTAAAGCACCAGTGTAGCCATAGCATTAGGAAGTTAAGCACCCAAATTAGGCACATAACTTCTTTAGGATCCTTTGAAAATCTCTTCAGTGTAATAACTTTTCCTTATTTATACTGCCCCTATCACAATAGAATTGAAGTACCTCAATCTTTAATATATTTATATTCACAACATCCCTGTGAGGCAGAGAACTACTATTATTCCCATTTTACAGATAGGGAACTGAGGAACAGAAGAAATAAGACCCAAGGTTATACAGTAAGGCTGTAGCAAAGTAGGGAATTAAATCCAGGTCTCCAACTGGAACCCTAACCCCTAGACCATTCTCCTCCCCCTGTGCACAGTAAAGCATTTTCTTCTCTGCTGTTGTAGCGATAGTCACCCAATGCACAGAAGAAATAGCCACTAATTAACTCATACTGTTTCAAAAGCTGTACCGATGTCACCAACCATGCCAGGGGTATGCATCCATGTTGACTGGTGTTCTATAAGAGACACAGGAGCGAGCATATGGAAAAAAAGAGATAAGACAAACTGGAAAGATGTTTCACCATTGAGAGAACATTAGAGGCAACAGTGATTGACAGAAAGAGGCAAAAATACTCTGTCTGAATCACGGTGAAGGATGTATTCAGGAATTTAATGTTCTTCATATGGGAACTAAAACAAAGATTTATTTTAAAAATAAGAATATCCATTGGTATATTGGGTATGACAAGCTTTTAGTGTATCTGCCTTTTATCATCATCATGCAACTATAAATTAGTGACCGGTGTAGGAGAATAAAACAGACACAAACACAACAGAAGGAATAGCTGCAAGACACTAGACAATTTAGAATCAGAGAATTCATAATAAGATTTCACATTTTCAAAAAGCTGAAAAACCTTTGCCACCAAAATTTTGTCCAGGTCTAAGTTTTGTCTGTCCTATTTTTTTCTTATTTGAACACAAGCATTTTAAACACTTAGGCCTTCCACTAAGGTTTGTAATCCTGGCCTGATTAGCTGCCACATTACACTATAACTTATTTGGACAGTATATATCTTTTGCTTTTTAGGATGTGAACTTGAGCTCCGATTCTGCATTTTGTCTACTTTAGCTTGGCTTTTGCTACTGAATGGGTGGGTGCCACGTGAAGGCAGTAGACTTGCTCCACTTATTACATTTCCTGTTGACTGATGCCCCAGTTTCCGACAGGAAACTCACAGTGCCAACTCGAAGATCTGTTCACATTCAGCGGAGGAATTCCACCCTGGACAAATGGGGTGTGACAGCATCACTGATCTCTCAGCATGCCTTTGCTCCTGCAGCTCATGCACTCCTGAACAAGAGCACTACTGCATGGATGATCCGCACCACCAAGGAGCTGAAAAGTACATTCTTATAGAGTGGAAGTATCAGTGGGAAAGAGAGTCTAGCACATCACAAAGTAATTTCAGGAGTCCATCACTGAACCTCCCTCCTTGTTCACTTGATCATAGATGAGGCTCAACAGGCTACTCTCTGGCTCATCCACAGTTGCTACAACTATGCATCAAATTGACCTGGTTTCCTCTCCACACTGTGACTGTGGGGAAGGGTTGCAGACAATAATTCATGTGGTGGAAGAGTACCCAACATGACACCTGGAAGACAGTTTACAACACCTAAGCCGCCCTTGTTACAGAGGTTATCCTGTGGTTATGGAACCTGGACATTGAGCTCTGGTGACTGCATATGACAAGGAGAAGACCTTCTAGCAGGCAAGTCAATTGGGTAACTACTCCCCATAAGATATTTTCCTTCTGTTTTCCACCCACAGGCTTCCCCTAAAATATCAAGTACAGTTCAAGATCTCAGTCCTTATCTTTAAGGTGCTCAAAGTCCTGGGCTCAAAATACCTTAAAGATTGCCTAAAGCTCCAGAATGAGAACCATGGTTCACAACTCTGCTCCAATGACAAAATGGAACTTACTACCCCCAAGCTTGTCTACCCAGAATAGAGCTTTCCTGGAGGCTGGTCCAAGACTGTGGAATTACATCTCCCAGGATGTAAGGGTGGCCACCACCATCTGCTCCAAGTGCAAGGCACCCTTCATTGACTAGTCTTCTCCAATATATGCACAAAATAATGTAGTAGTATTTATTCATTTTTTTTTACCAAAATCTTTCCAAGCAAAAATACTCCACTGAACACACTCCCTCTGGGGAGAGAAAGAGAATGAATGAACCATGTCAGTCATATTGCTTAATACACTACTGAAAATTGCTCAGACACTGTGGTGATGGGGGTGGTATAAGCACCTACAAAAAAACAAAATTCTAGTCTGAATTCCCAAACCTTTTATGGATTCATTATTCCATAAAGAACTACTCACTCACCTCAAGAATTTCAGCCTCCAGGGACAGGAGTCAGACTAAGACTAAGTGGTAGGACAGTTAGGAGGAGGTCCTCACAATACTCTCTTACTCTTCCAGTCTTGAGTAGGATATTTATTTGGTGCTTAATGTTCCACATCCCTTATTGCTGACATAGGATGCACAGTAGCCAGCAAACAGAGCTGTAAACAAGGGAGTTTGCAAGGGGAGTTTGGGGGGAAGACTAAGAGGCAGGCAGAGGAACAGACAGGCTAGTGAAGGGAGTGTATGGAGTTCTGGCAGTGTTTTGGTGCTCGTTGGGGGGTTGTTCTTTCTGTAGGTGGTGGTGTTGTGATTTGGTTTGTGTTTCTCGGATTTACAGGATTTAGGTGGGACGCCTATGACAGATACAGAGGCAGCAGTGGTAGAGACCCAAGCAGTGGAAGACACCATAAAGATGACTGGATGTGGAAGCTGCGGCATGTACATGATCCTGGAGGGGGTACCTGAAAAGAGTTTCATCTGCATGAAGTGCTGCCTGATAGAGCTGATGGAAGAAAAGATCCGAGGATTGGAGATGCAGGTGGAAACTCTGGCTGAGTTTAGAAGGGGGTTTGAGCAGATGATGGAGCAAAGATGATAGCCTAATTTTGGCAATTAATTGGTCTTTGACTATTAGTGGTAAATATGCCCAATGGTCTGTGATGGCATGTTAGATGGGGTGGGATCTGAGTTACTACAGAAAATTCTTTCCTGGGTGTCTGGCTGGTGAGTCTTGCCCACATGCTCAGAGTTTAGCTGATCGCCATATTTGGGGTTGGGAAGGAATTTTCCTCGAGGGCAGATTGGCAGAGGCCCTGGGGGTTTTTCGCCTTCCTCTGCAGCGTGGGGCACGGGTCACTTGCTGGACGATTCTCTGCACCTTGAAGTCTTTAAACTACGATTTGAGGACTTCAATATCTCAGACATAGGTTAGGGGTTTGAAACAGGAGTGGGATTGAGATTCTCTGGCCTGCGTTGTGCAGGAGGTCAGACTAGATGATCATAATGGTCCCTTCTGACCTTAAAGTCTATGATTCTATGATATTTCAGGTAAAATCACACAAAGAACGATAGCGTGGAATACACCCGAATGATTTTCTATCGCTTATGAAAATGTCTAATGCTGCCCCTTAAACTTTAATTGTTACATCAATGTCCTTTAGTTCGTCAAACCATCTGCCCACCTAGGTATTTATTCATGCCCCCCCTTGGAACTCTCCTTTCTTTCTCAGTACCTATATATCAACCAACCCTGTATATAAGCATCTCATATATGTTCCTTCATTTATGCTTCATCCCTGTCTTTCAGATTGGGAAATGAAATGGAGACAGATTTAGTTACCATATCCAAGGTCACACAGCAACTCTTTGGTAGAGCCATGCACTGGGCTTAAAGCTCTGGAGTCCAAATCTAATGACTATGACCCTATTGTCTCTGCACCCAGCAGGCACTACCACTCATTCTGATTGCACTACATCTCCATCACTTGTGAACCAACGTAAATTGCTATCAGACTTTCCTGAGGAGACAATCTAATGTAGTGGGTTTCAACCTCTTTTTCATTTGCAGCCCCCTAAAAAATTTCAACTGGAGGTGCGGACCCCTTTGGAAGTCTTAGACATAGTCTGCGGACCCCCAGGGAGTCTGCAGAGCACCTGTTGAAAGCCACTGGTCTAATGCATTAAATTAGGGCATTGTTGGGTCCCTCAACTATATGATAAAATCCATTTATGTTTTGCTTCGAGTTAGCCACTCTGGTTATTGCAAATGAGCTGAATGTTTTTGAGTTTGAGGCTTGGTCTACACTACCCGCCCCAATTCGAACTAAGGTACGCAACTTCAGCTACGTGAATAACGTAGCTGAAGTCGAAGTACCTTAGTTCGAACTTACCTTGGTCCACACGCGGCAGGCAGGCTCCCCCGTCGACTCCGCGGTACTCCTCTCGCCGAGCTGGAGTACCGCAGTCGACGGCAAGCACTTCCGGGTTCGACTTATCGCGTCCAGACTAGACGCGATAAGTCGAACCCAGAACTTCGATTTCCAGCCGTCGAACTAGCTGGTAAGTGTAGCCAAGGCCTAAGTGCTGGAGGCTGAAGAGATTTTGCTTGAGGATAAAATATAGGAATTATTTAAGAACAAAAAGGTATTGTAAATTTAATAACTGTAATGAATAAGTAATAACATAATTAAAAAATAATAAAGATACTGTACTCAAATCCTCCCAATTAAAGGTGCTCTGGTCAGACGGAACCTTTTACCCTCTATTATTCCAGTGCCTGGATTATGGACTATGTCCAAATCTATTACTTTGAGGAATCAAATCTGTACTCTGATTGTGCTGATAGGGTGTCTTTATTCTGCATGGCCTCCACTCAAAATCAATCTCTGCTTATTAAATGTTTCCTCTGGATGGAAGTGCCAGAGTGTTGTGGTTCACCCTGCATAGAATTACACAGTTATATTTCATGACTCTGCCTCTTTGTTAGTCAACTACATCCACAAACAACAATACGAAAACAAACACAGAGGTGTAAAGGTAACAGTCGTGTATATATTCAATTAACATGGTATAAAAGCTGACAGATAAGAGTTAACATTCAGATATAAACTACCACGATTCATTTGCCGCTATGAGGTTAGGAGACCTAATGACATTAGATGGCTACAATTCCATACTTTTTTTTTTAAACATTGCTATATTTGGGTTTATTCTCTGAATTACTGTATGGCTGTACAGTAAGCTGACAAGAAACCATTCTTTTGGAGATAAAGATGATTTATATGCAGTTACCAATAAGTAAGGCTACAATTTAGTCACAGAGGTCATGACAGACAGATTCCCTGACTTTACTGGACCTCCATGACTTCTTCAGCTTCAGCTGCCAGCGGCGGCAGCCAGGGCCATGTACCCCTGACCTGCTGCTTGAATGATTATGTTTAGTAAAAGTCACAGACAGGTCACGGGCTCTGTGAATTTTTGTTTATTGCCCATGACCTGTCTATGACTTTTACTAAACATAACCATGACAAAATCTTACTTACCAATAAGTATTCACGACCAGGGAGGCTGTTTCTGGAGAACATTGAAGACAGCCCTTGTCCCAGTGGGGAGTATGAATGAAAGAAATATGAATGGACTGTCTGGGGGAAACAGAAATGTATATGTAGAGGTCTATGTCAGAGCTCCAGTTGGCTGCGCCAGACTAGAAAAAGTGAAAAGACCCTCAGGGAAGTAATAGTCTTCTCCCAGGATGAAGAATAAATCTTTCCAAATATGCAAACTCCAGTAGATTGAGAAATATTGGGAATTTACATTGCATACAAAAAGCTACTGAGGTGGGAGAATGACCCCTCAATGACCCACATGTACAGGAGATGCTCTGCTTAATGTGGGGTGACCAGACAGCAAATGTGAAAAATCAGGACAGAGGATGGTGGTGGTGGGGTGGGTAATAGGAGCCTATATAAGAAAAAGACCCAAAATTCAGGACTGTCCCTATACAATCAGGACATCTGGTCACCCTAGCTTAATGAGTCTCTCTTTCATATGTGAAAGGGAGGATACCTGTGGTGGCACAAACCTCCTTCCCTATAGGGCATGTCACTGTGTCAGGAATCTGTGAGAGGAAAGGGTGGGAGCAGGCAACACCAGAGCACAACTATGGACTTCTTCCCTCCATCAAGCTCTGTGGAGAGTCTAAGACGTGCATGTGCCTTGAGGCTATGCTGACTCTTGCCTTTCCCTGTGCAACTCACCTTTTCAGGAGGGTTCTATGCACAGCTGGCAGCAAAACTGTGCTTCCTGGGATCGAGGGTGGAGGAGCAGGAGATGCTGTAGCCAGGACATGGATACAAGGTCTTCTAGTCTTAATGCCAGTGGCCATGTCCTACTGTCGAACTCAAGGTATGTCTACACTGCAGCTGAAGGTAGACATGCATGTACAGGTTTTGATCGAGCTAGTGCCTAACAACAGACGTGTGACCATGTCAAGCACAGGTTATCTGCCCGAGTACAATCCTATGCAAGATGCTAGGTATGTACTCAGGCAGCTAGCCCAAGCTGTTGCCTTTGCCACTGCGGCTACACTGCTATTTTTAGAGCACTAGCTCGATCAGCGCTCACATGGCTATGTCTATCTGAGCTGGAAATAACACCTCCAGCTGCAATGTAGACTACCCTATGGGGATGGCAGGTTCTGAGGAGGGGTTGTTCCATAGGGTGTAGGAATTGGAAGGGCAGAACAATATATAAGCTCTGGGGTGAGTGTGGAAATTCTCAGTATTATATTATTTAGGAAACAGTCTGGGATCATGTATTTAAAAGTTAAGGTGAAGATCTGTCCCTTGCTTTGAAGCCAATGGAAATATGCTAGTTTATACCTGTTGAGCATTTGGGCCAGCACTGTCATGAATTAGCACAAGGGGGCAAAATTAAGGTTATATGGGTGACATTAACTTTAGCATTTCCTGACTTCTGAGCACTTAACGTTGCAAGTATAATGTTCTCTTTATGAATTTTTCTTATTTTTTTAAAATTTACCAATTCCATGCAGAAATACAAATAAAATAAAAATATTGTAAAAATTGCTTTGGAAATTGATCAAATAGTTATCCATAAGTGGATTTAGCTCCCAAGTTTTTCTGCTCTCTCATTTCCTCCTGTTAATAAGGAAAAACATTCAGAAATATTTATTATGTGGTGAATACGAATATCTTATCCATTGTAAAGCTGTGTTATTATCTTGGCAAGGGAAGGAGTGATTACATCAACCATGAATAATTTTCTTGCACGTCATCTGCTCCTCCAAATTAAAAGTAAACACGTTATACATATGGTACTAAGGAGCAACATATTTTTAATCTGATCATTTTGTTCGGATAGTAAGTAGTCTGCTTGATGGAGCTAGTCCATTATCACTCTCAGGGTATGTCTACACTACGGGATTAATCCGAATTTAGATAATTCAGATTTGAAAAACAGGTTGTATAAAGTCGAAATGAATGCGGCCACACTAAGCACATTACTTCGGTGGTGTGCGTCCAAGTACCGGGGCTAGCGTCGATTTCTGCACCGTTGCACTGTGGGTAGCAATTCCATAGCTATCCCATAGTTCCCGCAGTCTCCCGCGCCCATTGGGATTGTGGGTTAAGATCCCAGTGCCTGATGGGACAAAAAACATCGTCGCAGGTGGTTCTGGGTACAGCCTCACCTCCTCCCTCCCTCCTCCCTCCTTCCCTGCATGAAAGCAACGGACGGCAGACAACCATTTTCGCGCCTTTTTTCCTGGGTGGGTGAACACTGCAGACTCCATACCACGGCAAGCATGGAGCCCGCTCAGCTCAAGACAGCACTCATGAATATTGTAAACACCTCGCGCGTTCTCGTGGAGTTTATGCTCAGCCAGGACCAGAAAAACGAGGCGAGGAGGCAGCGGCGGCGGCAGCGCAGCGACAAGCATGATGAGGACATGGACACGGACACGGATACAGAATTCAGTGAAACCACAGGCCCCGGTGCTTTGGAGATCATGTTGTTAATGGGGCAGATTCTATCCATGGAACGCCGATTCTGGGCAAGGGAAACAAGCACAGACTGGTGGGACCGCATAGTGTTGCAGGTCTGGGACGATTCCCAGTGGCTGCGGAACTTTCGCATGCGTAAGGGCACTTTCATGGAACTTTGTGACTTGCTGTCCCCTGCCCTGAAATGCCAGAATACCAGGATGAGAGCAGCCCTCACAGTTGAGAAGCGCGTGGCGATAGCCCTGTGGAAGCTTGCAACACCAGACAGCTACCGGTCAGTCGGGAATCAATTTGGAGTGGGCAAATCTACTCTGGGGGCTGCTGTGATGCAAGTAGCCAAAGCAATCACTCAGGTGCTGCTACAAAAGTTTGTGACTCTGGGAAATGTGCAGGCTATAGTGGATGGTTTTGCTGCAATGGGATTCCCTAACTGTGGTGGGGCAATAGACGGAACCCATATCCCTATCTTGGCACCGGAGCACCAAGCCACCGAGTACATAAACCGCAAGGGGTACTTTTCAATGGTGCTGCAAGCACTTGTGGATCACAAGGGACGTTTCACCAACATCAACGCGGGCTGGGCGGGAAGGGTTCATGACGCTCGCGTCTTCAGGAACACTACTCTGTTTAAAGGGCTGCAGCAAGGGACTTACTTTCCGGACCAGAAAATAACCGTTGGGGATGTTGAAATGCCCATAGTTATTCTTGGGGACCCAGCCTACCCCTTAATGCCATGGCTCATGAAGCCATACACAGGCAGCCTGGACAGGAGTCAGGAGCTGTTTAACTACAGGCTAAGCAAGTGCAGAATGGTGGTAGAATGTGCATTTGGCCGTTTAAAAGGTCACTGGAGATCATTATTGACTCGCTCTGACCTCAGCCAAAGAAATCTCCCCATTGTTATTTCTGCTTGCTGTGTGCTCCACAATCTCTGTGAAAGTAAGGGGGAGACCTTTATGGCGGGGTGGGAGGCTGAGGCAAATCGCCTGGCTGCTGATTACGCGCAGCCAGACACCAGGGCAATTAGAAGATCACACCATGAAGTGCTGTGCATCAGAGAAGCTTTAAAAACCAGTTTCATGGCTGGCCAGGCTACAGTGTGAAATATCTGTTTGTTTCTCCTTCATGAAAACCCGCTCCTTTATTGACTGATTTTCTGTAAGGAACCCACCCTGCCCCTTCCCCCAGCTTTCTTTCAAACCAAATAAAGTCACTATCATTTAAAAATCATTTATTCTTTATTAATAGATTAGAAAAAGAGGGAGGGAACCCGGGTGGTATTTGGGAGGAGGATTGCTGGGAAGGAAAAAGCCACAAAGAAAAGGTTAAAAAAATGACAGCCTTTTGCTTGGGCTGTCTACTGGGGTGGAATGGGAAGGTGTACGGAGCCTCCCCCCCCGCGTTCTTACACATCTGGGTGAGGAGGATACGGAACATGGGGAGAGGGGAGGGTGGAACAGGGGCTGAAGCGGCAGTCTGTTTTCCAGCAGCCGTTCCTGAACCTCCACCAGACGCCGGAGCAGCCCCAGCGTTGCATCCTTCATCCTCTGGTCTTCCTGCTGCCACCTCTCATCTCGAGCGTCTCTCCTCTCCTCACGTTGGTCCCTCCTCTCCTCACGTTGGTCCCTCCTCTCCTCACGTTCACTGACTTCTTTCCTATACTTTGAAACTGTTTCCTTCCACTCATTCACATGAGCTCTGTCACTGCGGCTGGATTCCATAATTTCAGAAAACATCTCCTCTCGCGTTCTCTTCTTACGACGCCTTATCTGTGATAACCTTCGGGATGGAGGAGGGAGGCTTGAGGAATTTGCAGCTGCTGTAGGGATGGGAAAAAAGAGAGAATTGTTTTAAAAGCTACATTTTGCAGAACAATGCTTATACTCTTTCACGGTGACCAACACTGTTCACATTACATAGCACATGTGATTTCTGTGCAAGGTCGCATTTTGCCTCTTAATGCTGAGTGCCTGTGGCTTTGCTGCTAGAGATCACAGGTCTGGGCAACAGAATTCGGCTTGCATGCGGCCATGGTAAGGTTCTGCGCCCTCCTTTCCCACATACCAAGCATAGCTTGTAGAGTGCTGCAGAAGCCTGGCCAATCTCAGCCAGTTGGGGGGGGGGGTGGGGGGGGGCTTGTTTGGGCCCCTTCAGGCAAGTAGAGTGCTGCGGTTTTTCTGTTAACATTCAGCAGCACCAGAAAACAAACTAACCACCCCCCCCCCCCCGCCCCCAATAATTCACGGTGAACACGGTGCGCGGCCCCCCACCGCGTGGCTGGTAACAGGGAAGATCCCTGCTAGCCAAACGCGAAAAACTCAGGGCCAATTTCCCATCTGCGCTTGGCTAACTGCAGGGAAGGATTTATTTTCCGCCACAGGCAAACAGCCCAGTAGGAACAGCCACCTCTGTCCCCTTAATTAAGTTCCCGTATTTCAACCAGGTTACCAGGAGTGATATCACTCTCCTGAGGATTACACAACAAGATAAAGAACGGATGTTGCTTGAATGCCAGCAAACACCAGGACCATACGCTGCCAGGCTTTGTCAGGCAATGATACCAGATTACTTGCTGCAAGCATGGCGTGGTCAAGTGTCCTACCATGGAGGAGGGAATAAGGATTCATTGCCCAGAAACCTTCTGGCAAGGCTTTCGGAGTACCTCCAGGAGAGCTTCATGGAGATGTCCCTGGAGGATTTCCGCTCCATCCCCATACACGTTAACAGACTTTTCCAGTAGCTATAGACTTTTCCAGTAGCTGAACTGACCGCAAATGCAAAGTCAGGCAAAGTAATTATTAAAAACCGTTTGCATTTAAAACAAGTTTTATATTTTAAAAGGTAAACTCACCTGAGGTCCCTTCCATGGGGTCAGAGTCTTGGGTACTGGCTTGGGAGGCTTGGGAGGGTACTTCAGTCAGGGTGATAAAAAGATCCTGGCTGTTGGGGAGAATGGAGTGCTGTGTGCTCTCTGCAAGCTCCTCCTCCTCCTCCTCCTCCTCCTCTACCCCATCGGCAGAATCCTCAGGCGTCGCTGATGAGACTATCCCCGACCCAGAATCCACGAACACAGGTGGGGTAGTGGTGGCAGCCCCCCCTAGAATTGCATGCAGCTCGGCGTAGAAGCGGCATGTCCGCGGCTCTGACCCGGAGCGACCGTTTGCCTCCTTTGTTTTTTGATAGGCTTGTCTGAGCTCCTTGACTTTCACGCGGCACTGATCTGAGTCCCTATTGTGGCCTCTCTCCATCATGCCCTTGGAGATTTTTTCAAAAGTTTTTGCATTTCGTCTTTTAGAACGAAGTTCTGCAAGCACTGAATCCTCTCCCCATACAGCGATCAGATCCAGTACCTCCCTCACGGTCCATGCTGGTGCTCTTTTTCGATTATCAGCCTGCATGGTTACCTGTGCTGATGAGCTATCTGTGGTCACCTGTGCTCTCCACGCTGGGCAAACAGGAAATGGAATTCAAATGTTCGCGGGGCTTTTCCTGTCTACCTGGCCAGTGCATCCGAGTTTAGATTGCTGTCCAGAGCGGTCACAATGATGCACTGTGGGATAGCTCCCGGAGGCCAATACCATCGAATTGCGGCCACACTAACCCTAATTCGAATTGCTAAAATCGATTTTGGCACTACTCCGCTCGTCGGGGTGGAGTACAGAAATAGATTTAAAGGGCCCTTTACATCGAAATAAATAGCGTCGTTGTGTGGACGGTTGCAGGGTTAATTCGAATTAAAGCTGATAAATCCGAATTAAAGTCGTAGTGTAGACCAGGCCTCAGAGGTCTTCTCATGCAGCATCTCATACTGTAGTTGGTATTTTTAATACCAAAAAAAAATCAAAATGGTGCTGCTGTTATTCAAAACAGTAGGCAGCAGCTTCTCTTCATCTCGAGTTCTTTTGTACCTGGGATTTGCTTACTGATGCAAGGCCCTTTCATTTTTGCCTGCTCACAGATTATTAACATCTCTGCCCACAAAAACCTTCACTAAAAAGTTTTGCCATGATGATCCTCTCTCATGCCAAATAAAAATTACTTTAAAAATCCTACTAAATCACTCATTTATCTAGATAAATAGGTCTTCTTATACCCATGTTGGCAACCTCAGTAGGATGCAGCTCAGGGACCAGATTATTTGTTATTTTCAGCCTCTGCTTGCAAAACCGAGAGGAAGAGCTGTCAGGGAGCCAGTCACAGGAGGACCTTGTTTTGTTTTTGATCAATCCCTGACCTTGAAGAAAGCTTAGAACAGCCTGGAGACTGCACTAAACTATGCTAGCTGGCTATGCTCTCCAAGGAACCATCTCCCATTTGGGGGTCTCTGGAGCACGTCACTCTCCAGCCATTCCATGTGCTCCACAGACCTCTACCTAGCGGTATTTCCAGCTGGCAGGTTAAAGGCCATCTCTGTAGCCTGAGCAGCACAAAGGGAGGGGAGCAGGACTGAGAATCTGAACCTTTATTTTAAAGGGATCATCTCTTCCTTAACATGAATTTGGGATTTACTAGGATTTTTCCCTCACATCATATTAGTAATGTCTTGCAAACTCCTAACAATGAAATACACCTGGAGTAGGTTATACTTACACACACACACACAAACACACACACTTTGCCGATTTTCTTCTCGCATAGCTGGAGTAGCTTGCCAAAAGAAAAAAAAATAATTCTATCCCTCTTTCTCTAGCCACAAGTTCCCACAGGATGGGTTAGTGCCTTAAATGCTAAAGCAGCGATATGTTAAGAGAAAAACTGACCTCATGTGTTCTTTGCCCTTTGGATATCTGGGGCAGCTTAAGCCAGACCTCTGGAATTCTACCACCAAAGCCTGTAGCAGCAATAGAGATACAAGGAACTTTAAAAATATCAACTGTTTCTCACAATGCCGGGTAAGTGCTGTTCTAGCCATTTTATACATGGCAGAATCTCAGGTGCAGAGAGCCTAATGGACAGATTGCACAGCAATTACTAAAACTAATGACTCATACTCACCTAAGTAGGCCTACTCACTTCAGTGGTATTACTCACATGAGTAAGTACCCACTAGTCTGAGCAAGGGGTCCACAATCTGGCCCTACGTGATTTCCTTATACTCAGTAACGGAGATGGGAATAGAACTCAAGAAGTTTGAATCTTCATCTGCTTTTTTTTTAAACTGTAAAACTTAACCTTCTATGACATGGCCTAATAAAACAGGAGGTGCCAACGTAGCAGTAGTAACTTGTTAACTATCTTCAGTTGCTTCATTGATTTCTGCAGAAATGTCATTGATGGGCTAGTTTTTATAATGACTTGTTGATTTATTTAATCCGTTAGTACTTGGGTTATTTTCAAGCTCGCTGGAATTCCAGTGAAAGGAGGAGATTGTATGCAACAGTGAGATCTATTTGACTCTAATCCAAATAAACTGGAGATGGTACTCTACATTAATGAATTTTCAGTCTGGAAGAATTCCCTATGATCATCTAGTCTGACCTCCTTCATAACACAGGCCATAGAATTCCATCTAGTGAATTTAGCACTGCATTTCCCACTTCTCTGGCACTATGATTCTAGACAACAAATTGCAATTCTACAGACATTACATCTCTCACAGGAAAGAATTTATCGGATTTTTGTTTCAGATCCTGCTCTTTCAGAACTAGTCTGATTTTATTTAACTCCAACCGTGGTCACTCTATTATTAATTATTATTATTATTTTATACCAGCGGTAGCTGGTCTACTGTGTTAAAACAGATTTCACCCCTTGGGCAGCCCAATCCAAGCCCACTTGCTCTGTATCTCTAGTGGCCCCTGTTGATCTAGGAATCCCAGAAGACATAGGCACTGACTCCGTGGGTGCTCCGTGGCTCAGGCACCCATGCTAAAAAAAATAGTGGGTGCTCAACACCCAGCAGCCACAGCTGCGGCACCGCCGATCATCTGTTCATTTCAAGGCACCACCAAACAGCTTATCTGGGGTGCTGCCTAACAGCTGTTTGGCAGCTGGGGGAGGTGCTTGGGGGAGGGCGGAGAGCAGCGAGCAGCAAGCAGGGCGGGGGTCTCTGGGGAGGCGTTGGAGGGGGAGTGGGAAGAGGTGGAATGGGGGTGGGGCCTCAAGGGAAGGGACAGAGTTGGGGCAGACCATCCCGGGGAAACTAAAAAAGTCAGCACCTATGCCAGAAGATGTGACTGCATGAACCCAGGTTATGTAAGTAAGTCATCAAAACACAGAAGATGGAAAGCACCATTATTTTATATATAACCAACTTGTCTCCCAGCCAATGAAGGATTTTCTCTACAATATTTCTAATATTTTGTCCATCAACTGTAAATGTCCCAAGCAGTGAGGGTTTCCAACATCACACAGGATATTCCAGTTTAACAGCTCATCCTAAGTTAAGTGAAGGATAGTTTAGGCTGTATATCACATAAACACACAAAACACTTCCTAATCAGGAGATCTGTTAGATTATATTTAAACTTTTCAGACTTCTTTTAATTAACCCCCCCACACAATTATTAAAAAAAATAGCCTCTAAATTTGCACACCCAATCATTTGCATGCTCACAGAACAAGCAGACAGGATTTACTAGGTTTCACTGACAAATCCTGTTTGTGCATGAAAATTCTGTTTTGCATGTGCAAATATTTATACACACTAATTTCTGCCACTGTTGACGAATAAACAAACTTCCACTGGGGGCTAATAGATATTTTAATTTGATGTATTGTTTAGAGATCAAGCTATAAATTTTGGATCTAGATCTGCAGTTGGATTTCATACACCTACAAGTTTCAGGATGGTCAGGCCCATGGCTGGGTTTTAGACACAACTCTATCATTCTAATTGACTAGGTGCTGCGAAACCATGTTGGCATGAAACCGTCATTAACCCAGTTAACTCTTTGTTTGTTAACTCTGGGTTTATGGCTGCTTTCTATTAGTATATAGGCTTGTTTATCAGCCTGACCTAGAACTTTTGGGTTGGACATTTTGATACTCTTATATCTTATACTAATATGTATGAAGAACAATGAACAAAGAGACTGTATGTTGCATTTCCCACAACCAGATGTGGCTTTTAGTACAATGGGAAAAGATAAGGGATAGAGCTGAAGTGTTACTGGGCATGGGTTATTGCTCATTATGTATCATATGAATTTTAAAAACAAACTTTATATTAGTGGATAATCTAAGCACTATACCCAGAGGTACAGACTCTCTTTTCCCAATCTACGTATTATATATATATATATATTTTAATATTAGCTTTAATACAATTTTTATATATGAGCGCACATCTGAAGACCACCTCAACTCCTTATCTCAAGGCAAGGTCAAGCAACCAGTTGGGAGGGGCAAGGGGAGATTGCGGGGGGGGGGGAGGAGGGGAAGAGGGGGGAAGGTAAAACACTGAAAGACCAGAGAAATGCCTGCCCCTACCGGAGTACAACCTCACTCCTTACCCATCCCATGGGATACAAAAGAGGTGGGACGAAGACCCCAACTCACGACCCTTCCAAACGGAACATGACCATAAGTTGTAAGGGGTGTGACTAGGGGGGTGCACTGAACGTATATATAGGCCTGCTAAGGAGGGGGAATGGGGAATTGGGAATGGGAGGGGGGATATGGGATAAACGCTCTGCAGCATCAGAGCTGGGAAGGGGGATATGGGGTAAAGGCTCTGTGGTGTCAGAGCTGGGAATGGAACACTGGGAAACAAACTCTGCCAGAGTGTAGAACTATGGATATGTTTGCTTGGAACTAACCCCAATAAACATTGCATTGCCTGCACTTCGGACTTTTGGTCTTCTGCTTTCTGTTTGCATGACAAGAACCAGGGGAAAGGGTGAAGGGAAAGCCCTCTAACACTTTGCATCACTGGAGAAGCACAATGTAGCTGGAGTGTGCCTGCGAATTTGACCATGAGATAAGGAAAATAGACTTCTTCAGCCCAGTTCTTCTCTCCGGCTAGAATAAATCAGGAGTAATCCCATTGAGATGAACACGGACTTTTGCCTTGGTTCAGTTTCCAGCTCTGCCACTGGTTTGCTGGGTGACCTTGGGCAGGTTTATTTCCTTCTTTGTGCCTCAGTTTTTCCCATCTGTAAAATGGGGATAAAGATACTGCCCTCCATGGTAAAGCAGTTTCAGATCTATGGATGAAATGTGCTATATAAGAGTATTTATTATTAACTAGTTTTAGATTAGAAGGAGAAGTGAATTAGACCTCTTTTTTTCCCTAATGTGGCTATGTATATTGTGATATTATTGTTTGCCATTTCATTCTTATTTACATTTTTACACTGCTTTTTTATTTTTTTAAAGGGTGGAAAATTACAAACACACACACTAAATAAAGCCTGGTGGGATGATGTAATCCAGAAATAACGCAATCATATTTCCAGGCGTTGCTGTACAATCATTATTGTTTCCAATGTAGTGATTGTGAAAATAATGTTTCATTTAAAATGCACAATTAACTTGTGCAATTACTGTACACAGTAAGGCATTGATCCTGCTTTATATTCCATTTCTCTTAATCTCCTCAAGAAGACACAGCCAATCGCAAAACACAGGGTACATATGCCAAACAAAAAAAATCATTTTATTCTTGAGTAACCTCTAGGAGAACGTTCAGTTATCATGTGATTAGAGAAAAGATGCATGCTGCGAGGAGCTGAGGATAGTATTCATACTTTTTTTATCTGATTGCCCTTCTTAATACCTCTCTACATACAGTATGAATTACCCCACTGTTAACCAAATTGAAGGCATTATTGTTTCAAATGTAGTTGTATTTGGTTGCTTCTGCAAGTGTGCCCATCTTAATCTTTCATCATCTTATTTGCTTTAGCTCAGAAAATCAGAAGGGCCAAGTGGTTAGCTAGTATTCAAGGCCTTGCATGGTTGTTTCCATTTGGATAAGAAATCATAGAAGTATAGGGCTGGAAGGGATCTCAAGAGATCATCCTGTCCATTCCCCTATGCGGAGGCAGGATTAAGTATACTTAGACCACCCTTGACAGGTGTTTGTCTTAAAAGCCTCCAGTGAGGGTCACAACCTCCCTTAGAAACCTATTCCAGTGCTTAACTAGCCTTATACTTAGAACGTTTAATCTAAATCTCCTTTTGTACAAACTAAGAGGATTACTTTGTGTCCTACCGCCAGGGACGTGGAGAACAATTGGTCATTACCCTCTTTATAACAATCTTTTACATATTTGAAGACTTGTCATGTCCTCTCCTCAGCCTTCTCTTCTCTAGCCTAAACATGGCCAATTAGTTTAACCTTCTCGCAGGGTCATGTTTTCCAAACCTCTTAGAAATAGATGATATCAGTCAGGTATATTCTTGTTCATTTACAGGGAAAAAACGGTAAACACAATCCCATTTCCCTGGACACAGGAGAAACAAACAGCTGCAGGCCATTTCCTTACTCAGAAAGCCCCAAGTCTGCCACTCGAGCAAGCTCTGGCCCGAACAAACTGTCTCTTTCCTGCCTTTCAGGGCCCTGCTCAGTCCCTTCTCCCAGCTTTCTGCCTCCAGCACTCACAACCTGCAACCAAATCCTACCCCCTGCACCTGCAACAGGGAAATGCCTCAGTCCACACGGCTTAGTTCTCTGACCTGCCATATGACCTGGTGCAGTAGCCCCCATTTTTACTACATACATAGGGCTTGATTCCTCTCTCTCTGTTGAGTCTGAAACTGAAAGAAAGGTCTTGGCACATCTATTGGTTTTAATGAGGCCTGTGGTTGTCTTTGTAAACCTCATTGAAAAAGAAAAAACACTTATGTATTAATGCAATGAACTACAATAATGTCTTCTGTTGTCTTGAATTGTTTCTAGAAAGTAAATTATTGATATCCTCACACATACAGGGCCAAGTCCACGCCCGTGCAGAGAACCATCAAAAACCCCTATGTACCACCAGCTTCTACTTAAGTCCTGTTCTGAGGACTTAAGCGAGATTGAAATGTTGTACCAGACATGGGACAGACCCTCCGCACAGGGGGATAGTTAACAAAGGCCTTGTCTTAACTGCTAAAAAAGATGCCTTTTTAATCTCAGAGTAAATAATGGCATGAGCTACACTGAGCCAGAAAAATATAATGAAGGCCAGACACTTCCATTTTAATGGGGCAAGAAATATGGCCTTAGATAGATGGAGGTGGAAAGTCTGGGTTGCCTCTTGTGTTACAAGGCATGAGAGCATCTAATAAAGTAAAATTAGTTTTACCTTAAGGTAAAGTTGCCCAGGTTAACCCCAGGCTGGGGAATACAGCTGTTATCTCACAGTAAAACTAAACTGCTTGGTCTTCATTGCATTTTTACCTCAGGTTAGTTCATGCATGTTAGTTACCCTGAAATATTTTTTTTTTAATTACACTTTTTCTTAGCTGTGAAGACAAGGCCTATGAGAATGAAACTTGCCTGGTTTCATGTTTTGTTACAATCTGAAAACTTGGGCTGGTGAGGCAAGGTGCTGTAGGGGAAACCCTAATCAGCTCCTGCCACTCCAGCTCCAATTAGGGGAAATGGGTTGGAGCTGGGCCACAAGCTAGGCCTGGGCTGGAAACTGGTCACACCTGCCAGCCTCGTTAACGGGGTTAAAAGCTTGGGAGGACATGAGTCCTGGGGAAGGTGTGATGGCAGGAGGGGAGAGTAGGTTCGGAAGGAGCCAGAAGCCTGTTACTACTGAGGACTGTGCTAGGCCAAACCTGTAAATAATCTGTAAATAGTTAGAGCTTGGTGTTCATGGCACCAGCTGAGCTGGCTTTAAAATTTTCAGGTTGGTCAAAACCCTCAGCTCAGCGTGAAACTGAAGGGATACAAAACAAAGTGAACAATGAAGGAACGATACACACAAATCCTGCCAGTGAAACTGCCAACTTCTATTACTAGGATTTTGGCTTCTTCCATAAGATCTTTGGGGCAAGGACTGTCTTTTGTACCGAGTCTGCCACAGTGGGGTCCTGGGCCATGACTGGGGCGCCTACGTGCTTACTGCAATGCAAATAAATAATTCAATGTAGTAGGAAGACCAGAGGCCTGAATGACATAAGGAACCACCATAAACTGAACTGACCAGATTGATTTGCTCAGTAATCACCACACCCCAGCAGTTCGTGATCACCCTGCTGGTGGTACAACAACACAGTCTATTCCACACTCTGGTAGCACTGCTGTCCACAGACAGGGATACTTCTACTTACACATATTCGCGCTGTGTTCCTTAAGTACTTTGGATGGTTGATCAGATTCAGGATTTTGTGGGACTATTTTTCTATCGCCATCTCCCTGTCATTTGAAAGTGCCATAATAAAGCCACTATCACTGATAAACAGCTTTCCGAACTAACACTTTCACTCATGCTTACATGAAAGCGAGTTTCCTCTAGAGATTGTTCTTTTGGTTTTGGGTTTTGGGGGGGCGGTTGAAAAAATGTTACCTGTTTTGGGAAATAAAATTCATTTCTTTCAAGATTTTCTATTTTTTAAATGTAAAAAAGTTAATTTTTGTTTTATTAATCTTTAAAATGGAATAATTTCCATAAGAAAGTTTGAAAAAATAACCTTGTTTTAAAAAGCGCCTGAATGTTTGTCATTTAGTACCATTTTTTTAAAGGTTCCTTGTTTCTTCTTGGCATGAGATCCTTGGGCAACTGTTGTTGACCTTATGGATCAAACCCAACAGTGGGTGACAACCTGGCACCAGACTATGCTTAGTCAAGTTCTCTCACTATGGTCTTCCTCTTCCTTAAAAAGTGATTGAGGTGCCTTCTGTGAGCACTAAAGGGTACCACACACAAGACTAGATTTTGGCTTGAGCCACGTTTCTGCACAGGAGCATAAAGAGGGATAAGACCTCGGCTCCAGGCAGGGCTGTGTCCACTTACGCCTTGTGCCCGACCTCAGAGCAATAGGACAGAAAGTGGACTGAACCTTGAGTCTGATCTTTACCCTCATGCAAACACACTGGCCAGCTCAGCCAAGCCAGCATGAAGAAGATAGTAATTTGCAGATGGTACAGGTCAGCAGTAAATTATTACCTTCCTGCAGCAGAGGGGAGCAGGGAGGGAATTGTGAGTCTCTGAGCTTCAGTTCCTTCCCAGTGATGCTTGTGACACACACTGCCCCACAGTCAATGCAACTTAGGACCTGAGGCAGTCATCAGGTATACTTCACTGAAGTAGGATTCCTTCTACCCATACTTGAAACACATATAGGTGCATTACAAAAGAGGTGGGAGAACACTGATTTAGGTGTCCAGTTCCCCCCGACTTTCAGAATCTTCCAGTGGGAATTGGGCAGCTAACTCTCATGTACCCCTTTGAAGATTCCAGCCCTAGATGTGTATCCAAAGTTTAACAGACCTATCCAAATATTATCTGCAGAACCGAGATAGAAATCTTGCAGTGACAGACTCTGGGGCATTTCCTCTATTATCCTGAATGGCAATCAGAAGTGAATAATCATGACCCAGGCCAAAAATGTTTGTTCTTGAGTTCTAATATGTGTTAAAGCACGGATCCTTTCTGAGGGTATTGTTTCTAGATACACGAGTTCATATTTTCTTGTTAGCATAGCTGTGCTTTGAAAGATCCTTCTCTATCTATCAGGGAAAAGATTAACATTATTGTTTGTTTGCTTTTTAAATAAGGATCTATATTCTACGTATTCCAGAGGGGAAATACTCCATATGCTATGCCAGTTTATTAACAATATAATGACACATGGTTTATTATGAGCTAGGTGAAACCTTGTTATGGGTGCAGTTAGAACCTCAGTTAGATTGATTGGTGTGAATGCACCCTTTAATTAACATAATTATAAGGATAAATTAATCACAATCCCTCATCTAGGACAAAATCATGTATGTGAATTAGCCATGGGGGTTTGGACTGTGTGGGCAGATGGGATTATGCTGAGTATTTTGGGGGGGGGTTGGAGGAGAAGTGGGGACAGAACACAGAATCACAGAAAGCACGCTGCTGGAAGCTCCTGAGAAGTGTGTGGGGGAGTCCCACCGGCGCCCGGATCGTGGCCCCACACACTTGTTTATTGAAATTAAAGTAAATGGTGGAGTCTCTGTAAACTGAAGTCTTTAAATCATGATTTGAGGACTTCAGGAATTCAGACAAAGGTTAGGGGACTATTAGAGGAGGAAGTGGGGGAGGTTCTGTGGCCTGCGATGTGCAGGAGGTCAGACTAGATGATCACACTGGTACCCTCTGGCCTTAAAGTCTGAGTCTATGAACTGTATGCCATAAAAATGAGTATTCCAAAAACACTTTGACATGTGCAAGGAAACACTTGCCCTTATAGTGACTAGAACCCACAAAGTATGTTCTTCATTCATAAAGCATGATCTGCTACATTGCAGCTTTCACATACAATTTTTCAAGTTGCATTCCAACTTGCATAGAAAAATCAATGGCTTCTTCAGTTTATAGTAGGTAGGCTTCAGATTTATTTATAGGACATGATGTAGAAAGCCTGCTAGAATTGGTAATTTTAGTGTGAAATAAAACATTATTGCTACACTATTTATTACCTGGAGTGCCTAATGCTATAAGGAGTCACATAGGTAGATGAAAGATTCTAATGGTATAGTAGATATAGGGAAGAAAAAAGATGAAATGGTGTTTAAAGATGTTTGGGCCATTTGGAACATACTATAAGTAATCCATTAAAGATAAAGATAAAATGTTGCCTGTGTAACCTCCTTGTGATTATGCATTATGACAGTCTGTTTACATGATTGCACACAATGTTTTCCATAGGACCCCTGCTGCTTTCAGGGCACAAGCTGAATGGTGCTTACTTCTTTACATCTGCATCCTTCATTGTGTGTCCCCAGTCCTTATTTACTGCCCATTATTTAAAACCCTATTAATACGCTGATGGACTTCTCTATGATATTCATCCCTGTCGATGCTCATGACCTCTTCAGTTAATTTCTCCCCTTCTTTCTCTCTCCATGGACTCTGCCCTGCACTCCTGAAATTGCTGAAAGATCCTTTGCCATCATCTCTGACGTCAAACTGAGTTAGAGGCACAGGGTCCGGGCCTTTGTTGCAACTGCTCCCCTCTCCATACCTTGAAGTGCCTTGAGAAGGGAGCTGCTGTGGTATATGGGCTTAGCTGTTACAAGTTATTTAGTTTTTAGATTGGAAACACTGTACAAAAAAGAAAAAAGCCTTAACAGCAAAAGTTGCCACTATACTGGGTGTTGCTTCACGCTGTCCCCCACCCCCAACTCGGCTCCTTGCTTTTTAACTTGCTCAGTCATTTATTCTCCATTTTAGTTTCCTTTTTAATCTAGCTATTCTATTACTCTCATTTTTGCCTCCTATGATCTCTTTTCATCTCCCTTGCTGCTGCTTTTTTTTTTTTTATGGCTGTAATGGCCCTGGTTCTCTCTACTGCTGTCAAGCAAAACCAAAAGCAAAAGCAAAGCCCAAGACCCTAATCAGTGAGATCAAACAGTCGGCACTGAACAGACCAACAGCACAGCAAAGCAAATTGATGGAATACTGCTTGAGCTTGACCCTCTTTGCCTTGGAGTTCCCTTTCTTCCTTTTGGACAGCAAAACTCAGCCTCTCTTCCACACCTAGTGTCCCTATGTGACTAGCCTATATTCGTTAGCTTTTTTAAAGGACAGACTTGATGGGTACTGGAAGGAGTTGTGCTCTGGGCAAAATTATGGATTTTACGGCCTATCTATCAATGGCAGGTGAACCTCTGAAGATTTAAAATGTGGGTTCAGTTCAGATAAACATCCAACTTCCTAAAGTTTTTCTGAAGCATATCCAAGCAAATTTGCAATACATGAGTCACCAAGGTCAGGGAATTTTATTATTGTGTATGTAATGCAGGTGCCCCAAGCTGGGTCATCAGCAGTGTGGGTTGAACTTTTGATCTCTAGATTTTAAAGCATGAACTGCTACTGTCTGAGATGAAAGACCCAGTTCTCTTAGCCAACCTTATGGCACGTTCATTGATCTCTAGTTGACCTCGCCACCACTAGATGGGGGACAGCACCATAGAAAGTGGTCATGGTTTACATGCATTACAGTAGTATCTAAGAACCCAAATGGGAAACCAAAGTCCCACTGTGCTAGGCTCTTTGGAAACATTGTGAGAGACAGACTTGCCATATAGAACTTACTGTAAGGAAACAAGACAGACAGAGGGTCGGAGAAGGAAAAGTATTATCTTTCCCATTTCACAGATTGGGAAGTGAGGCACAGAGAGATTTAGTGATCTGCCCAAGGTCACATGGGAACTTTGTAGTACAGCCAGGAGTATTGATCGTCTGCATCCAGCTTCAATGCCTTAATCACAAGACCAGTGTTTTTAAGACCATGTTTCCTCTCTTTGATTGCAGCTCTCCAAGTTCTTTCTTTAAGACACTGTGCTTCTGGTAACCACAGTGCCTTCCACAGTTGTGAGAGCCATGGCCGCTAAACCAAACATCCTGTTATAGGGTGCTGCATGTAACCCCTGGGCTTGGGTAGTTCCACTGATGATGATGTACGTGTGACATTACTAAAAATGCCCAGCCGACCAATTAGAGCTTGACTTTAAACAATCAAGCCTTGTCTATATTGAAGGAACAAACCTTTGTATTTGAACCTGTTGTACTGATTTAAGTACAAACAATCCAGTGCATTCACATTAACCACCCTGAATTGGTGTAAGTTTTGCTTTCACTAGTGCTGCCCCAAACATCGCCTCTGGGCCCCTATTCCACAATTTCTAACTCAGTTCTCAGAAGCCAGGCATTCTGAGAGATTTTGCAAGGTCACCAGTGCTCCCTGGTTGGGCATTTGGAGGACTACTTGAACTATTTCAGTTTTCCAACATCCACATTGGCACTAAACTAGCTTAGACTACACATTTTAAACTTTAACTGAATAGCAAACCTGTTGAAAGGCAGTTTGTTCTAACAGGTTGTTTACATTCCATGTATAGACCATTGGGATGTTTTTGTGCGTGGTCTCAAAAGTTCTAGGGGCTTCAACTGATCAGTTTTATAATACAGACCAAGCCTCAGTATCCCCAGCCAGACACTAATAGTTAGGTCTTTTATTTGTCTTCTCTAATTTCTGTGTTTCTAAACTATTCACCACAGCTCTGCTATTTACCCAGAATATCTGGAGAAGGGCAATGCAAACAAATTTTTGTAGGTATTGAACAACTAATTAAAAAACAAAACCGACTTTTTTCCTCAACGAAAATTGTAGACTCCGAACGTCTTTCAGAGTAATTATTTCATTTGGCTTAAATTAGTCCTGTGAAAGATGTCACTTCTGACTTGCATGTTTGTAAGGAAAGTGTGAAATTATTTAATTTGACTCGCAACTGAGACGGTAACGGGAGCATCTTAGGACTCACAATTTTATTCATTTGATTCAGGAGATAATGATCAGTTCTGCTACCTTAAAACAACAAAATATTTAACATGCAAAACCCACATGCTTCAAAATGGGTTGGGGATTCATTTATTATCTTCAATTCTTGTTCTTAAAGCAGTTTAGGAATCAGGAAATATATTAGTTGAACCCTAGGGGAATTCCAATATGTATTAAGAGCTGCAAGAATTCAAAAGGCTAGCGCAATAATGAACACATTGAAGGGCAGTTTGTTTGCTTAAAGCGGTGGCTAGGAAGTCTGCACACAAAATTATGCATCACTTTATGAATGTAACCCTAAACATCAATTTAATTGTAGATTAATTTAGTGGGGCCAACAGAACAATCTGAATTATGAAGAAAGCAATCAGAAACCCACCTACTGATATCTATTCCAAACATTTGTAGATTCTGGTTGTATGGTACGAAAGAGGGAAAGTGGAAACAGATGTACAGTATTATTTTATCTACAGTAATTGCCATTTAGCTGATAGGAGTCTAAAGGAAGATGGGAAAAGCAAAGCACTGAAAAATCTACATACTTTCCTTAAGCCTCTTCTGCATGCTACTCTAAGATCTTGATTATGAATTTTTAAGGCTGTACAGGATTGGGAATCATACTGCGGCATTTATCTAAGCGGTGATACATGGCCTAGTGGAAAATATCAGATTCAATTTTGCAGCTTGGTCATGGCCCTTTTAACATCCTTAGGGTATAACTGAAGCCATGGCTAACGAGTCAAAAAATAAAGCACTTTCAGTTAGTCCATGTAACATCCTTTGTATTCTATTCTGATCTTTCAGAGTTTCACCCTACTGTTGTGTGCCCGATTTGGTTACTTATATCTTATGGCAACCCAGGGATAGAGACAATACAAGTCAAAAGGGCAGACTTACATATAGTGTATCTCAGCATCGAGTGATGTAGGAATGAGGAGTACTGTATTTCCCTTTATCTTGGCATACCTATGTAACCTCTCTGATTCACCTTATAACACTCACTTGTCACCATAGATTCTATGATGCAGGAACACTTACTCCTGTTCAGTTGATATTGGTGCTACATCCTTATGCTGGTCCTTCTATCAGGACAAAATGCAATGACACCATAGGAATCTCTCTCATGCAAATCAAAAACTTGAATGGAAGCCAGTTCAAACACTGGTTTGGGCAATTATGGAATGACCTGCATTCAGGGAAAGGTTCCCCCCCCCAATCTTGTAAATCAGTGATTCATTTATGCCATGAAGAATTAGAACAAAAATCTCTCAAGAATATAGGCATAAATAATCTAATAAACGAGGGCTAAATCCTAAATTCCTTAATCAAGCAAGTGGTCCCATTAATATTAATGAAACTGTTTGCAGAATTTGCCCCATATATCATAAGCTCCTGGGGGCATGGAAAGTGTCTCTTATTTGTATGTAAAGCACTCTGGACAATTACATTTTCTGTATAAATAAATAAATGACCTATACTAAGGAGGCTCACAAAAATGATCACAACAAGCCAGATTCTGAGACTACTGCACAAATTGAAACCAAGGTGTATAGCACAGGCCATAGAACTTCCCCCAAATAATTTGCTAGAGAAACAGCCTGGATTTAAAAATGGTCAGTGACAAGGCAATCCCCATCTGGAACACCCTTCCTTCAGTAGGCCATGGCAGAAGTAGCACACCTGCACTCATTTTCCCCTCAGTCCAATGATAAAAGAGCAGTCCCCCTCACTGACCATAATTATTCA
This sequence comes from Trachemys scripta elegans, assembly GCF_013100865.1. Taxonomy (NCBI): domain Eukaryota; kingdom Metazoa; phylum Chordata; order Testudines; family Emydidae; genus Trachemys; species Trachemys scripta. The sequence continues at coordinate 129,534,205 of NC_048302.1, forward strand.
TGTAAACATACAAAGTAAAACCTATCTCCTAATTCCAATAGTAAAACAGAGAATGGTATAGTGCTGTTCCTTTCCCCTCTCCAGGGACACCACTTCCTGATCAGCCCTCTAAGAGTCCACCAGTGCTCAGTTCCCAGTTCCTTTCTGCCCTTGTTCCAGGGCCCCACTTCCCAAGCCATCCACCTGAGAGTGGCCAGTCTCCCAACTCTTCCACCCAAACACAGGCCATCAATTCAGCCCTGTTCAGCCTCCCAGTGCTGGCTCTCCAGCTCAGCAGGTTAGCCCCTCTCTTGTCTCCTAGCATTAGCGTGCTAGTTCTAGAGGCTTCTGCTCTCTACAGCTTCCCTGTCTATCACAGGCAGATCTCACCTGCATCTTTCCTTGTTCTTTCTTTTATATGGCCCAGGTGCCTTCTTTTAACCCCAATTGGGAGGCAGCTAATCAGTCACATTTGACTTTGCTCCCTCTAAAAGGGGCCACCCACCCTGTGACACCGGAGTATTGGGTGTGGAGTAAGATCTTCCTCAGTGTAAATAAGAAGAGTATTAGAATCTGGTCACAAATTACAAACCAACACACCACCATTTTTAGTTCATATTTGGGGCAAATGATCTGGTTAGGTTTTATTACATCTGATTCACCCATCCTTCATTTGTGTGTGTTTTCTTAGGCCAGGTCTACACTACAAACTTACATCGGCATGGTAGCGTCTTCAGTGAAGCCAAACAGCTGCGCTGATGCAGCGTTTTAAGTGTACGCTTGCCCTAAGTCACTTTTCCAGCATCACTGCAAACAAACAGAGGTTTACAATTATGACTTGGTATCAGTCTTGTTCTACAGGAAACAATCGATATAGATGGAAATATCCCCCCGGGCATACATGTGTATAGATGGGTGTATTTTTATTAATGAAACCAGAAGTGTTTAATGAGTATCTATGTGAGTTATCTGCAATGCAGCAAATCCCTATCTGAGTCCTAGTTCTGATTTATATGGGTGTCTCCTGCAAGTATGTTTTATAGAATAATCTCTGTCGCTGCATGAATCCTTCCTTCCTATCTCCCAGTTGCTGAGTATTACGTCCCGCAAAGCTCTTAAATCTGCTTTGCCACTGAAAAGTCACTTACTTGGGTGAGCATGTGTGTTGTTCTCATTTTTCACAGTAAGGCTCTTAAGCCTTGAAGGAGGTGAAAATCTGACCATTCTCCTATGCATAAGATGATCACTGCAGAAATACATGTTTTACATGTAAAGGACAAAATCCTGGCTGTAGGGAGTGAAGGCAAAACTCCCAATGACTTTAGGCAGTGTGGTCTTGAGGGTAAAACACTGGGCTAGGACTCAGGAGATCTGGGTTTTATTCCTTGGTGACCTTGGGAAGTAATTTTCACCTTTCTACGCCTCTGTTTGTCCATCTGTAAACAGGGGATAATGTCACTAATCTCTTTCATTACAGATGTTGAGATCCATTGATTAAGAAGTGCTATATGAAAGCTAGGTATTATTATTTATTAATTATTATTATTATTATTAAATGGGATCAGAATGTCAGCTATAGAGTTTTTTAAGGCCAGAAGGAACTCCATAATCATGGAGTCTGACCTCCTGCCTAACATAAATAGGTCAGACAATTTTGCTCAGTGATTTCTGAAGCAAGCCCAGTAACTTTTGGTAGAACTAGAGCAGATCTTTGAAAAAAAATATCCAGTGTTGATTTAAAGACTTCAGGATGGACAGAGAATCCATCTTCACATCCCTTGTTATTGTCTAGCTTAAGATTCAGTAGCTGGAAGTTAATCAAGGGGGGAGGGATAGCTCAGTGGTTTGAGCATTGACCTGGTAAACCCAACATTGTGAGTTCAATCCTTAAGGGGGCCACTTAGGGATCTGTGGCAAAATCAGTACTTGGTCCTGCTAGTGAAGGCAGGGGGCTGGACTCAATGACCTTTCAAAGCCTGTTCTAGGAGATAGGATATCTCCATTAACCTAATCTATCTTTGGATACTAGATTAAAATGCCTTCTAATATCAAATAATTGACTTACTGCATTGTAGATTATTTCCACCTTCCTTGCTGGCAGTGATTATTTCCCAGTGACAGGATATGCTAAGTTTGATAGATGAATGCTTTCATAAAACCTGTATTCCTGTGGAGAATCTACCTTGTGCTTTGTGGGTAATTTTTCCATGAATTCATTTTCTCTTCCACTAGTTCTTTTTTCATGAACATGCACATAGTTTATTAAATATCTGTATAAATGTACAGCTTGTGAAAAGTGCAAAGTGCTAGAGATGGATGACCTCTTTCGCCTCAGAAGACAGGGTTGCCAGCTGTCAGCCCTGCTCCAGAGGAAGCCTCCATCAGGGGTCAGAAGGCCATTATGTAGGTCTCCTGATGTGAACAGGCGTTTTGGAACTGACTTCAATGTGAATCGGGTCAAACAATTAGTCTGTATCGCCGGTGTGCTGAGACATTCAACGAGATTACAAGGCAGTATCCATTTTTGTGACTGCAAGCATGCAGAGACCACCAAACTCATTTCACATTGGATATTTAAAAAGATGCAACTTTTGATCACTGGATGATCAATGCAGATTGGGAGTAAGAGAGTTTCCAGTCTATAGGCTGTGACTGGGCCGAGTGCAGAGTTAATGTTATTTTTAGAATCTGCAAAATTACATGAGTACATCCTTAGTTAACCTTTCCTTAACTTTTTGATTTCTTTGCTCGGGATTTCACATGTTCAGGATTTCAAAACTGTAACATTTCTTCTTTAACAAGGCCCAGGTGTCCATTAAGTTCTCACCTTCTACCTCCCAGTCCTGCCCCTCTAGCCCAGCAGCCAAGGCCGGCTCCAGGCACCAGCTTAACAAGCAGGTGCTTGGGGCGGCCAAGGGAGAGGGGCGGCACCTGCGGCAATTTGGGGGCGGCAGGTCCCTGACTCCCTCTAGGAGAGAAGGACCTGCCGCTGAACTTCCGCCGCCTATCACGGCTTTTTTTTTTTTCTTCTCCAATTGCCGCCGCCAATCACGATTGCGGCTTTTTTTTTTTTTTGCTTGGGGCGGCAGAAATGCTGGAGCCGGCCCTGCCAGCAGCAACTAATTAGATACATCTATTGCACTGGTGGCATAATTAATTGACTATGAACCTCTTTCCAGCTCATGATGGCATTTTACCCCATCTCAGTGTCCCTTTCATGGTTGGGGCTTTTTGATACAACTTTAATAACTGGGATATACTAATATGATGATGACCATGATGATGATAAATAAGGCCCTTTGAATGTATTTGATCCTAAAATTCAAAATAAAATGTAGTGGATAAAAGAAAAAAGGATTACAGGAACCCCATGCAAAGTGAAATGTCTGATTTTGACACAGTGACAGACTGAGTTTTCTTTAAAGAAAACTGGGTATGTGTCTGTAAACATTTTAGGCCTAATTCTATCTATTACTCCAGGGTAACTTCTATTATCTTCAGTAGGAGTCACTCCTGTAAAACAAAGGGGAGAAAATGGGCCTTTTGTCTTTAACAAACTCTCTTTTCTAATTAAAATGAGTTCACATTAAAAGCTCAATATATGTTGCTGCATTAGAAAACTAAGACAAGTTTGCAAACTGAACTCGTATCTCCCATGTGACAAAGGAGAATGTGCTTAATGGACTGAAACTGCAACAAATACCAACCAGTCAAAAGGAATTATAGAACTGCTTTGACTTACCAGTTACACAAGCAATTCAAAACTTAACACAGGCATTCACCTTACAGATTGAATGAGTTTTCAGCACTGAGTTATGCACAGAATACATAAGTAAGGAGGATTTCAAAGCAACATAAAAGCAAAATGAAAACAGCTGTGACCTAGCCAGATGCATTAGATGACAAAGCTATTGAAAACTTTGACCTGCCACTTTAATAAAAGTATATGGGGAAGTTCTGCTGAATGTAATAGAACCTCTTGACCTTTCTGTAGAGCTTTTTATTTTAGCCACACTACAGAATTAAACAGAGAATTATCTCCTTGCTGTGAAATTTTAAAAGATGTTTCAAAAATCATATAGGAAAACCATCATACATTTTGTTTTTACAGTAAAATTTTATAGACCTCTGGTACATTTTTAAAGAAATCTATTGGTTCCATCCCTATTAAATTCTAAAAGATTTTTCAGACTGGAAAAAAGAAAAGAAAAATGGACTAAACATTTCTCCACTGTGGATTATTCTTTACAAAGAGGCAAAGGAAGCAGTTTTTTATTCATCTTTTTATTTATAAGTGAAACATTTAGAACATCATAACAAGCAATGAAGATAATCCCCCTCATCCCAGTGTCTTTCATTAGTTGGCAGCTCAGCTGCTTAACACACTTTCCTTACAACTCTAATGACTGGGGTTTATATTCTAACCAAGCCATAATAATGGAAGGATGAATTGGTTCAGTGCAATTAAGAACTTCGCCAAAGCATTACTCATTTCTAGAAATGAACATGAGTTCAGCTCTCTCTCTCTCTTTTTAAAAAAAAGTTCAGATAAGCAGATAAGCCCTTTCTCTTTCTGCATTTCCAGGCCCAAAGCAAAGGGAATTGGGATCAGATTTGCAAGTGCCAAAATACCACAAAAATATATTTTTCACAGTATTTCTGGCTGTGAATGGTGCCTGAAGTTTCATGAGCAGGCATATTCTCTCAAGAGAGACTCTTAGCAGATATAGTAGGTTTGGATAGTTCAGAATAGTTCACTCATCTCCAGTCACAAGGGAAGTTTATAATAAATCAGGATTTGTTCTGCTGGATTGCTACCTCATTAGAGCAGGGATACTGCCTTCCTATATGCCTGCAAAGCAAAACACACACACACACCTACATTTAATATAAATCATAATACAAACAGAACTGTTCTTATCACAAAACCCCAGGACATGCTCTGAAACAATCAGGAATAGGCTCTGTAAAACTCAGCTGACACTACCACTTATATAAAAGCTTTATTACCCAAACTGAAGGACTTTCTATTATTATGGAGGGATGGGCAGATTCAATCCCGTCACATAGCCCACGCAACCAGGCTGTGCACCGAAGGATTATACAGAGGCTTGGTGGAACAAATTACTCAGTACAGCTACCTCCTGGCTGCTGTGATGACTTCCTTGGCCCAACTCGCAATAGGGAATATTCAGTGGGTCACTTTACTTCTAGCAACAGTGTGAATTGGCACAGTGGAGTTCTGCACAGTGATTAACCTTCCTCAAAGCAAGTCTACTCCAGTGTTGTCATTGTCTGTACCCCATTCGGAAGAAAACTGGATTCCAGGGGACATGCATTTCCTGTTCCTATACCGCACAATTTATGCCTTCCTAAGAAAACACTCAGTACCACCTGCTTACTTATTGCAGCCAGCCTTTATCTGTTTGTGTTTATTAAAGTTTATTATGATTAATTATCTCTGAGTAGAGTCCATCAAGTGTACTTTATTTCAGCGCCGATACAACTCAATTAATTCCTCCACAAACTACCTTACTTTAAATAATATAATTCACATAGCAATCCTAAATAAAAAGTCCATAGCAGTTCCACAAAGATAAACCCACCCCCAAGTCAGGGATACTTGTTGTTAGCAACAATGGATAACATTTATTGCTGAAACAATGCATTCGCCAATTATTTCCTCCACAGGCTGCCTCATCTTAGATCAGATTGTTTGTAAATCAGACCTAGGGAAAAATAAAAGAAACTCACAGCTACTCTCGAGTGTCACTCGCAAAGCAAACCATGATGTTTGTTAGTCGTTAGAGCAGTTAAGAAAATGAAAAATAAATTGCTAAAAATTTCAAAGCTGTTGTCATTTCATGGGATTCAAAACAGGCTAATGCTTCAGAAAGTTTTTAATTCAAAAATTGTATTTAAAAACGTGATTGAAAATGTTACGGGAATTGTTTTTTGGGGGGTAAATGAAACATTTCAGCCATGCTGTCCATAATGTTTTTGATAAAGACATTGATACAAAGTATCATGAAAAAATGTCATTTAAAAAAAACCTAACTGTTTTTTTTTGTGGAAAAAAAAATCATTTTCAAAGAGATCTTTTTTTTTTTAATTTTATTTTAAATTTGTCAACCCATGCTAATAGTTGGCACTTAATTCTGGTCCATGTGTTCATCCCCAAATCCTTCCTTAGATAGGTGCATCAAGCTTTCTTAATGCATGCTGGCTGCCTTAATGAAAGGTGGGTTGATGTAAGCTAGGGACTCAGGTGGTTGTCTTTCCACCTGTGCATAATTAACGGTAAGTCCCACTGTCTTCTCACTCCACAGTGTATTGAATATCTCACCCATATTTCCCCAGATATTGTATAAAAGGAAAAAGGCAAATACTGTAACAACCACACCACTAACTGCACTGTCACTAAGCATCAACAGCCATCTCCAAACCTCCTTGTATTATGCATTCTAAAAACGCACTCCCCCACCATGTTGCATGTGCTGAGTTTATACGTGAATGGCTATCGGTCCAGGTGTGCCTAGCCAGAGGATGTTTTTTGAGCTTGGCAACAATGGGAAGAAAGCAAAAAACTCACTGTGATGACAGAGACACCATCAATGCCAGCATTGAAAGCTGGGGTTTGTGTCCTGACTCTTGAAAAATCCAGAGCTTCTAAAAATTCCAGCATCATTAATTTTGCTTGACCGTCCTATGTAAATGTCACGGAACTGGCCATATGATCCACCATGGCTTCCATCAACAATATCTCTTTGTGGTCAATCTACTCCTGGACCTGGTGCAGGAAACATAGTGTGGGCACGTGGCTTTCATCTTTCGCTCCCACATAGTTGGGGAAGCCCAGTCACCCCATATGCCTCAGTCCTGTGATGCCACTTTCTCCATCATCAGACACACCTAAAACTAAACACGCCTTATCATGACATGCATCTCTCCATGGTACCACCACTCATTCTGGACTTCCCAGGCCCACACTGGTGCCAACTGGTAACTCGTGTAGCTAGCTTCCACAGGGTAATCATTATGCTCTTTTTCAGAGTGCGTGGTGCTGTCTCTCTGTAAAGTCAGGGTGAGATCCCCACAGAGGGACAGAAAAGTCTCTTTCCTTATTCAAAAGTTCTGGGAATACTTGGTCCCATCAGCATGTTGGTCATGGTCCAGACACAAAAGCCTGGGTTGAACTTCATCCGGAAATAGTGCACAGATCCAGTCTCTTGGCGGCAAAGGAAGGCATGAACAATGCAATAGGAAAACTAATACCCGCTGGATCTTGCTCTCTGGCTCTTCACTGGTAGCCCTCCACTGGGTTGTCTAAGATGCTTGGCAAGTGCTCCAGCAGAACACTGTCTGGCTGAACAAAGAATATGTTTTTTATGAAAAACTATCCTGGAAATAGCAGGGACTTCTGAGAATTTCACTCCCTTTTTGCCACAAACGCCTGGAGCTCCCAGAAGGCTTTTCACACATGCCACTTCAGGGAGCTATGGGACAGCTAACCAGGAAGCAATGAAGGTTCTATGCTGGAGCAGGCTTCTAGTATGCATGCAAGACGATACTGCACCGGACAGAGCGGGTTAGTGTGGATGTACTGCTCCACTGCTTTCTGGTTTTGGAACAGCCTCAGGTAGCCAATTCCTGAACCATTTTGGGGCTTTGTCAATTAAAATAATCACCTGTTAGCTGAATGCAGGTTACAGCAACCAAGAGCATGTACTGTCTGTGTGCAGCACAGTTTAATAAGACTGTTGTCCAACAGCACTAGTGCAATGCAAACTGGATGTTATGGAGTTAAAGCAGGATGGGGAAATTGCATACAATCTAAGGGCTGCATAAAACAGCACAAAATGGCTTGGTCAAGGTGATTGAGATGCGAGGCAGAAACCATCCAGCAAACCGGAAATTGCAAATTATTAATGATGCATACTGCTCCATGTACAAATTAAATTAATTGTGTTAAAAGTTCACGGCTGTGAAGTCAAATAATTTTTCAGCATAAGCATTGCATTTAGAACCATTAAGGAGTTTCTATGGATGGAAACCCTTTTTTGTTAGTGAGCTGCTATTTGATGATTATGTCTCTTTCCTAAGAACCCTAAATTAAATTTTTAAAATGTCAGGGAAAATTACCCATGTGTGCATTTCTGAGTCACAAAAACCTTTTAAGGATGTTATTTCTTCATCTTGTATGACCTACTATAACTGAACATACAGTACTGCTCAGCATCTGGCCTTTCAGGCATTAAATATCTCCTGCAACTTTTCAGAGGATAAGAAGTCATTATGAGGTGTATTTTTAAATTAATCCAATAAATTATGTGAAGGCTTATTCAATTCACTTTACACTTACATTTTTTCCTTGTCCACAGCTCTAAAATGAAAAAAACATGCAGCATTGGATTTGTTCCCTGTTCATTAGCTACTGCACTGAAAGTGCCTAGATAGCAAGTATGTAACTTATTCACTTAACAGCTTTATTTCTTTTCAGGCATTAATTTGGTTTTATAGCTATTTATTTTGTCAAACTGGTACAAAGGGAATGTATTTCTTTGAACGGTTTTATGCCTCATTCATGTATTTACATTTTCTGTACACAGGATATTTACTACCAGGATAAAAGATCTCACTGGAGGGAAATCCCTTTTGGGTTGTTGTTGTTTGTAGGACATTTTACTCTATGGGCTTGGCTGCCTCAACTCCTTTCAGCTGATGCAATGATCTTTTTTACAGCACGGTGTTTCATTTGGTAGTTTAAGAAAGCATTCCTTCAAACATCATCTCATTTCTGTTTAGGCAATGGAATTAGCTTATAGGGAGTTTGTGAAATAACCTTATTTGGAGGTTGTGACATTCTATACCTTGGGGGAGCATACTGTAACCCCCATATTCCCTCATTTTCATATAATCATGATCTTACATATAAAGCATGCCTTGAAAAGTATCAGGGGAAAGGTTATGATTTGCTGAAAGTCATTTCTCTATCAATATATGTGTATCATTAATGTACATGAAGTTATAAGAATTGTGTTGTATGGTGATCACTAAAACATGCTGTAAAGTTGGGGAATCAGCCAGATATTAGCTCCCCAGAAGCAACAGCAAGGAAACTAACCAACACCCGGGCGGGGTGTCAAACAACCCACCAACAGCCATTGTCCAGCAAAGGAGCTACAATGCAGTGATTCACCTTCATGAGGCTACACCAGGGGAATTGCTCAACCTCACTTGGAGAGACTCAGCAATGCCTTCCAGACATGCCTGGACTTGTGCTCCCCAAGCACATGGACTGACGGTATAAAACAGATAGAGTGGACACATACTGGGCCCTTCTCCTGCCCCACCTATGCTGCAAGCAACCAAGACACTGAGAAGAAGACAAGACTCCAGCACAGGAGATTGTTCCTTAAGCCTGAGCCAAATCTGTATATTAAGGATTGCAATATCCAGTGGGGTGAGAAAAACTGCTTAATCTAGTTGCTGCCCAGTCTAATAGGGTTGAGAGTTTAGACTGCGTGCTTATATTTTATTTCTTTTGGCAACTAACTCTGACTTTTTGCCTATCACTTAAAATCTACCTTTTATAGTCAATACATTTGTTTAATTGTTTATCTGTCCCAGTGAGTTTGCATGAAGTGTGGGACAAATCTGCTCAGGTTGGCAAAGGCCGGTGTATGTCCACTTTCCATTGTTGAAGTGGTGAACCAATTAATAAATTTGCACTGCTTGCTTTGAGCAGTGCAAGACGATATATTCCTGGGGTACAGTGCTGAGAGCTGGGGGGATTTGCCTCTGGTGCCTTTCTCTGTGTGATTCATGAGTGGCTCTGGGAGCATTCCTGCAATCCAGCTGGATGTGGGGGTGCCACATGCGGTTGTGCTGAGGGATCACAGCGCCTGGAGGGGTTTGCTGCTGGTCACTAGCATGGCATTGTGAGAGAAAGCCCAGGCTGGAGAGAGTTAAGGAGGCACAGCAGTCCCACAGTTCCAGACTGCACCCTGGGGATCCCATCACAGAGGTATTCAGGGCAAGACTTGCTACCCATCTGGGACGGTTTAGAGGTAATGAAACCAGGCGTAGTAGAAGGTGGGTGGGAGAGATGTCCCAAAAGAGGACTCTTCCAACTTTGGAGCTGTAGGAAGCATTCTCACTGAAAGCACAATACAAAGCTCACCTTTTCCATTACCAACTCAAAGATATATTCATGGTAGAGCTGCTTTGATACAAGATGCTGATGCTGTCTCTTCTGATGTTCAATACTGCCTCCATGTCATATAGAGTTGCTGCCAGGGCTCACGCTTGTGACATGGGGAAAGAGGCACATTCTAGATTTTTACAAGCAACAGTAATTTAAATCAATATTCGGAACTAAAAAAACCCAACAGGTTCTCTAGTGTGACTGCTCACTCAGCAATTATCAAAGGAGCCTCGTCTCTGCATTCTAAAAGGGAATCATACAGTAAGGTTGGGGGGGTTGAAACTGGTTTGAAAATAAGTTTAGCTGAGCTGGTTTTAAAGTTGTTCAGAAAATTTCCTCAAATGTGGACAGGTCCGAAATGACTTCAGTAATATCACCCCATTTTCTTGAAAATCCAGTCTATGCCTTAGGCACAAGAACATCTTTCCTCGACCATGTGATTCTGACTGTACACACAGCACCCTGTTACTAGAATGGAGATTCCTATTTTGCTTGCATTCATTCACAGAGAATTACTGGCTTCATGGATTTTAAATATTCATCCAGCAAATGCTGGGATACATCTGCTCTGCACAAAATCTCCAACATGAGATCCAAAACATATAAGAACATAAGAATGACCACACTGTCTCAGACAGGATACTTGTCCATCTAGTCCAGTATCCTGTCTTCTGTTGGTGGCCAATGCCAGGTGCTTCTGAGGGAATGAACAAAACAGGGCAATCATTGAGTGATCCATCCCATCACCCTGTCTCAGCTTCTGCCAGTCAGAAGTTTAGGGACACCCAGAGCCTGGGTTTATGTCCCTGACCACTTTGGCTAATAGCCACTGATGGACCTCCATGAACGTATCCCATTTTTTTTAACCCAGTTATATTTTTGGCCTTGACAACATCTCCTGGAAATGAGTTCCACTGTGTATTGTGTGAAGAAGTACTTCCTGATGTTTGTTTTAAACCTGCTGCCTATTAATTTAGTTGGTTGATCCTTGGCTTCTGTATTCTGTGAAGGGTAAATAACTCTTCCCTATTCACTTTCTCCACACCAGTCATGATTTTATAGACCTCTATCATATCCCTCTTAGTTGTCTCTTTTCTAATCTGAACTGCCCCAGTCTTTTTAATCTCTCTTCATATGGGATCTGTTCCAGACCCCTAATAATTTTTCTTGCCCTTCTCTGTACCTTTTCCTTTTCTGAGACATTTATTCTGAGATGCATTGACCACTACTTTATGCAGTATTCCTGGTTTCAGTGTACCTTGGATTTATATAGTAGCATTATTATATTTTTGTCTTATTATCTATCCCTTTCCCAATGGTTCCTAACATTCAGTTGGTTCTGTTGACTGCAGTTACACATTGAGCAGATGTTTTCAGAGAACTATTTGCAATAAGTCCAAGAGCTCTTCCTTCAGATAATAGTGAAGAACACAGTTTAAAAAAGCAGAAGGTGAAAGTTCCTCTTTTCTTTTCTGATAAACAGAAATATTTGGTGTGTGTGATTCTAAGCAGAACAGCCACTCTCATCAGACCTCTTTCAAATGGAAGTTTGAGGTGAATTGCCTTAGGCTTAAACACATCACCGCAATCATTTATGCCAACATTTGCACTGTCAAGTGCTAAAACATGGGGGGTATTGGTTGTTACTGCATGCATAAACCACTGAAAATGATATTTCTGATTCACTCTGTCAAGTGAAAAAAGACAAAGACAAAACTAATGATCAGTTCAGTGCTGAAGCTCACCCTTTCCCTACTCTCACTAGGAATGGCACATTCATGTTTAATAGATCTCTACTTCTTAAATTGTAGGAAAGTATTTCTCTTTCCTGATGTCTGCCCTGAGTAATTACCAAAGGGAAGGACAAAACAGGGAGACATTTACTTTTTATTCCTCCCCACAAAAATACAGCAGGAGGTAGGTTCTAACTGACAGTCTCAAGCAATATACGATGCTACGTGTCCGGCCTGGGTCAAGGATTCCGGATGGTTTTCATTTTTAATTCAACTTAATTTTTTCCTTCTGCAAGTATTCTCAATGATGATACCTCCCCGCACCTCCTTCCCACTGCATTTATTTATTGGTTGTAAGAATCACTTATGAAGCATCTCATATATACATGGCACTGCACAGAGATAGATCAGTGTCAAACAGGTCATTGGTCTCTGTTCTGAGGGCCTAATGTTGGAAAGGAACCAGCCAGGAAATATAAGACAGATTTATATATAATAGTGCATGGCCATTAGAGCGTCAAAGTTTCTTTGGAAATATATGTTTTTAAGGGGGAGAAAGAAAGGGCTTGATGTATGTGGGGAAGTCACTGAACTACATTGGGGTGTACCAGCTAAAGATATGGCCCATTAAGTCTACAGGGCTGTTAACATCAGGTTCCAAGATATGATTCTGCAAATAGTCCTTGAACATTCATGAATTAATGCCAACTTGAAGTTGAGATGAGGGCCTGAAATGGTTTATAACCTTTATTGACATCCTTCTTCCCATCTTGTGTCAAAAAACATATTTAAATACATTAACTGTAGCCAAAGCTGGATGTGAAGACATTGCACAGGCTCCAACTATTAAAAAAATGTGTCTGCCCTCCTCCTTCTTAGTCTAGACTGCCATAAGCATGCTCAAATTCCTCTGCTGGCTCCCTGCCAATTTCGGATGTCACCTTAAGGCCTTGCTCCCCATCTTCCAAGCAATTAAGGGATTAAGTCCCAGCTACCCCAAAGACGGACTTTTCATCCATGAACCACCGCAAGGGCTGTGCTCCTCTATGACAAGGCAGTTCACAAAGCTTAGGAAGAAGCATGTGACGGCTAGAGACAAAGCATTCTTTGTCAAGGGAGTCTTTCAGAGGAAATGAAGCAAATCCAGAGTTTGGCCATGTGTAGGGAATGCTGCAAGACTTTCCTCTTCAAAAAGGCCTTTCCATCCGAGTGAGAATGACGCTTTCATCATCTCTTTCTACCCACAAATCCCCTTTATGATGGAGCTGTATTTACTTACATCCCCTGCAAAAAACCAAAAACAAAAAACCTGAAAGAAACCAACTAATTAAAACAAAAACCAAAATCCCATCAACCTCAAGCAGTGTTTTTAATCCCCAAAATGGAGAAGAACCAAATACTCCATTAAGTTCACTGAGGACTTAGCTGTTGCTCTCAGTTTTCCTTGGAAGGCACTCAGATTCTCTGAAGATGGGCAGCAGTATGAAACCCTAAGGTCAGATATTTTGAATGTTGCATTGTGTTTATAGGAGCAGAGAATGGAATCTTCAAAAGCAATTCAAGGAGTTAGTCACCTAAGTCCCACTGAAAGTCAGTAGGGGGAGGTTGAGAGCCTAATAGTTTAGGCACTTTTCGCAATCCCGCCAAGAGATAGTTTTGAAGTGAATTAAGGTGCAAAGCCTAATATTTCCTTTTTATATTGAACAGCAGCATCAGGCACAGAGTCCACAAGGCCTGCAGTGAAGGTAAACCACCAGCTTTCCAGACAAACCCGATGGCTAGAAGAAATGGCAGCTCTGGGAAAGAATTTTACTATTACAAATGCACTGAGCTGGAAAAAGAAATGATTTCTGGAGTTCTAGGGGGGGTATGTGCTATGTGCAATTGTGTGTAGATAGCTCTATGATACAGGATGTGTACCTATTTTAACTGAAATGAATGAAGATACATAGCTATCCTGTATCTGTGGCTACTTCCCACTCCTCATAGAATGGTAATAACCCTCTTTTTTCACTGCAAACCTTCCTGGAGACTTGGAAGTGGGACACTATAATGTTTTACATTTTAAACCAATAGGATCTCCATTCAAGGGATTAAGGGTCTTTCTTTTAATTTACACAAGGGGAAAAGGGCTTACCGTTAAACTTCCCTTAATGTAAAACTACTATTAAGAAAATTAAAGCTGTTAATGAGGTTTCTTAATTGCTTTCTGAAATAAGGCCCTGCTGGATTCCCGTTGCATGAAAAAAATGAATCCCCCCCCCCGTTTATTATGCATGTGAGAGTTTCCATGTGGGCAGATTTAAGGGAAAATAGCTGTTCTCTAGGATCATGGAGCCAGATTTTCGGCTGGTATAAATCGATGTAGCTCTATTGACTTCAGCTGAAGCATCTGGCCCACACTGTGTAGGCCTGTAGATACATACACCTCTCACTCTCAAAACAGGAGGTATTCAATTAAACTGAAAGGCAGCAAAGTTAAAGTTAATAAGAGGAAACACATTTAAGACAGCCATATGGAAACAAGAGTATCCAGAGATACACTAGAAAGGATCAAAAATGCACACCCGTACACTAACCACCACCACATCAACTTAAAAAAAACACACTTCTGAAAGGGATATAAAACTTCATGCTTCAGGGCATAATCCAACCTCTGACTAATAGGGGATAGGAAGAAACCTTCCCTGAGGACAGGTTATTCCACAACTATTTCATGATGTCTTGCATCTTCCTCTGAGGCAACTGGTATTGACCACTGTTGGGGACAGGACTTCAGAGCAGGGGTGAAATTTTTAAAAAGTTCCTTTACAAAGGAGCCTAAGGCCTTGTCTACAGTCTGCAAAAGAGCAGGGCCGCCCGGGGGGGGGGGGGGGGGCAATTTGCCCCAGACCCCCAGCCCCGGAGGAGACCCCACGAGAATATAGTATTCTATAGTATTGCAACTTTTTTTTATGGAAGGGGCCCCTGAAATTGCTTTGCCCCAGGCCTCCTGAATCCTCTGGGCGGCCCTGCACCAGAGAGGTGTAAATTTTAGTTCAAACTAGCATGTAGTGCACTAACTGGTCTGCGTGGGGACCCTGCTGGTGCTCCGGGTGCATTCACGTAGTACTCTTTGAAGCGGGACTACATTAATATGCACTAGGGAACTTTTCACTTATGCCAGCAGTGTCCACCTGGACCGAATAGCGCGTGACACACTAGAATTTACAGCCCTCTGGTGGAGATTAAAGCACCATGTAAACAAGCCCCAAAGTCTCATTTTCAAAAAATGCCTAAGTCTCATTGAAAGTCAATGGGACTTTGGGCTCCCAAGGTCCTAAAGTACTTTTGAAATAGAACTTAGACATTTTTGAAAATTGACCCTTAGATCTCTTTGGGGTCTCTTTGACTGTCATTCACTATATGCTTATACAGCACCCGGTAGAGTGGGATCTTAACCTGATTAGCCTTTGGGCACTGCTACAGTAAAAATGTTAAATAATAATAATAGCTGGAGCACTGAATTGATGCAGCAGGGCAAATCCTCTCGTCTCATGTTCTAATTTAGCAATTACAAATTTCAGAGAAGGTTAAATTGATCCTCACACCTTTTTCTTTTCTTTTTATAAATGAAGCAATACTTAAAAAGAGTGAGATGGTTATTCCCCTATTGGCAGAGGGGTCGGGGTTCAGTTTCCACTTGCTGTCTCTCATCATTTTGTAAAATAATCTTTTTTTTACCTTTGTGAGTACTATTGTGTATCATCTCTACCACCTCTCACCCAGGAGTCTTATTAGACTGGCAGTAGAGTGTCTTTAGAAATAATCCAGGGGAGTGAGAGATTTTTCAGGGGTTCCTCTCCATACCCATGCAAATGGAATCAGCAGTGGAAGAGTAGAGGGCAGAGCAAGGTGAGGAGCAGCAGCTGCAAATCACAGTCTGGTGAAGAATAAAATCATATGAGGATTCATGGATGAGACCTGAATGGCAGGACAACCTTCTTAAAAGATAAAGCACATTTGATGCCATACAGAAATTTGCAGCAAATGAACAAAACAAGACAGGCAAGAGATGCTTGTACAGAAAACAAGAACAAGGACTTCATGTACAGTATCTCATGAGACACCTCTTGTGACCAGTTATAACTTATTGCAACTTCACTCCCATTGTGCACACAGTGAGTGCAACAGTAAATGAATCACCTTGGAGAAAATGTCCTGGAAACCAAAGCTCAAAATTCTCTGAACTTAAAGGAACCAATGAAAAAGTAATTACTTAGTTGTTGCAAAACAAAGCTCGGGGCTACAATTATTTAAGCCGTGCTGCCTGCTGGCCATGCCTCCAGCTGCCAAACAAAACAAGGAACCTGCTTACCTGCTTTACTTCCACTGAGTTTGAAAGGAGCAAATCAATCTGGCACAAGAATTGGTCTGTTGTTGTTGTTTTTTTAATTAAAAATATATTGCAGTTATTTTATTTAAGGATGGGTGAACTGACTTGGAAATAAGGAAAGAACCCTGGCAGTTTTGCTCTTCACTAGAAACAAACCTGAAGCAAATGTTTTGTAATGTTGGAAAAATCTTCAGTTAGTTCTCACTGTTCCCAGCTGCTACTCCCTATCCCTCTGACTTACTTGCGGTGACAGCTTTGCTTGGGTGGAGAGACTGGGGGGAGAAAATTAGTCCCATTCAAGCTCTTTAAAAGGAGGCTATGAAGACGATTTCCCTACCCCTGATCTTCGGCAGCGGTGATCCCTGGAGGTCAAGGATGATCTCTTTCACAGGTTTTATTTTTTTATGGGTCCTTTGGTGACTGAGGAGTCCAATCCTTGAACTGCAGGCTTGTCGGCAGACCTTGCAGGTGGTGTTGAAAGTCAGGGTTGGGCGCCATTACTGCGTGACGGCCATCCGTCCTTTCTTTTCTAGCATTTTTCTACATCTAGGACAAGGACATTTTCCTCAAAAGTGATCGTTCCTTCTCTGACAAGTCTTTGCCAGTTATCCTTATCCTGGCTACTGTCTCCCAGTGTCTGGTGTAGATGCCACATCTCTTGATGTTTATCTTGAGGATGTCTTTGAAGCATTTCTTTTGGCCTCCCCGTTTCCTTTCTCCTTTGGTGAGTTGGGCATACAGCAGTTGTTTTGGTAAGCGTATATCAGGCTTGTGCACACAGTGCCCGGTCCACCTCAGCTGGTGGTAATCAGGGCCTCAATGCTGAAGATGTTGGCCTCTGTGAGGACACTGACATTAGTGCGGCGATCCTCCCGCCTTATGTTGAGGATCTTCCAAAGAAAGTGCTGATGCACAACATCACAGCACACACTAGACCTTTAGTTTATAAAGCAATGGTAACTCCAACCCTCCTCTATGGCTGTGAGACTTGGGTGACCTATAGAAAACACCTAAAAACGTGATCTTCAAGGTGAAGTCAAATGGACCCTCTAACAAAATGCCTTCTCTTTTTTTTTAAGGGCCAGATGAATATTCTCAGCACAGCAAGACTCTTCCATGCAAATATATACAAGTAGTGGGGAGAAGATCCTGTTGCGAAGGAGGCTTGCATGGGGAGAAAGCAGACCTGGTTGGGAGGGAATAGCCAGAAAGGCACCATTCGTTGGCATAATCTTTAGATAAGCAATTGGGTTTAGTATATTGAAGAATGTACATGTCTAGGGGAAGATTGGGGGAGATTAAATCTGTACCCCAACATAATTCCAGTAGAATAACAGCTATAGCTCCTTTGTGCCACTGGTAGAAGGTGGTAGGTCCACCATTTCTATATAATCAAGGGACATGAGCTCTCTTCCCTGGCTCCTCCCACCCTCCACACATACATTTGAAGATGGCAAGGATGCACCTTCAGCAATGAGCCTCACCCCTGACATCCCTATAAGTGAGCTGTAACCATCCCATGGGATTTTAAGAATTTGAGAGAGTTTTGCTCTGCACTTCTGCTCCTGGCCGAACATCGGGGTCTGTCTCATTTGGCCGGTATCACATTATAGGATGCTTTTACTTCTGTGAGATAGGATACTGATGGCTAATAGATGATCAGTATAAAGACAGGACATGCAGATTGGTTGTGCATACTACTGTGTCATCATTGGCAGCGGGATTGAGTTCCACTCTTCCCTTCAGACATTTGTGCGCATTGCACAATTGATGCTTATTTGTTCTTTTGAACCTTTTCACTAAAGATTGAGAAAGAAGCTGACCTTTTGCTCCTGGCCCTACAAAAGGGGCTGCATGTAGCTGCCTGAACTAGGAACAGCCCAAGGAAGCAATTGTGCCACCCAGAGTTAAGTCTTTCCCTGCTCTCCCCTTGCTTCTGGGAGATAAAAATCTACTACTGGCACTGACTGATAGTAAACTCCAAACCCCTTCCTTCTGTCTGGTGCATTTGGGGGAGGAGCAGAGCCTCTTGCCCCCACCCCCTTTTCACCCACGACTTACCTAGCTATGTGAGAGTGGCAGAGTGCACTGACCATGTGTAACAGCCTCCATCTCGCCCAACCACAGGGACTGAACTGGGGGCTTCTAGATCTAAAGGTGTGAATCTTTACAACTTCAGTCAAAGAACCAGATGCTCTATCTGAGAGAGGTAACAAATCAATGGGAGTTAGGCACCTAACCTGCTTAGGTGCTGTTGAAAATCTCTCAAGGTGTCCGCCTGTGTCTTTGGGAGCCTAAATATCATTGATAATGTGGCCTAAATGACTACACCCCTGCAGCCCCTGCTATCCCCCCATGACTGCGGTGAGACACAGAGAGGCTGTACTGGAAGGTGGGGTAGTCTTATGACTCCTCATCTTCCACTGACGTGGCCTTTAAAATACGGAAACACAATCCCCTTATTCTAGCTGCTTCCCTCATTCACCAAAGAGCAGGGTGCATAGTGCAAAACAGGTTTTGCAACTGTTCCTTAGAATTTAAACCAAATTTGCTTAGTCTGTGTTCACTCTCTTTTCCCCTGTTTGGTTTCCATGACAATTCCAGTGGCGAAATTTGCTGGCAGGCATTGTCCCAGGTATAGGGAATTTAAAGGGAACACTGGAGAATAGTCACACAAAGCAGATTCTGAATTCATAACCATGAATAATATGTAGTGTAATTAGCCCTCTCCACTCACCCCCCCCCCCCAATTAACTTGACTTCAGCGGGACTTCAGCACAAGCTTAAGTGCTATCCTGAACAAGGATATTTCCCACAAGAGGGGCCTTCAGTCCTGATCCTTCAACCTGTTCTGTGCAGGAACATAAGCCCACATGAAGTCCGATGACACTGAGGAGGTTGCTTGCTTTCAAGTATTCTACACTTAAATATGGCATATACCCCTGGTATACATCAAGGTTGCGTTCCTGAAAAGGGTGACGGATACTGAAATGACGGATACCAGGGAATGTTTCCCCATAAGAAATAATGGCCAGTCCCGCCTCCACCCTCCCCCTCCAGCCCCACCCCGCCTCTTCCCACCCAATTCCACCCCCTCCTCCAAGTTTGCCCTGTCCCTGCTCTTCCCCCTCCCTCCCAGCACCTCCTGGATGCTGGGGGAAGCACCCAAAGAAAAGCCACGCAAAAGGTGAAGCGACAGATATGTGAATCAGGACCGACATGAATTGGAACATGTTCCCCTATTAATGAGCGACGGATACGCAACATGACAGATAAGGGGGAGACGTATACCAGGGACCCCCTGGATTAAAGAGGTCTGAAGAAGTTCAACTGCAGTAGCTGCAATGATTCATTTTGTGAGAAAAAGAATCACTTGTGTGAGAGTGAGGCGTAGCGCATGTGAAATGTAAAAGAATATTCGCTTTTTTAATGAGTTAAAGACAGCTTTGGTGTGTTGTGAAATAGAAACTGATTGTTTTTCAAGGTTAGCACATGCATTTACCAAGACTTACCATGAAAGAAGACTTTTCTCTCCTTTCTCATGCTTTTCAGGCAAAGATTTAACCTGGGAGTTTTGAGCCTGATTTTCTTTACACTTACATCTGTTTTATACAGATTTTTGACAAAGAAACAGTGGGCTACATCCTCAACTGCACTTCAGTGGAGCTATACCAATTTATACCACCTCAAGACTTGACCTAGAATGTAAAAAGAGTGTTAAAACTACATTATTACAACTTGATATGTCTATATTTTGAATCAATGGAATCTTTTACTTTGTTTTTAACAAGTTATAAGCAGCAATTATTAATAAAATGTACCGTTATATCAAGTATTCTAAGGGTGCAAACAAATAGCTAAAACTTTTACTTTAAATTCTGGGATTAATTAATGTTGGTGCTGATTTATATGCTAGACAAACAAAGAAATGACCGACTTTGACTATACTAAGGACTTCATGCAATATAAATGTTTGTGAACTTAATTTAAAAACATGAAAAGAATGTTTTTTTGGAGAAAGGTTTCCTGACATGATGCCAACATTGTTGGTGAAGCCAGCAGCCAATAAAAAGCTAAGACAGCAAAAGGCATGATTCAGATCTCACGCTGGTTTTATCAGTGTAACTTCACTGAGTACAATGAAGATACACTTGAGTAAATCAGGGATAAGGGAGTTCTAAGTCAGAAACAGAGAGTACAATTTTCAAAAGCACCTAATTGAGTGAGGAGCTCAAGTCCCATTTTTAAAAGTAACATAGGCACTTTGGAAATTTAATCCTGCTGACGCTCTGTGCAATTTAGTCTTCTAAGGGTATGTCTACACTGCAGCTGGGAGGCACGAGTCTCAGACATTCACTAGCTCAGCTCCAGCTAGCACACTGAAAATAGCAGTGTGGATGTTGTGACATGGGTGGACACCCACCCAAGCTGGGACCCAGGATCTCAGGCAGGTTTGGACTTAAGTGGCTATTTAGTGTATTTGCTGGAGCTGAGCTAGTGCAAGTATGTCTACCCATGCTGAAAATCGCACCTCCCATCTGCAGAAGAGACATACCCTTAGGAGACTGTCTACCCAGGCTGGCAATCACGCCCTCCAGCTACATTGCAGACATATCCTAAATCCCCAAAGGCTAGATTTTCAAAGGTATTTAAGAGTTTAAAGATGCAGATTGCTGCCTAGTGGGATTTTCAAAAGCACTTCAAGCAGGTTAGGCACCTAGTTCCCATT
This sequence comes from Trachemys scripta elegans, assembly GCF_013100865.1. Classification (NCBI taxonomy): domain Eukaryota; kingdom Metazoa; phylum Chordata; order Testudines; family Emydidae; genus Trachemys; species Trachemys scripta. The sequence goes on from NC_048302.1 coordinate 129,555,228, forward strand.
GCTTTCAATAGGATTTATGTCCCTAGGAACTTTTGAAAATCATACTAGGTGCTATTCTTCATCTTCAGGAAGTTGCCTGGTGTACATTAATGCAGTATTGTTTGAAATGGGACTATATAAACACTCACTGGGGAACTTCTAGTGCTCACCGGCAGGGTACACATGGGCCAGTTAGTACACATCGTGCTTGTGTACTAGAAGTTAAATCCATCTAGTGCGGACTCACACTACGTGTATGTAAGCCCTTAGATGCCTAAATCATGCAGGCATTTTTGAAAATTCTGTTCACACCCTAACTGATGTCACAGCCTTATCAGTCATATTTGCATATGGAAAAAGAAAATGTCTAAACAAGAACTGATACTCACAAGTGCTGTACTCACTTCTTGCGGGGGAAGTGTTCACACACTGTGGCTCCAGATTAGGAAGTGCAAAGCTGAGTTGTATGCTCTCTTGATCTCTCCAGTCACTCTGTGCACTCCTCATCAATAGCAAAGGATCTGGCCCTGGCTTCTGAACCCAAAAACGGTTACTTAACATGTTTCGTCTCTTGAGCTCAAGATATTCTACAAACACTATCAAGTTACGTTTCATCCATGTGTTCCTCATGATCATCCTCATGTTACAGATGGGAAAATGGAGGCCCAAAGCAGTTAAATCACTTTCCTAAAGTCACCAAAAGAGTCAATAGAAAAACTGGGAATTTAACCCAGCTGTCCTGACTCCCAGACCTGTAATGAATGGAACACACTAGGTCTGTCTACACAGACCAAGCCTAAATGTCAACAGTGCAATTTTACAGCCCAAGGCAGCTGACATAGGCCAGCTACAGGTGTTTAATTGTTATGTAGAGATACCCACTATCTTTCTTGTCTCTCTCACCAATAGAAGTTGGTCCAATAAAAGCTATTACCTCACCCAACTTGTCTCTCTCATTCTTCTTATAGCAGCTGTGGATTTTTTTCTGTCCTGTGAGAGCTGATAATTAATTATGTTGATATTCTTCAGGTCTGGGAAAGGTACTCGAAGTGTCACAGCTTAATGCAAGGTGGAACAGATTGTTCCACATAAGTATATAGCCAGGGCCCGCTCCAGGCACCAGGCACCCAAGCACATGCTTGGGGCGGCACCTGGTAAGGGGCGGCGGGGGGAGCGCGGCGCGGCATTCCGCGGGGGAGGGGGCTGCTCCGGTGGCGCGGCGCTGGGGGGCAGGCTCCGGTTGCACAGGGCTCGGGGAGGGGGCGGCGCTGGAGGGGGGTTTCGGCGGGGGGCGGGGGCGGGC